>NW_028261381.1:134777222-135082222 GCF_051295495.1 Thamnophis sirtalis | reverse complement strand
AAACTAATATACCTTCCATAAAGGATGCAATTGTTTGCTAGTAGACATCATTGGTTATTCACAATCACTACATAAGAACTGAAAAGAAAATTAAAAACTTGATGTTCTCTGAAACTCCTGGGCCATTGGAACCAGGTTGCTGATTCAGCAATGATCTTACAGGTTTATTTATTTATGTTTTGAATTCCTCCTTAATTGCACTATTTATTTAAAGCAAGTACTGATATGTCAACCAATTGTAAATCATGTTTATGGAAGAATTAAATCCATGATATTGGTAAATGTATTATTTATTTTTTCATATCATTTGGTTTGGTTAAAGGAAATCCAATCTTTAAACCTAAGTGCATTTCTAAGTTATTATTGCATGCAGAAGCTGCAATGGAAAGTTCAATGTGACATTTTTTTAGGTGTTAAAGAGTCTCTTTCAAGTTACATTATCAATGAAGAGTAGCTTTATACAAAAAGAACATTTTTATAAATGTGGAAGTGAAATAGTTGGGAGGGGGGTAGGTTTTTCCATGAACTTACTATTGGCAAAGCCTTTATAGATTGTGAAGATAAGAGATTTAGTGGAAATGTCCAACTGTAATTCAAATGAACATTATTTGATGGAAGAATAAATGTTGCAGTGATCACACGGCCATAATTTAATGTTGGCTTCTGCCGTCTTAAGACATACCATCCCCTATCCATTTGACTTTGGGGACTTTACGTATCAACAGATTTGGTGTGTATGTATTCTTATTATAGCTGCTGTCAAGACAATACAGAAACACAAACACAAAACCTGTAACACTTAATTCCAGAAGAGAAAATAAGCTTTGCTGATTGATTCAAGTTCTGTCTTTAATGTGTTCCTATCACCAGAAACTTGGCCAACATTTTCACAGCTGAATATTTGTTTCAAGGGAAAGTTGAAGTAGTTATTAGCTCTGAATAATCCATCTGGCTCCTCTGCTTTGATGATTAAACATGAATTTCAATTTTGGAGGCACCCAACATGAACATTTTGCATGCTCAATTTCCAGAATGTCAATCAGAAAGCTTACTATGGTTTTGCTTATCACAATGGCATGTGGGATTATTTCTGTATTATATAGCACTAGCAATAGCACTTAGATTTATATATCACTTCACAGTGGTTTATAGCCCTCTCTAAGTGACAGAGTCAGCATATTGCCTCCGACAGTCTGGACCCTCATTTTACCGACCTCGGAAGGATGGAAGGCTGAGTCAACCTATAGATATTTGTGTAATTCCGTAACTAAAACTATGTTTTGTAACACATTATACAGGTGAAACTCGAAAAATTAGAATATCTGTATAAAGTGCCAGCGTGCCTCCTGGCCACAAACCAGGACATGTTTTGCTCTATGGCGGGCTGAGGCGGCATGCACTTTAAAGTGCCGGCATGCCTTCCGGGCCGGCCATTCAGCGGGACATGCTTGATGTGCTCCCCAGCGATCTCCACCGCCTTCTCCCTGAAATCCACGCCGATGGTGGCCTCGGTGGTGGCGGGGAAGATGCCGCCACAGAAGCAGACCGTCAGGCAGGTCTTGCCCATGTTGGAGTCCCTAATGACGACGATCTTGAAGATGCGCGCCTGTACCGACTGCTTCAGCGAGGCTTCCAGCTCCATCCCAGCGGGCAGAGAGGGTGAGGGAGGACTGGAGGCGATGGGCGGGCGGGTTCAGCAGCACCGCTGCACCGGCAGAGCCAGCCTGAGGGACGAGGGGTGGCCGAGCCTCAGCCGCCCGAGCAGCCTTGCTTCACCGCCGGCCGGGAGCCGCCCCTGGGGTCGCTCAGCCATTGGCTGTTGGGCGCCAGCCAGCTTCCAGCGTCCAGCCCGGCTAAAGGCAGAGCTACAGCCCGCAGCTTGGTCTAGAGGGCGGCGGTCCTCTCCTCTCTCCCCTCTGTCAGCAATCGGTTCACGAAGGTTGGGTGAGCCGTAGAAGGGAGGACCCGGTCCCGCTCTATGGTGGATGGCGCCAGGACTTTAAAGCCCTGCCGCCGGGGCCCTGCCGCCACGGAGGCTTGGCCACCCCTCTTCACTCAGGCTGGCTCTGCCGGTGCAGCGGCGCTGCTGAGCCCACCCACCCGCTCGCCCATCACCTCCAGTCCTCCTTCGCCCTTTCCGCCCATCGGGATGGAGCTGGAAGCCTCGTTGGAGCAGTCGGTGCCCGGGGGCATGGCTTTAAAGTGGTGGCAGGGCCCCGGCAGCAGGACTTTAAAGTCCTAGTGCCATCTGCCATAGAAAGGGACCCGGTCCCGCTCTATGGTGGACTTAGCGCCGGGGCTTCAGCGGGGCTTTCGTGCTTGCCTCACCGGCCATGAAGTTCACCGCATGCCACTGCTGCCCCATCCCCAGGTCCGCCCACAAACTCCAACTTATGAGGGCGAAGATAGACCATCTTCTGAAGATAGTGGCCATAGAGGAAGTTCCCAGGGATCAGGAAGGCAGGGGTTTAGGTTTAGGTTTAGGTAGTTTATTTATATGCCGCCCTTTTCCCTGGGGGGACTCAGGGCGGCTCACAATTTGGAAGGAAGGGAGGACAAACAGATTAAACACATGACAGTACATCATTAAAAGCACAACATTCATACAATTCGGGTGGGTTGAGGTCTTTAGCCCCAGGCCTGTCGGGACAGCCAGGTTTTAAGGGCTATGCGGAAGGTCTGGAGGGTGGTGAGGGTATGAATCTCCACGGGGAGATCTTTATTCCATCCTGTTTCTGGTCCCCAAGTCATGGGGGGTGGGGTGAGGGTGATTCTGGACCTCAAGAAACTGAACAAACATCTGGCATACAAGCACTTCAAGATGCAGTCCCTTCAGACCATTCTGGGCTGCGTCAGGCAAGGCAATCTGCTGACTTTGATCGACCTGAAAGAAGCGTAACTGCATATTCTGATACACCCGGTGCATCGCAAGTTCTTGAGGTTCCAGTTCGCCGATTGCCACTTCCAGTATAAGGCCCTCCCCTTTGGCCTCTCATCGGCCCCACGGACATTCACCAAGCTGCTGTCGCTGTGCGTCTCTGGTCCCTTCCTGTGAGATTGGACTGCTACCTGGATGACATCCTTATCCACTCATCATCCAGGGGTCAAGACCAGAACGACTTGAACACCACCATCAGGGTCCTGCACGGGTTCTCAGTCAACCTCGCCAAAAGTCACCTGACCCCGACCTGCAGAATCCAGCACCTCGGGACGGTCATCGACTCCGAGACCTGCAAAGTCTTCCTCACGCAGGAGAGTGGACAGCATCAGGGCCCTGGTGAGGAGTATCCGCTCGACTGGGTCAGCGTTGGACGTCTCCCTCTCTCAGCTGATGGGAAGCTGGTGTCATGCATTTCAGTGGTCCCGTGGGCACGGATGCATATGCGAGAGCTCCAGTGGTTCCTGCTCCCTCTCCAGAGATGCAAGGCCAGCAACTCCAGACAGTGATATGGGTCCCTCTGAAGGTTCTCCGTTCTCTCAGATGGTGGCAGTCAGAGGCCCTTCTCAAGGGCAGTTGTTTCAGGGAACCGGAGCACCAAATTATAACTACAGACGCCAGCCTCTTCAGCTGGAGTGCTCACCTACAGACTTTGGTGGTCCAGGGCAGATGGTCGCAGGCGGAGCTCACCCACAACATCAATTGGCTAGAGCTTTGGGCGGCCAGGCTAGCCTTGTGCCATTTCCTCAATCAGGTCAGGGGCTGCAATGTACTGATTTTGACCGACAACATAGCTGCCAAAGTTTACATCAACCATCAGGGTGGCACGCGGTCCCTGGCCCTTTTGTCGGAAGTGGAGTCTCTAGATCGCTGGGCGGAGAGACATCTGGCCTTGATACGGGCGGATCATATCTCTGGAGTCAACAACGTAACAGCGGACTGGTTAAAAGCAGATCCACCATCCAAAACTCAGAGTGGTGACTCCACCTGAGACTATTCCGCCAGCTGGCCTGGAGATTCGGCCATCCGGTGGTCAACCTGTTCGCCTCGCCAATCAACACGCACCTTCCCCGGTATTTCACCAGGTTCCATTGCCCCGGGGCGGAAGGCACGATTGATCTTCGGTCCCACTAGTCTCCAGGTGTACTGTATGCCTTCCCCCCTCTTCCTCTGATCCTGCTGGTCATACGAAAGATCCTGGAGGAGGGAGTGGAGGTGTTGCTAGTGGCTCCCCACTGGCCGAGGAGGATTTGGTTCGCCGACCTGGTCAGCTTGTCGGTGTCCCGACCATGGCACATACCTCAGGAGCAGATCTCCCTCAGCCAGGGGACCGTTCAATACCCGGAGCCCCAGTGGCTGCAGTTGGCCGTCTGGCACTTGGGGGGGACCTTCTGAGGCTTCACTGTTTTTCTGACAGAATCATCCAGACTATTTAGGCGTCTAGGCGACCCTCCACCGTCAGAATTTATGAAGCGACTTGGTCGTCCTTTTCGCAATGGTGCCTGAACCACCAGATAACTGCTTCATCCGCAACCATCCCACAAGTTCTGGACTTTTTGCAGGACGGCTTGGACAAGGGCCTTGCACCCAACACTCTCCATTGGCAGGTGGCCGCTTTGGGCACCATTCTGTCCACTGACTCTCAGTTACCACTTTCTAGACACCCCCAGGTTCGGGGCTTCCTAAAAAG
Organism: Thamnophis sirtalis; assembly: GCF_051295495.1. NCBI lineage: Eukaryota > Metazoa > Chordata > Lepidosauria > Squamata > Natricidae > Thamnophis > Thamnophis sirtalis. The sequence continues at coordinate 135,077,594 of NW_028261381.1, read as the reverse complement.
GGCTTCCAACATCTGTCCGCCCACGGTCCACAGATACCCAACCTGGGACTTTTGTGTTACAGTCGCTTTCCACGCCTCCCTTTGAACCGTTGCGGACGGTGGGTCTGCGCCACCTGACCCTAAAGACTGCCTTTCTAGTTGCCATCACCTCGGCACGCAGGATATCGGAGTTGGCCGCTTTGTCGGTTAGAGGCGACCTTTGTATCATCCACACCGACAGGATCATCCTACGGCTGGATCCTGCCTTTGTTCCAAAGATCAACACCGTCTTTCATAGAGCGCAGGAGGTGATACTTCCAGACTTTTGTCTGTGTCCCAGGCACCCGAGAGAGATAACGTGGCACAAGTTGGACGTTCGCCGGGCGGTGTGCATTTATATGAAGCAGACTGCCCCATTTCATAAGTCGGAAGCGTTCTTTGTGTCATTCCAACCTGCTTCCATGGGAAAGAAGGTCAGGTCCTCCACTATAGGACACTGGCTAAGAGCGAGTATCAAGATGGCTTACGAGCTTCAGGCCAGGCCGGTACCTCCTTGCATTACTGCACATTCAACAAGGAGCGCAGCAACTTCGGCTGCTTGGGCTATTCAAGCGCCAATTGAGGAGATTTGCCATGCCACTACGTGGTACAGTCCATTTCCATTCATATGGAACTACAGACTTGACATGTTTGCCTCAGCTGAGGCGTCGTTTGGGAGGAGAGTTTTGCAGAGGGTCATAGTGAGCACCGCAGCCCTGGACAGTTCTTCCCTCCCGAGTTCGACTTTGGCATGTCCCGTGCTTGGACACTCCAAGCAGCGCCTAGGAGAAAGACCATTGGCTTACCTGAATGGTCGTTCTCCTATGCACCGCTTGGCGAGTCCAAGCATGGGTTATTTCAGTCTGCTTGCCCTGGACTGAGAAGTCTTTTCCCCTGCCACACCTCCTTGCGTGGCCACGTCCTCCAGAAAAAATTCTCAGTCCAGCCCGGTCGGATTGAATTCTGTGAGCTCCAGCTTTTGGCTTTTTTCCCCCTTGGCTTGGACTCTCCAATTCTGGTCTTTTCCCCTTTTAAACTTCTTTGCCTGTTTTCTCCTTTCTTCTTCGTCCCTGAGCAGCCTGGATTGCTGCATTTAAGCCTCTTGGAGGCTGGGAGGCAGACGGTGAGTGGGGGAGGCCGCGTGCTCGCAGCCGGCTTCGGCTGGCTTCAGAAGCCTGCCACTTGCCTTTTACAGGCGCAGCGATCGGCAGCTAGGTTTTAGGGAACGCAGCGAAGCTGTGCTGGCCACGTTTCTTATTTTCTCCACAGTTTTTTTTGTTTCTGGCCTTAGTACTAGTTTAGCCTGCCGCAGAGGCGAGCGGGGCCGGCGGTTTTTGCCGCACGCGTCCCTGCTCCTCGTCTCTCCTTCCCACGCTGTTGCGGTGGCCATTTTGGGCGAAGGTGGTTTCGCGCCCTTTTAAGCCCTGGCCTCCGCCTCAGTTCCGTCCCATCGGGCAGCCGCTGGGTGGACAGGAGATTCAGCAGGGGCCTTCATTCATCCCTCAACTGACCCTCGGCCATCCTCATCGTTCTCTAGGCGGCGCAGGTGCCAGTGCCATTCTTGGCCTGCGCCCTGGCACAGAGAGGCCCTGGGACCAGCATGATTAGCAATTAAAAATTTCCCTGATTTTTCCTCGCTGGCTCCTGGGTGGCTCTCTGTTCTCCCGATTTGTCTCGCTGGTATCACGCAGATTCATTGGCCTCCCCCCTTCTCTGCTCTGTCTCTGGTTCCTTTTTTCTCTGCCTATTTTTTTCAAGTTTGTGCCTTGGATTATGAGTGCTTCAACTTATGGCTTTTCTCTTTTTTCCTTTGTTGCAGAGTAGCCAGTCAGAGCTTTTCCTGTTATTCTGCCAACTGCCTGATCTGCCTGTGTGATCATTCATTATGGATTCCTTTACTTCAGGTTCTCTTCCTGGTAGACAGGGTCCCCCGCAGGTTCCAAGCGTGGGTTCCCCCCCCGCTGTGGAGGATGGTTCGGGCAGGGTGTGGGTGGTCAGCCAGGGTAAAACCCCCAAGACCCCCTCCGTGGCTGAGGCTAGGGATGCCGAAAGGTGCCAGAGGGCCCCTGACAAGCAATTTGAGATGTTCCCCCATCTTCTACCCCTGGGGGATCCTCAGCTCCACCCCCTTCCAGGGAGGACCCCGCAGCCTTGTTGGCCGAGGAGGTTGGATCGCAGGAACTATCTCCTGGCAGATCCTTGGCTCCCTCTTCCCCTACTCCCTCCTGGTCTTATGACCAGGGGCTAGATCCTGTGGGGCCTTCCGGACCTATCCCTCCTACAGTTTCCCTTCCCTTCAAGGGGAGCCTGCTGATCTGGATATGGATTCGGTATCCGACTCTGATTCCGAGTTGTTCCCTAGTATGCAAAGGGTGGTTGACAGGGCCATAGCTAAGGCTGTCGAGGCTGCTATGCGAAAGTGTCACCGTCCGTCCTCAGGCCTCCCTCAGCACGCCCAGTCTGGGCCTCCGCCGCCAAAGCGTGTGCGCCACCCTTCACTTGAGTCTTCCGTAGTCAGTGAAACCTCCGTTATTGAGGATCCTGGCTAGGATTTTTTTCAATTGTCTGATGATGAGGCTCTCACTTCTGACGCCCCGGCCTTTTGGGCCTTTTCAAGCCTAGCCTATTCAATCCTACAAAAGGTGAAGGTGGCTACCGGAGAGGGGGTTAAACCCACTCCAGTCCCTGCCCCTTCAGGGGCTGCTCTGGTGAATCCCAATGCAGCCATGTCTAAGCTTCCTCCCTCGCACCAGTAGTTGGTGCCGATTCCCGAGCTTTTTCTTGATCTTATACAGCGTCAATGGAGTCAGCCAGCCACCTCATTCTCTCCCAGTGGGGTGGAAAAACAACTGTATACGATGGAGCCCGCCCTGGAGGACCTCCTGGTCCTGCCAGAAGTGGATCCTCCTATCATGGCTTTAACTTCTAACACGCCCCTTCCTGCAGACCTCTTAGAGGGACTCAAAGCAGAGGACAAAAAGGCGGAGAAGGCCTGCCACAAGACCCATCTTGCGGCGGCCTGGGCCATTAGAGCGGCCTCCTCCGCCTCCTTTTTTAATAGGGCTGTAGTGATCTGGCTGCGGGAACTACAACGCAAGCTCCCAGTTGATGATGCTCGACTTCACCAAGACGTGTCTAAGACGGTTGCGGCAGCTCAGTATGCTGCGGACGCCTCCCTTAATGCCACCAAGTTTGCGGCCAGGGCCCTAGCGTCAAATGTTACCTCCCGTCGTCTAATTTGGCTCTGCCACTGGCAGGCGGACCAAAAACACAAGTGGAAGCTAGCTGCGGCACCCTTCAAGGGTGTCAAGCTGTTCGGGGAGGTGTTAGACCCTTTCCTCATAGGGTCTAAGGACAAAAGAAAAGTCTTGCCCTCGACTTCCAAGAAGCAGGACTGCAAGCCCTTCCACTATCGTAGGAGGCAGTCCTTTCGTGCCTCAGAGCCCTCCACGTCTGCCGCCTTTAACCCTTCCAACAGGTCCTCGGGCCAGTCAGGGGAGAGAGCGCAGGAGAGGTCTCCCTTTCGCGACAGGGGGAGACAGCAATACAGGTTCCGTAAGTTCAACCGTGGGGGGGCCTCCAATAGGCTTTTTCGCAAGTCCAAGTGACTCCCCGATGTCGTCTCCCATAGGGGGTCGACTCCAGTTGTTCGCCTCCCATTGGGCTCAGACGGCGGAGGATGCTTGGGTGCTTCAGACCATCAGGGAGGGCCTCTCACTGGAGTTTCTCTCCCTTCCCCCCAGGAACTTCATCAGGTGCCCCACTCCCTCCTGTCCCGTAAAAAGGGAGCGGATGGACCAGGAGGTCCTTCACCTCCTGGAGATAAACGCCATAGAACAGGTACCCCCGGGCAAGAGGGGAGGGGTTACTACTCCATCCTCTTCCTGGTCCCCAAGAGCTCAGGAGGATGGAGGGCCATCTTGGACCTCAAGAACCTCAATCGGTTCATTGTCTACTGGAGGTTCAAGATGCAGTTTCCCCTTCCACCAAAATCAATCACCTGGGGGCGGTGATAGATTCCTCCTCTTGCAGGGTGTTCCTATCCCTAGACAGGGTAGAGGCTCTCAGATCCTTGACACACAAGGTGATCCGTGCAAGGCAGACTCAGGTGGTCCTCTTGTCACAGTTGCTGGGGAAGATGATCTCGTGCCTATCGATTGTTCCCTGGGCCAGGCTACACTCAAGAGCTCTGCAGTGGCTGCTTTTGCCCCACCAGAGGGCCAACAGGAGCAACTCAAGCATGCTGATCACCGTCCCTCCGGCCGTGAAGAGGTCCCTCCGATGGTGGACGTTGCCTGTGATCCTCCGCTGGCCCCGGGGTCTGCTTTACGCCTTCCCTCCGCTTCCTCTTCTGCCGCAAGTCATCTCCAAGATCATTGAGGAGGAGGCGGAGGTGATTCGCGTGGCTCCCCATTGGCCCCGGAGATCGTGGTTAGCTGACCTGGTCAGCCTGTCGGTATCCCCTCTGTGGCGGATCCCTCTGAATCAGGTCTCCCTTCGCCAGGGGGCTGTTGTCCATCCGGATCCCCAGTGGTTACAGTTGGCCGTCTGGCACTTGAGGGGGACCTGCTGAGGAACAAGGGATTCTCGGAGGAGGTGGTACGCACCATGCAGACTTCTCGGCGTCCCTCCACAACGAGAATTTACGATGCCACGTGGGCCTCCTTCGCCAGATGGTGTGAGGACCATCTGTTGGATCCTGCTACTGCACCTGTGGGCCACGTTTTGGATTTCTTGCAAGGGGGACTTGAGAAGGGGTTGTCCCCCAACACGTTGCGATGCCAGGTGGCGGCCTTATCTACTGTCTGGGCCGGGGACCTCTCCTTGCCTCTCAGCAAGGTCCCCAGGGTATGCGTTTTCCTGAAGGGTGCCTCAAATCTGCGTCCACCCACCATCCATCGATATCCCACCTGGCAACTGTCCGTGGTGTTCCAGGTGCTCACCACTCCACCTTTCGAGCCTCTATGCTCCATCTCTCTTCGCCATCTCACGCTGAAGACGGCCTTCCTGATAGCCATCACCTCCGCTCGTCGTATCTCCGAGTTGGCGGCCCTGTCGGTTCGTCAGGACCTTTGCATTGTTCATCCCGACAGGGTCGTCTTGCGACTCGATCCGTCCTTCATCCCGAAGGTTAATCCCAGATTTCATAGAGTGCAGGAAGTCATCTTGCCAAGCTTCTGTCCGTGTTTTCCCACGCGCGCGAGCGCTCTTGGTACACACTGGACGTTCGGCGAGCCCTGAAGGCCTACCTTCACCGGACCTCAGATTTTCGGCAGTCTGAGGCCTTGTTCATTTCCTTTCAACCTGATTCCCTGGGCAAGAAGGTTTCCTCCACCACAGTGGGAAGGTGGCTGTGGGCATGCATCACCTCCGCCTACGAAAGCCAGGCTCGGGCAGTTCCACGTAACATCACTGCACATTCTACAAGGAGCGCCGCCACTTTGGCAGCCTGGGCCTCCCAGGCTTCGATTGAGGAGATCTGTCGAGCGGCAGCGTGGTCTTCACCCTCTCCTTTTGTCAGACATTACAAACTTGATGTGTTTGCCTCGGCCGAGGCGGCCTTCGGCAGAAGAGTACTCCAGGCGGTTGTTCCTGTAAATGAGCCCTGGGATCATCTCTCTGCCTGCCCTAATGGACAGTAACTTGGGTATGTCCCATGCTTGGACTCTCCAAGCGGTGCACAGGAGAAAGGCCATTGGCTTACCTGAAGGGTCCTTCTCTGTGCACCGTGGGAGAGTCCAACCCGCCCAGTTGTCCCGGGATATGTGGTGACTTTGTCTTCGGACTTGAACTTGATCTTCTTGTGACATCCTCACGGACTAGACTATTCTATTTTTTCTGGAGGACATAGCCATGCAAGGAGGCGTGGCCAGGTAAAAGACTTCTCAGTCCAGGGCAAGCAGACTGAAATAACCCATGCTTGGACTCTCCCGCGGTGCACAGAGAAGGACCCTTCAGGTAAGCCAATGGTCTTTCTCTAGACGCTGCAGGAGTGTCCAACCCCACCCTTGATGTGGGGCTGCGAGGTGTATTTCACCTTATATCTTGGACTTGGACTTGTTTGAGTTATGGACTATTGGATCTTCTTAGTTTTTCAAAACTGAGCCTCTGAGGCAACCAAGAGGCGGAGCTACAACAATTTTAAAACTCAGTTCTTTGGGCAGCAAGCTGAAGTTAACCTGTGCTTGGACACTCCCATAGGGCCTAGAGAATGGCCATTCAGGTAAGCCAGCGGTCTTTCAAGCCGTGATTTGTCATAATTGTGATGATTATGGCGTACAGCTCATGAAAACCCCAAATCCACCATCTCAGAAAATTAGAATATTACATGCAATCAATAAAACAAAGATTGTACATAGAACAATATCGGACCTCTGAAAAGTATAAGCATGCATATGTACTCAGTACTTGGTTTGGGCCCTTTTTGCAGCAGTTACTGCTTCAGTGTGGCGTGGCATGGAAGCTATCAGCCTATGGCACTGCTGAGGTGCTATGGAAGACCAGAATGCTTCAATAGCAGCCTTCAGCTCTTCTGCATTGTTTTGTCTCATGTCTCTCATCTTTCTCTTGGCAACACCCCATAGATTCTCTATGGGGCTCAGGTCAGGCAAGTTTGCTGGCCAATCAAGCACAGTAATCCCACGGTCATTGAACCAGGTTTTGGTGCTTTTGGCAGTGTAGGCAGGTGCCATGTCCTGCTGGAAAATGAAGTCAGCATCCCCATAAAGCTCATCTGTGGAAGGAAGCATGAAGTGCTCCAAAATCTCCTGGTAGATGGCTGCGTTGACCCTGGACTTAACGAAGCACAGTGGACCAACACCAGCAAATGATATGGCTCAACACAGATTGTGGAAACTTCACACTGGACTTCAAGCATCTTGCATTGGGTGCCTCTCATTCTTCCTCCATACTCTGGGTCCTTGGTTTCCAAATGAGATGCAAAAGTTGCTCTCATCAGAAAAGAGGACTTTGGACCACTGAGCAACAGACCCGGTCTGTTTTTCTTTAGCCCAGGTAAGACGCTTCTGACGTTGTTTGTTGTTCAGGAGCAGCTTGACAAGGAATACGACATTTGAAGCCCATGTCCAGGATCCGTCTGTGTGTGGTGGCTCTTGATGCACTGACTCCAGCCTCAGTCTATTCCTTGTGAAAGTCCCCAACACTTTTGAATGGCCTTTTCCTGACAATCCTCTCCAGGCAGCAGTTATCCCTGCTGCTTGTGCACCTTTTTCTTCCACACTTTTCCCTTCCACATAACTTTATTAATGTGCTTTGATACAGCACTTTGGGAACATCCAACTTCTTTTGCAATTACCTTTTGAGGTTTCCCTCCTTATGGAGGGTGTCAATGATGGTTTTCTGCACAACTGTCAGGTCAGCAGTCTTTCCCATGATTGTGATTCCTACTGAACCAGACTGAGAGACCATTTAAAGGCTCAGGAACCCTTTGCAGGTGTTACGGCTTAATTAGCTGATTAGAGTGGGACACTTTGAGCCTACAATATTGCATCTTTTCACAATATTCTAATTTTCTGAGATTGTGGATTTGGGGTTTTCATGAGCTGTAAGCCATAATCATCACAATTATGACAAATCACGGCTTGAACTATCTTGCTTTGCATGTAATGAGTCTATCTCATATATTAGTTTCCCCTTTTAAGTTGCATTACTGAAATAAATGAACTTTTGCACGATATTCTAATTTTTGTTTCACCTGTATATGGCTACTACGCTTGGTTTACCTTGTATTAATCCAGTAATTAGTTAGTTCAGTCTTGATTGGGCCTCTGCAAGTTTTGTTGATTTTTTTTTTCAAAGCTCTCTCTCCAGAAAATTTACATTAGGAATTGATTTTGATTAGTTAACAGAACAGTCTGACAGTTAACCAGTACACTTGGTCTTTAAATTTTGATATGGGTGGAAATGTAGTAGTAGATAAATAGCATGTGTGATCCGCCGCAGGAAAAACACTATTACTCTGCAGGTTGGTGAGACAGAGGGGCCTACTCTCTACAGCAGTAATGATGAAGCGTTTAACTCACTTTTAATCTTTGATCTTCCATAGGCTATACTGACATCTCAATCTGGGTCAGGGATCATCAGAATACTAACCCCCTCTTTTTTTTTTGGGCCTTGAAGAAAAGAGACAGATGGGAAAAGAGAACAAATATAGACTACAAATAAATGAACTAAAGATGGGTAAAAGCAGATTACTGCTGCAGATTTTTCACAGATGAGATTACTACTCATGCTTTGTTTTGCATTGGTTTTGACTCTGTTATTTTGGGGTTGCTTTTTTAAGGGAACTCCTTTTCAAGGATTTAGGGAGAAATTTGTGAATTGTTTTTCTTTTGTTTCGATTAATTTTGGGGGGGAATTTATGTTTGTATTCTTTTGTTTTCTGATTTTCTTCCTGATCATTTCAATACATATTTTACACTGCTGAATTTTTGACTATAATACATAACAGTCTTCAACATGAGATCCACTTCATTGCTTTATATGTATGAATGTAGATATGTATATTAATAACAATAAAATGGGTCTCATTTTGAAGATAGGGATTAGATGCATAATACCGCCTGAAACAGGTAAAGGATGTCCTGGAACACGTTCATGTCTCCCTGTAGAGTTCTCTATTTAGAAGCTCGGCGTAGGGAGATACATTTGGGTTCTAGCTTCCTGTTGCATAGTACTGCAGTATACACAGCATGCAGCTCTACAATTTGCATTCATTTTTAACAACTTCTTTGTGAAACAGCTTTTTAGGTCATGAAAGTGATTTCAGCTACCTAATGGCATAACATTTTTTTAAAGCTTGGAAGTAATGCAATGAAGAGGAATGTAGTAAAAGAGATGCATTATTGATGTAAAACAGATTTTTTTTTCTTTCAGAAGCACCATCTGGGCATTTCACATTTGTAATATTTCTGCAAGCATATGTAAACTGGCAAGTGAAATTTAAATCAGATGCCAGATCATTACATTTGCCAATTCTAAATTTCAAGAAGCAAAGAGGTGATGTAGGATGTTGTCTTAATAGAAGAACTTGATAATCTTGTGAAATACAGTCAGAGAAAATGAACTGCAACCTGAGGCTGGTCAAGGAGCACCCTTTCTTTAGTATCACTAAGAATCATACTATAAATCTTTTTCTCATGGATACACTTTTATATAAAACCATTATTAAAAAATACATGCTGAAGTTGTATTTCCCAAATTGATTGTATATGTGTTAAGCGTTCTGGGTTATATTCTTTATTAATATTAATATGCCATTTCTTTCCTTGGACAACCAAAGTAGCTATAGATCTGGAGGGAACCAGTTTTGGAAAGGCTGCCTGAAAGAATAACATATCCTACTCTGAATGCTTTTATTGTTGATGGAGAAGTAGGAGAGTTAAAGTGTTTCATTCTTTGGCAGATGATAGTACCTGCAATAAAAAAAACACCTCATCTTTGTTATTTGAGTGACACATGTTTTCATGGGACATCCTGATTACTGAAAGTATCAATTGGTCGATAGGTGTAAGGGAAACTTCCACCAGAGTCTTTGGATGGAATTGAAAGATGATTTCAGATTATTAAAAGCAATGAATGAGGAGCTGTTCCTGTGTATATTTTTTTGTTAAAAATTGCAAGATCAATGATGCATTGATCCATTGTAGAACTATCCTCTATAAATTATGCTTGGTCATCTGCCAGGAATTTTTCCAGTTTCAGCCAGTCCACCAGCAAAGCAACATATACCGATTTTTTTTTGGAGTATAAGATGCACCTTTTTCATCCCAAAAAAGAGGGTGAAAATCTGAGTGCATCTTACATACTGAATACAGCATTGTTGGCCTCCTGAAACCCCACCTGGTGCATCCCATTTTTCACAAAAATGGACGCATAGAGGGTTTGGGAGGCCTGCAAAGTGCTCCTGGGGGCTGGGGAGGGCAAAAACAAGTGAAAAGGGACCTGTTTTTCACAAAAAAGGGAGTGTTTTTACCCTCCCAAGCCCCAGGAGCACTCTGCAGGCCTTCCAAACTCTCTGCACACTCTGTTTTTTTTTTTTTTGCAAAAAATGGGGCCATTTTTTGCTTGTTTTTGCCCTCCCCGGCACCCAGGAGCATTCTACAGGCCTCTCAAAGCCTCCGCATGATCTGTTTTTTGCAAAACCAGGCCCATTTTTGTGAAAAACAGACCCATTTTTTGCTCATTTTTGCCCTCTCCGGCCCCTAGGAACACTTTGCAGGCCTCCCAAACACACTGCACACATCGTTTCACAAAAAAACGATGTGTGCAGAATGTTTGGGAGGCTGCAGAATGCTCCTGGTGGCCAGGGTGGGCAAAAACCTTTAAAAAAATTTACCTCTTCAAAATCTTGGTGCATCTTATACTCCAGTGTAGTCCAAAAAATACAATAGCTAATTGAGTATACTCATTACTCAGATGGTAATGTAGGGGATGTGTACTATTATTTACTTTGGAGATGGAGTAGACTAATTCCAGTGGATTGGTGTTCAGAATGTGTTTTCAATATAGATAAAAAGGGAGATCAGAGTAGAAGCCCATCAGTCAATATTTTTAATATAGCTTCTCCTAGCCCAAGGGAGCTTCTCCTAGCCCAAGGAGGAGATTTTGGGAATGGTTGGTGCTTATAAGATCTTGATATACAACTAGAGCCTCTATTGACTCTAGGGTTGAAAGCAGATGCTGCCAGAATTTGGAGAATTCATACGGAACCATTTAATCCTGTGGCTGATTTGTAAACTATGGATATCCTCTTGGTTTCCAACATAAGCTGAATGTGATAGTTACAGTCCAGGTGGAGCAATAAATGAAGATGGTCAGCCTGGCTTAAGTCCAGTTTTTGTTGTGTCTTATTAAGTAAATCCTGTGATGTCAACATAGAGTTTGATGATGCATAACCTCTAGGTATCCCAATATGTGCATTTTTCCTCTGTAACATTCATGACATCCATTTAATATGCAGAGCTGAAATGCCAAGAGTTTCCAAGTTCCTGGAAACTTATTATTATGGCTTGTTATTACCTATATATCCCTCAGAGAAGGAGAATAGAATAATGGGATGGTTGGAAGACCATAGAGGTCTTTTAGTCCAACTGTGCTCAAGCAGGAGACCCTATACTCGGGATGGCGAACCTATGGCACCTGTGGCACACAGAGCCATTTGTCAGGGCACGCAAGGTGTTGCCCTGTCAGCTGGCCTGTGTGCATGCGCGTGCTGGCAAGCTGAGTTCAGCCTTTTTAAAAGCCATTTTTCGTCCTCCCCAGGCTCCAGAGGCTTTATAGGAGCCTGGGGAGGGCGAAAAAAGCTTCCCCCGACCCCCCCCCCCCAAAGAGGCTTCAGGAGCTTCCCTAAAACCTCCAGAGGGCAAAAAATGACTCTATGAGCGAACCGGAAGTCACTTCCGGGTTGCTTGTATGGCTGCTTTTAGCCCTCTGGAGAGTTCAGGAGCCATCAGGAGGCTTCCCTGAAGCCTCCGGAGGTCAAAGAAATGACCCTACGGGCAAACCGGAAGTCACTTTTGTCCTCCGGAGCCTTCAGGGAAGCCTCCTAAGGGCTCCCGAACGCTCTGGAGGGCTAAAGTCAGTCTTATAAGCAACTCGGAAGTGACTTCCGGTTTATTCGTAGGGTGATTTTTTTGCCCTCCAGAGGCTTCAGGGAAGCGCCTGAACTCCTGAAGCCTCTGGAGCCTGGGGAGGGCGAAAAAAGCATGCAAAAAATAGGGGGTTGTGCCTGCCATGCGCATGCGCTCTGGGGGATCGCACATTGCATCATGGGTCTGGCACGCCCACGCATGACCCCCTGTGCTCCCCCCACCTATGGCACGCGAGCCAAAAAAGTTCACCATCGCTGCCCTATACCATTTCAGATGAATCTCTTCCTAAAATCTTCCAGTGATGGAGCATTCACAACCTCTGAAGGCAATTCATTACACTGATTAAGTGTTCTAACTGCCAGGAATTGTTCCTTATTTCTAGACTGAGTCACTCCTAGATCAGGGGTGTCAAACACAAGACCTGGGGGCCAAATCCAGCCTGCTGGGTTCTTAGATCATGGGGCCACCCTGGAAACAGCAAAGGACCATTTCCACAGTGCCTCTGCCAGCGAAAATGGAACTCGGGAGTTCTGTTTTTGCTGGCAGAAGATTGCAGGAAGCCATCGCAGCCAGAAACGGAGCTTGGAAGGGCTGCACAAGGCCCACCCAGGTTCTGTTTTCGCTGGCAGAGGTGCAGGAGGCCATGACAGCCAGAAATGGAGCTTGGGAGCCCATTTTTGCTGGCAGAGCACTCGGGCCACCACAGGCGCCCCCAACACGGTGATGTCAAGCTGGCCACACCCATCCTGGCCACACTTACACCAGCCCCCTGAGATCAAACACAACCATGATGAGGAAATTGAGTTTGACACCCCTGTCAGATTCAGGAGAGGCCTAGTTTCATTTATTGCTTCTTGTTCTGCCTCCAGGTGCTTTTTGGCAGCCCTTAGATATTGGAATATTGCTATTATGTTGCCCCTAGTCCTTCTTTTCATTAAACTATACATACTCAATCCTGCAGTCATTCTTCATATGTTTTAGCTCTAATCATGTTTGTTGCTGCTCTTTGCACTCTTTCTAGAATGCATCTGTTTTACATTGTACTAATTAAAAATTGATGCAATATTCCACATGTGGTCTTACCTAGGCACTATAAAGTGGTCCTAACACAATAAATACTGGCCAAAGCAGGAGAAGAGTGCACATCACTAAATTGACCTGCTACTATTAGAGCTAAATTTGAGTGTTCCCAATGGATTTAGCACTGTAGTTTTTCAGGTTATCCCAGAAGATGTTGGTGAAGCAGAGCCCGGAAGGAGTTAAACATTAACAATGTCCATGAAATTTGGACTTTCTGGATAGATAAATTATCTAAAGGATCTTAAGTTCAATAAGAAAGTTGTCTAAAATTTGTGTCGCTACAATATAACATTTTAAATGGATAAATGAATTGTTGAGACTTATATTGATGTGACCAAAAGTATTGGGACTTATTCCCAAAGAATCCCAATTTGCTCTAAAATAAATTGAAATTAACACAGGTAAATTTCATCCACCATTCTTTGTTCCATAGGCCATAGAGCAGAAATGTTTTTTTTTCCTCCCTGGACATAGCTCCAAGAGAAAAAATCAACCCCAGATTGAGTAGAATAGTTTCAATGATTGAGCAAGAAAAAAGATCATAAAGATCCTGGCTAATCTCCAAGATCAAGATATAACAAGTTATACTATACATTTCCATCTGGCTTAAAGTAGCTTCCATGGTGGAAGAGCCCACTTTTGATAGACACAAAAGAGCTACATTGGAGATTCTTAAAAGGCATGTTGACAAAACACAGTCCTTTCTGGGAGACTGATTTTTGGACAGACAAAATAAAATTAGAACTATTTACTAAGTCACAGCGGATACATTCAAAGAAGTAAAAAAACGCTTTTAAAGAAAAGTATGCCATCCTTAATGTGAAACATATAGAAAGCTCCATAATGTTACGGGGTTACTTTGTTGCCTCTGGCACTGAGTGCCTTGAATCTGTGCTAAGACACAATGAAATCAGAAGATTATCAAAGCATTCTGGAGCAAAATATAATACCTAGTTTTAGAAAGCTCTATCTCACTTTCAGGTCATGGACCCTCCAGCATTATAATGACCCAAAACATACATTTGAGAGAAGCCAAAAATGGTTGAAAACCAACATTAGATTGTTTTAATGTGGCCTGTTATGAATTCTGGTCTGAATCCAATAGACCAACTATGAAAAGAGCTGAAACTCACTGTTGGGAGAAGGAATCCTCCGAATATAAGAAAACTGGAATAATTTGCTCAAGAATGGGTCAAATTGCCAGGTGAGAAGTGAAGTCTCCTTCAGAGCTGCAGAAAGCACTTGATTGTAGTTATTGCCTCAAAAGGATGGGCTACAAAATATTAGGTTAGGGTTATCAATAATTATGTGTCCCTGCCATTGTTTTTTGTTTACAAGAAAGCTACATTATATTGATGATTTATATCCCAACTTTTTACCTAGCAGGTATTCAATAATATTTTTCCATAATACAGGAACTGTATAGTAATGATATAGGAAGATATTTGTTTATGCATAATACATATATCTTTTAGCCCATTTATATGATGATATATCTTTGTATACATGCAGTTGTGACAGTTAGAACTTACGCAATTTAATTTATCTTTGTCTCGAAGATAAAGAAGTCAATTCTTGTCATCTCTATTTCTGAATTTCATTTTGGATTTAAGGAGACCTTAGCTGGCTTTCAGACTTGAAAACAATGGTTGGAAATTACTTTGCTGCTGTTTCCCTCCAAGCTATGCTTTCTAATTCTATGATATAGAAAAAAAGTATTTTGATTTTGTTCAAAACCAGAAAATATAATACGTATGACCGGGAAAGGGAGGCGAGATATAAAATTAGATTGTATTCACAATTGCCAAATCATGGTTTAGTTATTAGGAACTTTTGTGTGTGTGTGTGTGTGCCTTTGAATCAGTTTTTGCCTCCTAGTGACCATCTGAAGAAATCCTTGCAGTTTTCTTAGCAAGATTTTATCGTTTTCAATTGCCTCCTTCCTAGGGCTGAGAGAGAGTGACTCGCCCAAAATCTTTAGGCTTCATGCCTAAAGTTGGACTAGCACTTGCAATCACCCAGTTTATAGCCTGATGCCTTGACCACTACACCAAACTGAATCTCATTATGAACATATTATATTTGCTTTATTCAAGTCTCACTGGGTCTTTTAAACAGCAATAGTTATCATGAACAGGACCCCTGGTGCCTGATGGAATGCATATTCTATATTTTCACATCCATATCCTAACATTATATTTAGAATCATAGTTTTAGTACTGTTTTGTGCTTATGTACAAAAAATGACTACTCAGATGTAGGCCTTACAGTTTACCACCTTGAGTTTCTAGTTCAATATAAGTGACTATATAAATTAAATCAATAAATTACAAAATTAATATCTCTCTGGGGTATGCATAGAAATATATCCAAAATCAATCAATTTGAAAATAAGAATTTAGTTAATATAATATCCTAATTATGAAATAGATAGAAACATTACAAATATTCCAGCTGATGCATTTATTGATCTTATTATATAATATATTTTATTATTCATTTTAATAAATCTTTTTTTGTGTGTGTAGTGTAAGCTGCCATAGAAATATCTAAATTAGAAGAGCAGCATCAATAATTTAAAAATAAATGTAAAATTCTTATATTTGTGGTTTGCTTACCTTTAACATTGTACACCAATGTTTTGTTCATCAAATCATGGTTAGTAAAATCACAGATTAGCATTAACTCTAAATGCAGCCAATTAATCAAGTTTAATATGAAAATGTATGCTTTATGTCAGTGGTTCTCAACCTAATAGTTTGCAGAGTTAAGTCTTGGTGGTCCGTGGTCACAAAGGATATTTAAAGAAGGTCTGTGGTGAAGAAAAGGTTGACAACCATTGCGCTCTGTACTTTTTCTTGAATTATTATATAATATTGCAACAGTGCTATTTGTGCATTGCAGTGATTTAAGCTCTAGTCCAGATGGAATCCAGCATGCTGATGTTTTAAAAGCAGCTGACATAATGAGGGGAAAGGAAAGAGTTGTCATGTTAAAAGGATCATCAATAAGTAACAAGTTTGTTTGTGCTGATGCAATATTGTCCCCATTCTCATATCAAGGGGTACCAATTCTAGGATAAACCATATATATATACAGAGATATCTACAGTCCTACAGAGATCTAGTTCTGAAATATAAGATGTCTTGACCACTCAGTATACCAATGCAACACAGCTAAAATTCTCTGAACTGGAAAGTAATTAATCTTTGCAAAAACATTAATATTGCAGGCCATCCAGACTGATAATATTCTTAAATATGTTTATCTACCCAAGTTTGTTTAGATTATTAGTTTTTGGAGCTATGATACTAATCAATCAGTGCAGAAAATTGATAAGGTTTATGGTAAAGAATGGCATTAATGCCTTTTAGCTGTACAATCAAAATTATTTTATTTCATAGATGTTTTTTTCCCCCCATGGAAATTAAAATACTTTTACTAGTTATGAAAAGATAGCAGTGAAAGAAAAGCAAGATCTGAGCCAGAAAGGTGCAAACAAGTACATATCAAATGATAACCCAGCCCCCCCTCCAATGACCCTACCCCAATGTCCAATCTGCAACTCCCTAAGGTATCATGTGGGTTGCATCTCCAAAAGACATCATCAAGTTGGTATGCAGGATGGTTGGCCTTGACCAGATCCAAACACCGGCCACCAGCATACGCAGAAGATGGTGAGAAGAAAACTCCCTTTTCCATATCTCCTCCAGTACCATATAATTCCCATCCCAAATACCATGCCCTCACCCACCCTGTTTCTATGGCAGCTGATAGTAAGCAAGCGAAGCAGAAACTGACATAGGAAAATATGGGGTGAGCCCTGCTGGACCACACCAAAGGCCCAGTAGGTTCACTCTTTTGCCTCCTGAGAGGCCACCAGCTGTCGACTGTGGGACAGAAGTTGCAAGTGTCCCCTGGGCTCCCCGGCCAATCTTCTCTTTTTTTTATTATAATTTTTTATTTATTTTCCTTCTTTACATATTGTAGAAAGTGTATCAGCTGGTTACAAAAGGCTTTTGTGCATCTCTTCCACCATCATCAAATATAATTCATATTAATTCAAGTATCTTAACTCAAATATTTACTATATTAACATCATCATACCTCCACTTTTATTTGACTATAGTTATTTAAACATCCTTCATCCTTAAATATACCAAGATTCAATACATAACCACATACTGGCATTTCATTTACTTATTTGTAAAATCCTCCATTAACATTAAATCCTCATATCCTGTTTTAGCTAAACATCCATAATATTTAATACCAAAATTTTCTAATCCTCCATGTATATAATTTATTATCATTATCCTTTCTTTATTTAACTATATCCTATATCATAACATCCCCCTATTAGTTAAAACTTAACTGTATTTAATTTTGTTTTTTTATTATAATTATTATTGTTATTAATAATCTTTATATATAGTCCAAAAATATTTCTAACCTTCCCTTCTCATGTCCAATTATTACTTATCATAACAGCTCAACATTGTATACATTACTATCATTATCAATTTTTATTTAACTATACCTATTACCACTAGATTTAGCTAAGTTTAGCTAATTTTGAATTATACTCTTCCATCTATCAACCTGTATCTCCCCAATAACAAAACAATCATCTACTGCCATTTGTGGATCCAATTCTCCAATCATCTTTTTAAACAAGTTTGTACGAAATGATCTTTGCACCTTCTTGTTTATAGTATCTCTCATATAATGTTGACACCCACCTTTTGTTTCCTTTATCAGCTTGTCTTTACTTCTCAGCAGTGTTATCAAATATTTTGCAAATAGTATTTCATAGTCCATAAGTTCTTTAATGCTTTTTTCTCCTTCTATGTCCTGTCCTTTGAAATAAATTTTCTCTCCATTTAATTCCTCTTCAAATATTCCATTCTTTCCTCCCTCAGAAATAAACCAATTGCCATGAATATCAACCAGCTCAAACTCTTTATATCCGTCCATTTCAATTTTTTGAATTTCCATCTTCTTATTTTGTATTTGATAAACATCCTCAGTCTTTTCATCACAATTTGTTGCCAAATACACCAGATAATCCAATTTTTTTTCAATTCTTTCCTCTGTATCAAAAACCCTCTTCAAAGCTGAAAGTATCACTTGGAGAGAGGCTTGAAGAGACGCCATGTTTACACGCAGTTGTATTTTTTCTTGAAAGCTCAGCAAGACTAAAAACACTTGGCAGCGAAAGCAAAGTACAAAGGAATAGCTGTACAATCTTATCAGATCTTAAGCCAGAACAGCTAAGCAATAAAAGTGTCGGGGTGTAAACAGTCAATTTATAGCTTACAGAGAGTCAGAAGAAATGTTAGAGTAGTCTATCCATTTGAAAAGCTTTACTTAGAATCAATCCATGTAAATAACATTTAAAAAGTAAGATAACCACTGTCCAGAACCATTACAAAAATCAAAATCGCCGCTAAGTTCTTCTATTCTTTGATTAGAGTTAGTTTTAAAATTTTTAGGCAGTCCGTTTTTTTAAAAAATAATAAAAGTTTCTCACCAGCTTAACACTTAACACTTCTCCATATTGCCCTGACTTTGTCAGTCTTGAAGGACTGGAATTTTTACTGCTAGCAGAAGACTTTAAACCTGCTTTTCTCAGAGATTTTGCGATATCCCTGAGGTCAGCAAGGTGTAATCTTTCTGTTCACCATCTCTTCGGGATGATTTACATCCGTTAGAACCCCCCAGCAATAAAAGTATCGAGTGCGATCTCAGAGCTTTGAGATCGCACGTCGTCTCGTCACAGCATCTAGGCTCCGCTTCATAGATGGTTGAGTGTTCAAAATCACTGTCTCCAATTTTCTTCTATAATATTCACAATAGGAGTTTGATATGAGGCGCTTATTCATCATCCATCTGGACTGTGATATTCCCTCCCAGCTAAATAACTTGTGGAAAAATAGAATTTCCCCCCAAATTAGGGAACCAGTTTGGTGTAGCAATTAAGGTGCTAGCCTAGAAACCAGGAGATTGTGAGTTCTAGTCCCACTTTAGGCATGCAAAACACTTGGTGACTGTGCCAGCCACCGTCTCTCACCCTAATACACTTTGGGTGGTCTGTTGTGGGGAAAATAGGAGGAGGAAGGAGTATTGGCATGTTTGCCACTTTAAGTTGTATATCTTTTTAAAAAGAGAGGATAAAAATCTAAACAAGAATAGCTATTACTATTTTTTAAATATCAAATAGCCTTAGTATCTTCTAAACATTAGCAATGAAGTGCAGCAGAATTTTTTCTGAAATTTATGTCAAAGACTTAGAACTGCTTTCCTTTATAACAGGAAGAAATATTCTCGGTGTTCTGAGAAATGTGAAAAATATATTATTTTAAAATTATGATTTTTTTATCATTCTCTGCAGAGTATTGGGAAGGGGTCTTTGTGGTGTATAGACCCAGAATATAGACAAAATCTTATCCAGGCTTTGAAAAAGACACCCTATCACCCATATTCCCATGTGTTCAGCACACCTCCAGCATCTCCTCAGGCATATCAAAGGTAAGAAAACTTGAACATATCTTTATATAAAGTCTGTAAATCAGCTGTGTACTGCTTTCAGGTTTGCAAGTCAATTCATCTGTTCAAATATATTAAATCTAGAAGGAATGTATGTATACATGCATTTTTTAAATAAGTAAAATATAACTAATGTATGATAAGTGGCTGAAGTAGGAATGAGCAACCTGCACCCAATGAATGCCATGTAATGCTCAGACTGCTAATTTATTTCCTTCTTTAGTGTCCAGAACCTGATCCATTTTTAAAAACATTTAGCAGTTACCTTACCATATAAGCTTTAGATTGTATTTAAAAGAATAAAATAAATATTGGCCTCACAATTCTAAGATACCTCCATACAAAAAGTGTAGGGAGGGGGGGGGGGGCTAGGAAAATACTGCCCTGCTGTCCCAAGAGTGCTTTTTCAAAAAACAACTAGACTTTGTTTTTCCTTGAAGAGAACGCAAATGTCTTCAAGGAAAAACAAATCTAGTTGCCTTTAAAAAAAATCACATTTGGGACAACCATGACCTGTATGACTGAGAATCTCCCTGCTTATGACAACCTCTGAGACACAAATAATTTTTTAAAAAAAATGTTGGCGCTTGCAGTGATATCAAATGTTGTTCCCACCAATTTATTTTCAAAGTAAGGCTTATTCAGCATTTTTCTTTGAGTGTATCCAACTACCTGATTACATTGAGTGGTCCTCTCAAAACTATGTGATAATCAACAAAAACTAGAGCCTGTGAATCCCTGTCATGAATGGTTACACTAATTATTAAAAAAGGTAGGTCCCCACCTGTTGCCAGACCATAGGCATTCTTACAGCCCTAGTTTGTACTATAGAATTTCTTACCAGTTTTGATGAAAGTCACATGTCCGCTGCAATTAATTACTCTTATGTTCCACTGCTTCTGCAATTATTACCAAAATTCTCTGTCCTCTGTACTTGTGTTAGAAGCTGTGAAGTATAAGATAAGATTCCAGATTTTCATGTTATGCTTTCATGAGTGGATAAGATTGCTGCCGAATCTTTCTTTCTAACGCTATGTTTGGAAGATTGCCTCATGTAAACTTTGGCTTCCAGGTGATGAAAGTATGTGTTTTGTTTTTTTAACCTGCTACTGTTGTGGTTACCTGCTCTGCAAAGCAAATGCGAGCAATTATGTTAGTTGCCATAGTGCTTTTCTGTTTGGTAAAAGGGTCAGTCAGGTCTGGTAACTTTAAAATGGCAGGAAATAAAAAAACCTTCACGGATGAGTTTGCCTTTTTGTCCTACTGCAGTGAAAAAAGGTACGGCAGATGTAAAACCTGCCACATTTCAAATCTGCTTGAAAATATATGATTTGTTACAGGAAGTTTGGAATCCATAATTGCTGCAGCACTTAGCATGATGTTAGATAGCTATAAATAATAAATGTTTTGTGAAATCTGTATAAAATAGAGCCATGGCATCATTTTTTGCTTAAGTGCAGACATTGGTTACACAAATGATTGTCTGATAGCAATTTTTAAATGCTTACTAAGATTGAGATTTGAGAGTGCAGTTGCACCCTTCAGTTAAAATGCTCCTTTAAGAAGTGGCAACTTGCAATGTAATTTCATTCTTGTAACTCTAATAAAGTGCCTGAGCATCTCTGCTGAGCCGTGCGTTCCATCACATGGCCCAAACAATCAATCTTCAGGCAGAGATTGGGAAGAACAGCTGGGCTTTTGCAGGCAACGGCTGTATGTCTGCCCTTGCTAGGCGATTAGCGTGATGGTAACCATAGTAACTAGAAGGCCTCCATAGCAACGCATAGCTGAGACAGGTGCAGTTACATCACAAGGCTGTTTGTTGCCTGGCAAAAGGACAGGCCATTAGTACTAAGACATGCACTGTTGCCTTGGTAACAGATAACCTTACATAGAAACTACAGTGGGTTTGAACATTTTATCATCCTGATTAAAAAAAAGGGAGGGGGGGGAGACATTTCATCTTTTTTTCTTTATTTTTAATTTAGTTATTAAGAACTCTTACGTATAGTCATTTGAAGTTACAAAATGTTTTGTTGTAGTAAAAAAATGAAAGAAGAAAGAGCAGCAATTGAAAGTTTTTGATAGCTATAGCATCTTAAGAATTGATAAGTTAAACACATTAAAATATAATCTACATTGTCTTCCTGATCAGTGAATTCTGTAAAGAAACTTTGTTTTATGCTTCATTCTGCATTATTCATGTATGAATTAGGAAGCAGATTTGTTCTCCAAATGTGCTGGAATCCAACTCAATAATTCAACTAAATCCAGAGATTCACTGGCTTGGAATTTTGGGAATTATGAGCTGCTGCATTTGGAACCAGATTGGAGAAAGGCTGAGCTAGCTAAATATTTTGTAACGTGGCTTGCAAGCATACTAAGCGACATTATATGCTTCAGCAACAAAGCTCTTGTTATATGTGCCATTCAAATATTTATTTTGATTTTTTCCCTATTAAGGGCAGAATTCAATTGGACATTTGAGAAAGCTTCAGGTAGTCTACAATGAAGGGTCATTTTGTGTTTGCCACTGTAGATATCATACTTGGTGTTATCTCAGTTCTTGGATGTAGTAGTGTGGCAGTAATGGTTTAGAAACAGTGTATCCCCCCTCCCCATCCTACTAGTTCTGAATGTTGTTTCATTCCACTTTTTAGTATGGGAAAAGAAGAGAAGTCAAACAATGTGACCCTGACTCCATGCAGAGGTTTTCTATGTTTATTTGTCTAGGTTTGACAATATGTTTCAAAACATCATTTTTATGTGTTTCAGAATTACTGTCATTGAGACAATTGACATAATGCATTTTACGTCAAAGCAAATACAGCTTTATTTAAAAGTTTTCCTGTAGTACAAGCAAGCTTGCATATCAACATATTTACATTCTTAGAGAAGAAAACAATATAGTTAAAATCGGTTCAGTTAAGGGATATTTGCTGATGCATTAACCAAAACATTAAATTATTGCTTGGAGTTTCTTGGCCAGGCAGATCTGCGGAAATGAAATGTATCAAGTCTGGGTTAATAGTTGTCCCTATTCATATCTCATAAGATTACAATTAAATTAAATTAAATTAATACAATAGCAGAGTTGGAAGGGACCTTGGAGGTCTTCTAGTCCAACCCCCTGCCTAGGCAGGAAACCCTATACCATTTCAGACAAATGGCTATCCAACATCTTCTTAAAGACTTCCAGTGTTGGGGCATTCACAACTTCTGGAGGCAAGCTGTTCCACTGATTAATTGTTCTAACTATCAGGAAATTTCTCCTCCGTTCTAAGTTGCTTCTCTCCTTGATTAGTTTCCACCCATTGGTTCTTGTTCTACCCTCAGGTGCCTTGGAAAATAGTTTGACTCCCTCTTCTTTGTGGCAACTCCTGAGATACTGGAAGACTCCTATCATGTCTCCCCTAGTCCTTCTTTTCATTAAACTAGACCTACCCAATTCCTGCAACCGTTCTTCATATGTTTTAGCCTCCAGTCCCCTAATCATCTTTGTTGCTCTTCTCTGCACTCTTTCTAGAGTCTCCACACCTTTTCTACATCGTGGTGACCAAAACTGAATGCAGTATTCCAAGTGTGGCCTTACCAAGGCATTATAAAGTGGTATTAACATTTCACGTGATCTTGATTCTATCCCTCTGTTTATGCAGCCTAGAACTGTGTTGGCTTTTTTGGCAGCTGCTGCACACTGCTGGCTCATATTTAAATGATTGTCCACTAGGACTCCCAGATCCCTTTCATAGTTACTACTGTTGAGCAAGGTACCACCTATACTGTACCTGTGCATTTCGTTTTTGTTGCCTAAATGTAGAACCTTATTCTTTTCATCATTGAATTTCATTTTATTAGATGGTGCCCAATGTTCACGTTTGTCAAGATCCTTCTGTATCTTTAGCCTATCTTCTGGAGTGTTGGCTATTCCTGCCAGCTTGGTGTCATCTGCAAATTTGATGAGTTCCCCATTTATTCCCTCATCCAAATCATTGATGAAGATATTGAAGAGTACTGGGCCCAAAACAGAGCCATGGGGTGCTCCACTGCATACTTCCCTCCATGAATATGCAGTTCCATTGAGGACTACATGTTGAGTGTGGTTGGTCAACCAGTTACAAATCCAGCTGGTGGTGATGCTGTCTAACCCACATTTTTCTACTTTATATAGTAGTAGATTATGGTCTACCTTATCAAATGCCTTACTGAAATCCAAGTAAATTATATCGATGGTGTTCCTCTGGTCCACTAATTTTGTCACATTATCAAAGAATGCAATAAGATTATTCTGGCATGATCTGTTTTTGACAAACCCATGTTGGCTTTTGGCTATTACTTTGTTTACTAGGTGTTCGCTAATTCGTTGCTTGATTATCTTTTCCAGAATCTTTCCTAGTATTGAGGTCAGACTGATAGGTCTGTAGTTTCCTGGATCTATTTTTCCCCCTTTTTTGAAGATGGGAACCACATCAGCTATTTTCCAGTCCTCTGGTAGTTCCCTGCTGCTCCAGGATCTCTGAAAGATATAGTTCAGTGGTTCTGAGATCTTGTCTGCCAGTTCCTTCAGAACCCTGGGGTGTAATCCATCCAGTCCTGGTGATTTGAAATTGTCTAGGGTAGACAGGTGCTCACTTACCATTACATAAGTGTAGAACAGTTCTTACTTGATCAGTGCAAATCTACTTCTGTTTAATACATTTTATAGAAAGACTGTTGCATACTTTGGCTGTTAAGTCTTTTGAAGACCTAATGAATAGAAATTATTTTGTTTATGAAGACGGGATTGAAAATATAAGAAGAGTCTGTATCAGTGCAGATTATAGTATGAGTCACAAAGTTTTTTCGAGGGCCAAACACCTGTGACAACTTTCATCCAAAAACATAGAGAGAAAGTTGCGCACCGTTCTAGTCATACTCAAGGCTGGAACTTGCCCTCTTCCAGGATACTCTATTTCCTGGCTCTTTTGTAGCTTCCCAATCCTTCTCACTTAAATACCGTAGATTTTAGGTACCCCCTTAAATACTTTCTCACACCTCTCTAAAGCTCGGGGCTCCTCCAACATAGTCGAGTCCATCATGATATGTGCCATTTTGGATATTTAACGAACAGTATTTGAAAATTTGAATTAGGAGGGAGGGGGAAGGAGGGGGAAAACAGAAAATTATTAATGTACAAGTATAACGTATACTTGGATGATCTATGTGTAACTATAAAAATAAAAATGAATTGTGGAAGAGGGAATTTAAGATTATTATGTAAATACAGAACCGAGTTTGCTAGAACTCTATCTGTGTGTGTGTGTGTGTATTTGTGTGTGTATGTATGTATGTGTATGTATATGTATGTATGTGTATATATATATACGCACTCTGTGTATGTGTATGTGTATGTATATATTTATATATGTTTGTGTGTGTGTGTGTTTGGTATAAATGATAGCAATTCTGTATTGTCCATGTCTCAGTAATCACTTTACTTTTATGACTAGTGAGATCTGGAGTGCTAGTGTAGAAAATATTAACTAACTACTAGCTACTTGTTGCAGTGAATATATATTAAACTAATAGATGAGATTCCATTTTGATGTTTAAATTTATAGAAAAATATAGCCTTTAAAGAGCTGCAATAATAGTTTATTAAGCAACTGAAGTGATTTTTTCCTATAAGAAAAATGGGAATAAATGGAGATGTTGTTTTTATATCTGGATGGAAATTATTTTCATTTGTTTCTTACAATACTACAGTACCTTTGACTTGTATGGTAAAGTTGTCAAAAATGTTCCTTTAAACTGAAGACATATGTAGTTTCTGAAGCTGACAATAAGCTGCATCTAATTCTTCCTATGAAATATATTAAAAGCAATAATTAGAGTGTCTTTGTGTAGTTCCTATTAACTTTTGGACTGTACAGTATGCTTTTTTGTTCATTAAAAGCAACAATAGTCCTGTTTATCTATAAGAAAAAAAACCAACAGCCACAATAGGGCAATATCTTTCTGAGAACTAACTAGAATGGCACAACTGTTTTCTCACTGGGCAAGTAATTTCAAAATGCAAGAGATGGGGAAGAACAAGAAAATCTACAAATTAAATAAGGTGTGTAATTCAAAGTATGCCTGCAGTTGGAGATTGCAATTTGAAATGTATTAGTCAGTGGTAAATTTTGTTACTCTTGGATTATAACCAGAGTGCCAGTTACACTTAAGAAAAATTTCTTGGTACCACACCAGGTTATTGACCTATCTGATTTTAGTTATTATTTTTAGATAGTAATAATGATGGTAGTAATGTAAATATCTATTTCTAACAATTTGTTTAGTTGTCATAAGACTATGGCACTGGGTTTTTGTTTTTTTTTGGAAATATGTCAAACTCCCAATAACAAAATTCAAAGCTTAGCTGAGGAGTTAGAGTAAGAGCTAAAATTTCTGGTGGATAGCATCCTTATCTGTTTTCCTTCTGGTAAATGGATGCTATGTGATTGACTGTTGTGCTAAATCATTTGTGAAAGAATAACCATAAATGTTCCAAATGTATCCATTGTCTCAAGAAGATTGGGAAATTTGGATGACAAGTAGCAGTTGAAGGGAAAAATATCTGATGTTTCCAGCTCTGAAAACACAGAGGCCTTACTCCCTCCTGGTTAATATTGTAATATTTCTGCTTCGTTGGAAATATTTTAAGGAAGATGAATTGGGGGAAAGAGTTTTAAAAATTAAAGTCTTTCCCCCCTTCTCGCTTGGGAAGCTTAATCAGTTCTTATTTAAAATACCAATAAAGTATTTAAAATAGAGTATTGGATTAGCTCATGAATACAAAATACACATTGCTGAAACTGTTCCTATTATATAAACTTCCATTGGGAGGTCATTACAAGGCACTGTTTGAAGTTGAAAGCATTTCATGAAATACTACCTGCAATTTCTTAAATAATGGATTTGCATATATGTATGTACCTGAAGCATTCATCCCATTCAGATCCTCTGTTGTTGGGAACCTGTAGAACTAGTTTTCAGAAGTGACTGAAATCTCCAAAAGAGAAAGCAGATTCTCTCTTGCAAGTCAGCATTTTGTAATAAGACTGTGATTTTACGTGAACAAATGCTATCTTCAAGGAGAAATCAAATGTCAGCATTCCACTGCATTCCCCAAAATGCTGGATCTTGCTACATAGTTCAAACTACACACAGAATGGCTTTAACTCTTCCAGTAATAAAAAGCCTCTAGGGGGTTGGATTAAGAGAAGGAATTAGAAGATTTATACAGCTTGTCTGGCAGGAAACCACAGAGGGAAAGTGACCCACTGTTCATGTCTTTCAAACCTTAGAAAGAAATGCATTTGCCGAGTTTGACACACAGCGTTTTAGAGCTTATTCTACCCAGCTGTTGCTGTGGTGCACATATTCTTTTTCAGTTATCTGGGATCTGGGTGTAGTATGACCCGAATATTGCAAGCTTCACCTGATTTAATGTATGTTGTAATCTGAATGCAATGCTGCTTATGCATTGATTGCAATGGCTGCCAGTAATTTATATAAGATTCCAGTGCTACCAGGACATGCCAACTTTGGCCAGGTTTTCTTTTTGTATTATTTTGCTGATTCAACATCAATTTTCTTTATCAGAATAAGCATATTTCATATACAAAATCAATAAAAAAAATAGACAAGCAGAAGATATTTCCTGTAGGACTTTCTTTTCTTATTTTTCCTTAAGCAGAATTTAAAAGATCTAAAATAGGGTTGGACTGGTTAGTATTTGATGGGAAATCCTAAATCTTTGGAGTAGATTGGAAAGAAAGAAAACAAAGTAAATCAGCTTCATATTGTTGCCAAGATAATTGCAGGGGCTTTCCCTACAACTGTGATTTGAAGCATATTTTTAAAAAAATCAAAAGAACAAAATGCTTGTTTATTGATGGTACATATACAATTCAGGGGGAAAGTATTTAAATCTCTTTTGGATTTTCTGAATTTTTGCTTAATTTTTGGCACTTAATGTTATCCGAGCTTCATGAAGGTTTATTGATATCTAAAGAGAATTGGATCCTGCTGATATCTGACCAGAATCTTAGAAACAAACAAATAAATAATTGTTTCATTTGACTAAACAGAGTAATCCAAATGTAGTATGCTAGTGTTGAAAAAAAATAAGCTTCCCTGTAGATTTAGTCATTGATTATACCATCTTTAGCAGCCATACATACAACGAATTATTTCCTGTAATTGTTTATCAATCTCTCATATCTTTGTAGGAATACTGGTCAATTTGTCTATAGGAAACTGTTTCAACATTTGTGGGATTCCTAAATTGACTGCCATGATTTTTCTATGAGGTTTTGGTGTACAGTTTGACTTAGCTATCTCAGACAAGCACCAATGTTATACTTAGTGAGTTACGCCTTCTGCCTTAATAAATTCCAGTTTTACTTAGCATGCTTAGATGCAGTAGTTAAGTTAGCCATCATGTAACTGTGACTTGTTACAGTTTAGCCATTGACTCTACTTGTAGGAAGTTAGCTGTCAAGCTCACAAATGACAGTCACATAGCCAGAAGACTGCCACAAGTTGCGAAGTGCCCAAATCTCAATCATGTCATTATGGGGACACTGCAAGGTTGTAAGTGTGAGAACCAGTTGTAAAGTTACTTTTTCAGTGCCATCATAGCTAAACAGGGAAATTGTCAAGCAGTCATAACTTCAAATATTAGCTAAACAGGGCATTTGTTAAAGATGACTGGGGGGCTGAAGATTAAAACTTATGAAAAATGTTTGCAGGAATTGGGTATGTCTAGTCTAACGAAAAGAAGAACCAGGGGCGACATAATAGCAATGTTCCAATATTTGAGAAGTTGCCATAAAGAGGAGGAGGTTCAACCTATTTTCCAAAGCATTTGAAGGCAAGAAGGAATGGATGGAAACCTGAACAAAGAGAAGAACTAAAGAGGAATTTCCCGACAATAAAAACAATCAACCATGGAACGGCTTGCCTTCAGAAATTGTGGGTGCTCCAACATCAGAGGCTTTTAAGAAGGGATTGGACAACCATTTATTTAAAATGGTATATGAGGTTGAACTATAAGACCTCCAAGGTCCCTCTTAGTCCCTCTATTCTGTTAAACAAAATCTACCTGTACATTTCTTCATGGCAGGGTCATGAATGCCGACTTTAGCTAAGACAAGAAAAACTGTAAGTATTTAGATGTTGTTCTTGAATTCTTTGTGAAAGCTTGAACAATTTAATACTGTGCTTTTGTAGTGAGTTTATTATGACCACCATTCTTGAAAAGATATACTATGATCCCAGTTCTTCTCATTTCAGACAATTTATTTGTTGATTTTCTACTCACTGCAGTCAAGAAATACTTGGTCACTTAAAATATAAAATACACTTAGTATTAGACTGGATTGGTGGAGCTTCAAAACTTTATAAATAGTTTTCTAACCTTTTCCAGACTAAAGGGCATTATTATTTTTTACTGAGATTTTCAGGAATTTCTTTTGAGTATAGTATGATATAGATCTAGATTGTGTGTTTGTGATAGAGGGAACAATTATTTGTGAGGCTGATATAAAGTAGTGGTGGTCCAATTCAAACAGCCACTTTTACAGCTAATTCTACTTATGATAACTTATAAGTTTAATTGAACTGATTGAAGGAACAATTAATATTTTTTCACACTGCAATATAACATGCTGAATAGGTTTATTTGTGAAATAAATGAAACAAGAACTGATTTGGTATTGATTGTTCACTCATATGTACTTTGCACATTATAATTTTAATCATAATTTTATAAATTTAAAATTTATAAATATTTTTTGTTTAATGATGTTTATATTTTTTTCCTACTGGGCACGAGTTTTAGTAGTATAGGCATAAAGTTACAAACCAAGAGACAAGTCTGTGGAGTGTGTACTTCATTTTCATGCCAGGTTCACAGTTTTTAATATCAGGAGAAAGCTAGGATTATCTCTGAAACTGTTGGAATAAGACCAAGAAAGTAGCTCTTCATATCACATATAATAAACTAATGAAATTTCCATTCAGAAAATAAGGTTATGGCTGTGCTCTTTGATAGCTTTCAAGAAGTGTTAGGTTAATATATGGAAGACAAACATTTTGGTGCTTTTAATTTTTAATTTTGAGAGCATAATTGTTTTTGAGTCATAAATAGTACACATCTAAAAAACGAAGAAGAAGGCAATTGCTTCCACATTGTAATAGTGAGCTTCCCATAGTTGTATCCAGGAAGCTAAGCTGATCTATCAGGACTCTGTTTTTTCACGTAGATGTATTTTTATATCAGAGAGTGTGTTTTCAAAAGCTTTTCCAAGCTTTTTTTAACTACAATGTTCTGTATCATCATCAGCTCACGTAAAATATTTCCCTATATGCTTTTGAACAGATGTTGACTTATGACCGGTTACTTAATTACCATTAGAAGTTACAACAGACTCAATAAAAGTTACTTACAAAGCATCCTCAAAGTAAGGATTGCCATCATCACTGTTACCCTGTGGGTTACATGATCACATTATTTGGTGATTGGCCACCCAACTCACATTTACGATCGACTAAACCATGTCAAACTTCCGGCGTGTCAAACTTGCGGTGTCACATTGCCATCACAATGTATCACAACATTTTTCCTTTGTGGAGCTGGGGTGGGCGTGGATTCAATTTCAGGGTTTCCTCAACTGTTAAGCGGAAATGACTTTTTCAATAGATTTTAATCTCTCTTTCATTGAAAAGCTCATAACTTCTTCAAACGGTATTTTATCCTATACTTAACCAGATTTTGTGATCTATTTTGGTTCTCACATTCCTTGTTAATTGTGTCAATTTAGCAATTTAGGGTTTTGCATTAACCAAATTAAGATCTCCATTTAGCCGTGAAGCTCACTGAATAGTATGGTGCCAGTTGCATTTTTGTAACCTAATCTGTTTCTGAGGTGTTTATGAGAATAGAAATGGAGAGGGATGACTTTTTGAAGACGTATTCTGCTATATAAGCATAGTAAAAAGTTAAAAACCAAAGAAAATATGTAAATTTCTAAAGTTTCTTTTTTACTTTCTATTTTTCTAATCTTGCCTAATAGAGAATTATTTCATTATACTCCTTCTTCGTACCAGTGAAAAGATGTCTACTTTGTCCCAACCCTATAATCTACCTCTACATTTAATTTAGATCCCAAACCACTTGATAAATGCTGTTACTGTTTTGTCTTTGGAAAAGACAAAGAAGTTAAAAAGCATATATTTGACCCATTAATAAAATTGAGTTGAGCATAGCAATAAGTAAGTCCTTTTCCATTGTCCTCTATGCTAAAAATGCAAATAGCCCAAACATTCTTTCCCTTCTTCAAGTCCTTAATTGACAGTGAAAGATGTCTCTGTAAAACCTTGGTGCTCAATCAATTAAAAAAATACTTTCTGCTGATTATTAAATTACACCCACAGGGATCCTGCTCTTCTCTGGGCATTCAACAACATTGAAAAGGAAAAGAATACAAATGGCAAAGCAAAGTAGTCCTGGCACCAATTAGTCTTGAGATTGTTTAAAGTGGATTGAAATTTGAAGGCCAAAAAAGAGAAGGGAGTGGAGCAGAAGGTCATGAAAAGTGGCTATGAATCTTATAAAGAGCTTTTCTTTTGTTAAGAATAATTCAACAGTTTTGTTCAAACTAATGAGCCAATTCAGTTTGGAAAGCTTGTGAGATCATTGTCCTGTGAATTTGGAGGTGCAGCTTATCCTTATAAATGCTAAATGTACTTCTATAAAACGGTCTTGATGATACAGCTTGGGTGGAACTATGATGACCCCCAGATCTCTGTGTGAGTTAGCTCTTGTGCATGACAATTTCCCTCATAGTGTTGCCCACTAGATGTCATAGTCTTTTAAAGCAGTATTCAGGGATGATGAATGGAAGGTACAATCTAGGAATGGAAATCTTTGTCTCAGAGATCTAATCCTAGGTACAAGACTTTCCCATCTGGTATGCGATACTTTTAGTGAGAAACAACTGCCCAAGGCCCATCCTCCATAATTGCTCTATACACTGTCCCTTTTATTTGAGACTATAGCATGTATAAAGCAGAGGAGTGCTGACAGAATTAGGTCATCTTTGTCTCTGCCTTTCCCAATGCAGGCAAACAGTGGGACAGAGATAAAACTAGCTGGAGTTCATCTAGTCAGCACACCTGAAGGACTATAAGAAGGATTGGGTCTCTTCATCCTGTCACATCATTCCCTCTTCTTTTAGCTTATATACATGTTCCTGCTTCATCCAGTACGCATCACTGAGATATGTTCATCAGACATTGCTCTTTTCTCAGTGCTTGACAATATAAGGAGCAATGGGAGGAATCTGAGAAGGAAAGAATGACATTGTGGAATAGGCTTAACTTCTCATATAACACCCTTCAAGTTCTACTGTTTGACAACATCTGATCCATCAAGTCAAGTAGCAGAATGAGACCAGTACTCTCAGCCTAATCTGGTTGTTCCTCCCTACCATCATTAAAAATTTCTGGAGGTCATCTACTGAAGAAGACTGACTTATGACAAATATCTGAAGGAGACAGAGCTTTTTTATGTGTGGCTTCATTTCAATCTGGAATCTTCCAAAATTTAGTCAAGGTCCCAGAAGCTCCATGCATAGTAATTTATGCACATAGAGTTTTATAGAAATTTTACTTTATAAAGTTTACACCTCATGTATAGATTTATGTAAAAAAATGTGATACCTTTCTATATGAACTGTGCATATTCCATGTCTGAGTTCTGCAAAAATATTAATTTTACAGATAGCCTTCTTTCTTTCTATTTTCATATGTTAACATTTAGAGTAAAGTTTTCAAAACAATTAGCTTTAATAAATGAGGGAGCAAAAACCAATTATCTCTTCAGAATGTGAAAGGAGAATTTATATTCATCTTATCAGGGGGTTAGCCTTTTTCCTGAAATAGAACCATGCTGGAAATTGGGATGAGGAATTTGAAAGAGTATTTTCATAGAAGTTGAAACGTGGAAAATGAAAGTTACATTATCAGTGAATTACTTATAGTCATGTAATTAAATTGATTTATAGTTGGGTAGTTTGTGAATATAATGAAAAAAGAAACTTTTTCCTGAGAATATAGCTCAATCTGAGTTTTGATTGCACTTGTCCTTTATACATAACTATATGTAAATAATTAAGATTTCAAACAGTATTTATAAATCAGTACAGATTCTTAAATTGACTTTGGAGTTTTTAATATAATTAGTTCTGTTTTCTCATTGAAAATTTATTTTAGACAGTTGTCTGATTTTTGAAGACATTGATACTTTATAAATACTATTTTGATTATTAAAATTGTGCGCTAGCTTTGTATTATAAACATTCAGTTAGCTTACAATAGTAGAAATTTTATTTATAGATGAAATAAAATCAGAACCATGGAAGTAATTGTTTATGATTATCCTAGTGTCATGCACAATGGGACTGGAGCATATATGCAACCCTGCTGTTCTTTTGTTCTTTGATCTGGCTGATACCTTTGCACCTTGTTTTTACAATGATAGCAAAGGGAAAATTCACAAATAAAAAAATTGGTAAAAATTAAAATGAGGGTAATGGAAATTAGTACTTAGTGGAAAGTAATATGTGTCATAGATGTGGAAGAGATTTTCTGTAGCTTACTTAGGCAAAGTCTTATGGTACATAATATTAGTTAGGGTAGGGAGGAGAAGTAGATTAGTCGAGATACTTGCATGATGTGCAGTATGAGCCCTTTTTCTTTTTGATATTTTACTAGTCAACTGAAGAATTTCAAGGAACAGAGAGAAAGTTGACCTCTTTTGCATTCATTATGGAAAGGTCACTACTGCTTAATGAATTACTGCATTACCTTTGTAATGAGTGTCATTTGTCTTGGAAAAAACTAATACAGTGCCTTCTCTTGAATTTAGTAAGGAAATAGACTTTTAACATTCTCAGAAGGCTAACAGCAGTATTGAATAAATAAATCTAAATCTCTTTGTAGACGAAGACTGGTCATTCTTCCCTTCTAGTGAGATACATGTTATATTTCATTACAGACACTTGTCTAGGAATTCTGGAAGTTGGATTCTAGAACCTGGAAGGCAAATAGTGATTTTAAAAATTGCTGGTATGGAAAATAGTCTTCTCATTTCATTTCTATCTCTACATCAGAACTGGTCTCTGAATGTGTATCATTCATTTTCATTTTATCACAGAATTTCTCATTTTTGAGAAAGGACCCCAGGTTTTATACATGTAGTCTTTAACGTACAACCATTCATTTAGTGACTTATGACCATTTTTCACACTTATTTCTGTTACAACATCCCCTTGGTCATGTGATCAGAATTTGGGCACTTGGCAATTGGCAAGCATTTATGATAGTTGCACTATCCCAAGGTCATACGATTATCATTTGTGACTTTCCCAGCTGGCGTCTGACAAACAAAATCAACAGGGAAACCCAGATTTGTTTAACCACTACATAATTCATTAAACAACTGGAGTGATTCACTTTACAACTGTGGCAAAGTCATAAAATAGAGCAAAACTCACATAACAACTGCCTTGCTTAGGAATGGAAATGTTGTACTCACTTGTGGTTATAAGTTGAGGACTACCTATAAAGCAGATTTACAACAGATCAATAGAATCTCTTTCAAAGATCCTGGAGCACCAGGGAACTGCCAGAGGACTGGAAAATAGCTGATGTAGTTCCAATCTTCAAAAAAGGGGAAAAAATAGATCCAGGAAACTACAGACCTATCAGCTTAACCTCAATACCAGGGAAGATTCTGGAAAAGATAAGCAACAAATCAGCAAACACCTAGAAGCAAACAAAGTAATAACCAAAAGCCAACAAAAACAAATCATGCCAGACTAATCTTATTGCATTCTTTGACAAAGTGACAAAATTAGCAGACCAGAGGAATGCCGCCAATATAATTTACTTGGACTTCAGTAAGGCATTTGATAAAGTAGACCATAACCTGCTACTAGATAAAGTAGAAATATGTGGGCTAGACAGCATCACCACCAGATGGATTTGTACCTGGTTGACCAACTGCACTCAACATGTAGTCCTCAATGAAACTGCATCTGCATGGAGGGAAGTATGCAGTGGAGGACCCCAAGGCTCTGTTTTAGTCCCAGTACTCTTCAACATCTTTATCAATGATTTGGATGAGGGAATAAATGGAGAACTCATCACTTTGCAGATGACACCAAGCTGGCAGGAATACCCAACACTCCAGAAGACAGGCTTAAGATACAGAAGGATCTTGACAACCTTGAACATTGGGCACTATTTAATAAAATGAAATTCATGGAGAAAAAAAGTAAGGTTCTACATTTAAGCAAGAAAAACAAAATGCACAGGTACAGTATATGTGGTACCTTGCTCAATAGTAGTAATTGTGAGAGGGATTTTGGAGTGTTAATACCACTTTATAATGCCTTGGTCAGGCCACATTTGGAATACTGCATCCAGTTTTGTTCGCCATGATGTAAAAAAGATGCGGAGACTCTAGAAGGAGTGCAGAGAAGAGCAACAAAGATGATTCGGGGACTGGAGGCTAAAACATATGAAGAACTATTGCAGGAACTGGCTATGTCTAGTTTAATGAAAAGAAGGACTAGGGGAGACGTGACAGCAGTGTACCAATATCTCAGGAGCTGCCACAAAGGAGAGGGAGTCAAGCTATTCTCCAAAGCACCTAATGGCAGGACAAGAAGCAATAGGTGGAAACTGATCAAGGACAGGAGCATCTTAGAATTGAGGAGAAATTTCCTGACAGAACAATTAATCAGTGGAACAGCTTGCCTCCAGAAATTGTGAATGCCCCAACACTGGAAGTCTTTAAGAAGATGTTGGATAGCCATTTGTCTGGAATGGTATAGGGTTTCCTGCCTAGGCAGGGTGTTGGACTAGAAGACCTCCAAGGTCCCTTCCAGCTCTGTTATTCTATCCTACTTAACTCTACTCTAAGATCTGGACTAAGACAAAATATGAATATGAAAGCGCTTTGGTTTTGGATAGAAACTGGTGCTTATTTATATATTTAAAAAGTGTATATGCTGTATTTCTAAGCTGTAATTTTTCTAAAAATAGGTGGATAAAATTCATAATAAATTAAATAATAATGGTCTATAAACTTCTCCTTAAGCATGAACTATTTTCTGTGAACAGTGTTAAATATTCAACTTAGGGGATTCCATTATGTGTATGCATTCAGATTTCCTGTTCTTATTTTCAATTTCATTTTCTGCATATTTCATATTCAGTAGGTCTTTCATTCATCTTATAATGGAATATGTGACTTGGCTACAATAATATCATGTGAAATTATACGTGTGCTTTCAAAAATAAGGTATATAAGGCAATTTTCTAATCTGTAAAGCAAAAACGAATAAAATAATTGTATTCACATCTTACAGCTTTTACTCCCTAGGTAAGAAAGATTTTCAACTGGCAGGAGGTTGGCTTTACTAATTTACCAAGTCATCATAGTAGAATCTGTAAATTTATTGAAAAACCCTGGAAACATTAACAGGGACTTCAATGGATATATTCCACATACAGGTAACACAGGTCTGCAAAAAAAAAAATTTCGAGAGCTGTTTTGGTTATTCCACATAATCTTTATGTTTTTTGGTGCGCTGAATCAAAAAATGACCTCCATTTTGTCATAGGACATCACATTTCCTGACAATTTAGGTAACTATGTTAAATAAGGCAATATCTCAAAATAAATGGAAATAGACATAAAATTAAAGTTTTATTACAATATTTTCATGAAAATCCTTTTTTGAACTGAAATGAGCTCACCTACGCACACTAAACTCAATTCTTCTTCCTTGTGAGGCTCCTCTTGGTGCATTTACGCTTGTGAGTAGCATCTGGAATGTCTCTCTGAAGCATCCAACAGTAATCTGCCATCATTGTAATGCTCCATTTTCCCTGGTATCTCCTTTCCATCTCTTTAATGTCTTGGTGGAATCGTTCACCTTGTTCCTCACAGCTCCCAAATTTTCAAGAAAATAGTCAAAGTGGGACTGGAGGAAATGCACTTTCAAACTCATCAGGCAACCTAAAGCTTGAAATGCTTTCAGCATTCTTCCAACGATCTTTTTGTAGTGAGGATCTTTGTTATTGCCTAAAAATTTCTGTACGACTTCTTTAAATGCAATCCACCCTTCTTTTTGAGGATCCGTCATGGTATTGACAAACTCTTGGTCAACTATAAGCCTTCTAATGTCTGGTCCGACGAACACACCTTCCTTCAGTTTTGCCTCCGACAGGCATGGAAACTTGGTGACCAAGTATTTGAAGCATTCTCCATCTCTTGGAAGTGATTTTACAAATTGCTTCATCAATCCCAATTTTATGTGGAGAGGTGGTAGAAGAACTTTATGGTAAGGTACCAAAGTTTCTCGGAGGAAATTTTTTTCACCGACTGTTAGCACCCTTGGCTGCCAACTCTTCTTGGTCCAGTGATTTTGTCGGTCTTGACTGTCCCATAGACACAGAAAACAAGGATATTTGGTATATCCAGCTTGTTGCCCGAGCAGCATGCACAAGACCTTCAAGTCCCCACACACTTGCCAACCATGGTCTTCATATTTAAGTTTACGAAGAACCAATTCCAAGTTCTCGTAGGTTTCCTTCAAGTGTACGGAATGACCTACAGGTATGGAAGTGTAAAAACCGTTGTGGAGTAAAACTGCTTTGAGACTTCTTTTTGAAGAATCTATAAAAAGATGCCATTGCTCTGAATCATATTGGATTTTAAATTGACCCATCAGATCTTTGACATCGATGCAATAAACCAACTTGTCTTCCTGGGCGAAGTAAGGAAAGAACTCCTTTTCACGATGTCTGAACCATAAAGATGACACTCCTGGCAACAATAAATTCCTGCTTTTCAGCCTTGATCCGAATAACTCAGCGGCATCTTTGGGAAGATTCAAGTCTCTTACCAAATCATTCATCTCCTCCTGAGAAAACAATTTTGGTTTTGTATCATCTTCAAAGTCAGAACTTGATTCGTCATCTGGTTCAGGTATGACTTCACTTTCATCGGAGCTAGGTATCTCTTCCAAGGTAGCAGGGGGCTTGGGTACTGGTATATCTTTGCCATGGGGGATGGGACGAATTGCTCAGTGAAGATTGGGGTATGAAATGGAATCCTTCCATTTGGAATTAAACCCTTTCACATCGCATGAACAAAAGTAACAGTCATCACTAGGGTTCTTTTGCTCTCGCCATGCCATAGGAATCCCATAACGGAAATATTTTTTCTTACCCTTGAACCAGTTTTGGAGGTCCTCAACACACCGTTTGCACACTTTATGAGGCCCCCAAACTTTATCTTGATCTCCAATTTTTAGTCCAAAGTATGCAAAGTATACTTTTTTCACAAAGTCTGTAATGTAATATTCCGCTGTTGCTTCACTGTATATTCATCCCAGATGAAACAGAAACTGTCTGGCAAATTAATACACTTTCACGGAGCCATAACATAACGGTTGAAGAATGACGAGCTAACATGAATTGCGATGAAAAAGTGTGAACAGCCTAGAACCAAGAACTTGATGATGATTCGTGCACAAGTGTGGCATGCAGGAGAGAGCAGCTCTGTGTCTGTACACGAGACGTCATAGTGCTGGCCACGCCCCCTGCACTGACCGGAGATGCTGCTATCTGCCCTGTGTCTCCCTCCCACTGGATTCTTCAGGAAAGATAAACCCTTCTACCATTAGAAGGACAGACTTAAAACTTGCTTAGCTTATGTATATATTGCTGACCATCAGATT
This sequence comes from Thamnophis sirtalis, assembly GCF_051295495.1. NCBI lineage: Eukaryota > Metazoa > Chordata > Lepidosauria > Squamata > Natricidae > Thamnophis > Thamnophis sirtalis. Next base: position 135,039,493 of record NW_028261381.1, on the reverse strand, counting down.
TACTGTGCTATATTTTTTTACATAACTCGGACAAACTGTTTAAGGTTTTTTTTGGCATTTTATATCTTAAATGTACTTATGTGAATTAATTAATAGTAATTTGGACTTTAAAGTTGGTTAAAAACCCATAATATAAAAAAATACCCAAAATTAAAAAAATTTGATAAATTTGAAGACAATTTTGCATGTTGCGGCAAATCATGACGTCTAAGAGTTTTTTCACTATTTATTTGTTTTCAGCACACCAAAATACATGAAAATTAGATGAAAATAATCAAACAGCTTTTTAGTTGCAGACCTGTGAATTCTCAACTTACAACAATAATTGGAATTGGAGTCTTGGTCATTGAGCAAAGCAATCATTAAATGAGATGTAATGTGACTGTTTTGCTAAATGTCTGTAATCCTGACACCCCCATTTTTGGTTGTTAAATGATCATGTAGGTTGTTGAACAGACAGCATCTCAAGTAAGGACTGCAGAGTGCCTCAGGGTGAAGGAGGCTTGGCATAGGGTATGCTGCAGTCCACCAGTACAAACAAAATGTCCCATTTGCGATTGCTTTCCTGCTGCTGTCAAGATTCTCAGCAGGATTTTCAGCCTCAGAGCAGAAGGCAAGAGATGAGAAGGAGTCCTCTTGGCATTGGTAGTGGTTTGTGACCTTTCCTACTAGCTTCCTCATTGACTTCCTGAGTACTCCACAGGGAGGATTACAAAGGGTGATCACATGATCTCAGGGCAATTGTGGCAATCCATTGCCAAGCACCCAGATTACAATCACATGACCATTGGAGTGGTGCAATGGCTGTAACATCAGGCACCAGTCATAAGTCTCTCTATTCAGTGCCATTGTTAACTTTAAAAAGGTGTTGAATGAATGATACCAAATCAAGAACTACCTGTGTGTAAAAATATTGCTGCAAAAATATTGACAGTATGTGAAGAGAAATTGTTGCATGCGTGAAAAGTAATATCAACTATGATTAGATTAACTTATTAATTACAAGTACATTATATTAAATCACATTTACCTATTTATTTCTTTTCATTACTCGAAGTTAATTTGGGGTATATGGCCTTTGATCTCACCATTCAAAATCATAAGGATAGCTATTTGGACTTAAATACTTAAGTGGTTCAAAATGATGCTAATTAAACCTTAAAGCCCTCCGTCCCCTAGATTTTTTCTAGAGAGAGAAAAAAACAAACCCTATCAGTGATACTATACTTTCCACACCCAGTTTTTCAAGTAAGATGCAGTTCAGACCTCACAAACCTAGCTGATTATTTGGATTTGAGACATTGGCCTACAAATCATTATCTTGTTCTATTTAAAATGCAACCATGGTTAGATTGTCTAACTGCCCAGTTTTCTAAAATAGTACTTTTTCAGTCTTTGGAGGGTTTGTATTTTTATGAATAGCCATATGATAATCAGAGACAGCAGAGCTCTGGTATTTGTCCCCCACCCCCAATGCTCTTCTGCAGGAAGAAAAAATATGAATCAGTTGCGCTTGCCATACATTACCATCACCATGGTTTTTACATACCATTCCTATAACACGATGCAAAGTATGTGTCTGTGGAATATAAACAGACTACAGTCTGTTTGTCCAGTGAGCAGTTGGAAAGCTAGAAAAAAATGAACATTAACAATTGAAGAGAAAAAGACTACCTTTAAACTCTGCTGCAGGATGTTTTATATATGGCAGTTGTTTTTTTAAAAATAATAAAGGTTAGTTTAATATTGATTCGGTCATGATTATGGAATATGTTCATGTAGAATGGTGCCAGATGTCAAAAGTGGGTAGTTAAAAAGCTTACTAATTTTTCAAAAATGTGTTACTAAGAAACAACTTAGTAAATAGTTGCATGATCTAGTGTGGTATATATGAGGTTAAGAAAGCCTGAAACACCTATGCTTCCTCTGCTTCACTTTGGAAAATGTCCAAAGTTAGCCTTTGATGGCAAGCCACCCAAAGTTTGAATTAAAATGAGCAGCCATATAAATATTTAAAATTAAATAAACAATTTTTACTTTAATTTTGGTTAACTGCTGTTTTTCACATTTCCAGCATAAATCTTGTGGTTAAAGTTCAGTTTCAAATACGTTGTAATCAATCCACTTGATTGCAGCATATTGGTTAAACTGTTGGACTGGGACTAAGACTCAAGATCAAGATCTACCTCAGCCATAGCTCATTGGGTGACTCTGGGCCAGTTATAAGAACATAAACAGTGCTCTCCTGGATCAGACCCTTTAGCCTATCACATACAGCAGCCTGTTTTCACAGTGCCACCCAAATTCACAAGGAAGCCCACTTGTCTCTCACCAAGTGGCTTTCAGAGGCAGTCACAATGCCATCAAGGCCAATAGCCATTGATCCTCATGACTTCTATAGATAGGTTTACCCTTCTTTGAAGCAACCCAAGATGGTAGCCAGCACCATTTCTCATGGTAGCAAATGCCAAAGTTTAATTACAGATGTGAAAAAATATATATGAGCTACCTTACCCTAAGGTATTTTGCAATATTTTTGTGAGAAAAATTGGAATGCCAGGCATTTCATCTTTTGCTTTTGCAAGAAATAATCTTTTAAAAATCTCTTATTCTAAGTAGTAGTTTTCCAGGTACATATAATTACAGTAAACTAAAACCAATACTAAAGTTTCTGAGTTGTGAGGGAAGAATGAATGGCAGAAGCATATAAGCATAATATTTTCTACAGTTCATTAATATCCTAGTAAATAAGGTTTACCCTGATGAGTGAAATACAGCAATATGTGTGATTGTACAAATCGTACTTGGATTTCTAAAAAACAGTTTTAGATGTTTTAGCAACTCAAATGTAACTCTGATTTTTAAATTATTTGCCAACTATTTGATAAGTTGCTTTAAGAAAAAACTAAAAGTAAAATCGAAGGTACATCAAGTTAACTTGATGTTAGGATCACTTTCTAAGTGTTCCACAGCATCCTTGTGTTTTACCCATTAATGCCCCCCCCCCCCCGCAAAAAAGAGTAGAAGGTATCTGTAGATTACTAAGAAATTGTTAATTACACAGGTTTTTCTTTTATGATTTATTAAAATAGTAACAACACATTCTAATCTAAATTAATTTAAGCCTTTTAAATGCTTTTGACATTAAGCATCTCCTTTAATCTATTCCACTGAAAATATAAATTTTGTTCCTTCCCTAAATGTCATGGTATAAGCACAGTAAAATATTAAAATACAATTTTAATTAGTCCAGTTATTTTTCTGTTTCTTCTATGACTTGAATTGTAAAGAATACTACTAGCTGTTGCTAGGTAACTCCTAATTGTAATATTAACTGCCAACAGTTGTGAGAAAGTATAATAAATTCTTTTATCTTAATAAAAATTACTAAAGTGATTGCCATACATAAATATTCCATTTTAATTTAAAAATTATAATGCTGCAATATAGTTTAGCTTACTATTAGTGATTTCTCTTGGCCTAAATATTAGCAACTTTTGTTACTTTGTGGTGAGAACTATCTTTTGGTACTCATAATGATTAATCATGCATACATATATATAAAATACTGGAATAATAGCATTTATCAAATGTAGTCATGTAGTTTCTGATTGCCACCTACCAGCTTGATAATGAACCATCAATTCCATCAATATTTGAGTAGTTTTTACATAGTAACTGCTCATCCCAGAAGTCATAACAGCCGTGTAACTGTTCTGATCGAGGCTTCCCAAGAACATGAAGCAAACTCCTTGCCACAACAAAAAACCCTTTTATTAATTTACTGTGAATTCTGCTCATTCACATCCAGCAAAGTCTTTCAAGGGAGGATTTACAGTCACAGGCCTTACCTGGCTTGGAGAGCTGATGGGGCGATATCTGCAAAACTTGGCAAGGAGCCTCGTAGAGTCACAAACCAATTAAGTGAACTAATTGTCTCCTGCAAACTCCATTCCCCTTTTGCTCCACTTTTATTTCCTCTAGGAGTGGCCATTCATGGTCCACCTGTGCCATTACTCCCAATTCGACCCCTATTCTTTAGCTGTTTCCTTCATCTGGCAACTCTGCATGGACACAGTGGGAACAGGCTCACACAGTGGGAACAGGCTCCAGCTGTTCATCTGCCTCACTGATGTCTGACTCTTAAGACAGCTGATAACTGGCATGCGGCTGTGGCCCCCTCTCTGCCTCCAATACAGAGCCCTCATCAGAGCCTTTCCCAGACTCCAGAACTGGCCCATGTTCCTCCCCAACCTCCTCACTGTCTGAATCTGCTGCTAGCTTCACTGGCTGCCGGCAGGCCACAATAGTAAGGCAGGAAGGACTTTTACCTACAAGATGTGTTTGTAACTGGCAGTTTTTCTTTCTGACTTTTCTGTCACTTGACGTTATTTGAGAAGGTCTTCCAGTTTCTATGATAGATTTTCAAGGAATAAAATAGTGGGGAAAGGGGTAGTAATAAATACTCCAGGGTATTTTCTTTTTTTACTCTTTGAATCTTTGACCAAAAAAGCTGTTAGGGTAGTATGACAGCAGTATCCTAAAACCTTTATTGAAAAAACAAGTAGAGGCAGTCATTTACTTCCAGTTTCTGGCAACAAATGCTCATGATGTCCATGACTTAACAATTGTTATTTTGGGCTCAATTACAATACTAAGTTGATGACTCCTCTATATAAGAAATATTGGTGAGAAGGAATCTGTAGAGTTAAGTAATACCTATTCTTGTATATAATTTAGTGAATGTAATATTTGGAAGTAGTATATGAGAATGGATTGGGCTCACATGTTAACATTAAGTATATTTTCCAAATGATCTTTATTAATTTTACTTTTATACATATTTGAACTCAAATGTTGTCTTTTCACAGCTTGTCATTTGAAGAAATTAAAAAGTGTTAAAAACAAAAATTCAGGTAATTTAATAAGTGTTAGGGAACAAGAAGGAGGAGGCTTGCCATATTTTTTGCTTTGTACTTTAAATATAAATATTAGGATACAAACATTTGAACATTGTTGAAGTAACTGAGTGCTTGTTTCTATCTGTCTGTAATTTTATTTATTTGTTTGTCTTATTTGTTTGTTAAACATGTACAAGATAACAAGTATAGGTATGAACATAAACATGAACAAAGGAAGTAAATACAGATAAATGGAGACAATAAGACAGGGACGGTAGGCATGTTGGTGTGCTTGTGCATACCCACTTAACGGACCTTAATAATGGGGGGAGGTCTACGGTGGACACTTTAAGATTGAAGCCTTGAGGGTTTGAGACTATTACAACAGAGTCAGGTAGAGCATTCCAGGCGTTGACCACTCTGTTGCTGAAGTTGTATTTTCTGCAATCGAGTTTGAAGCTCTTTACCTTGACTTTGTATCGATTGTTTGCCCGTGTATGATTATGATTGAAGCTGAAGAAGTCGTTGACAGGCAAGACTTTGTAGCAGACAATTTTGTGTACTATGCTTAGATCGGACTGCAGGTGGCGCTGTTCCAGATTGTCCAAGCCCAAAATTTCAAGCCTAGTGGCATAGGGAATTCTATTGTGAATAGAGGATTAGTGTACTTGTCTTGTGAAATACATCTGAACCCGCTCAATCATGTTAATGTACGATATACAGTGTGGATTCCAGGCGGACGAACTGTATTCAAGAATTGGACTGGTAAAGGTTTTGTATGCCCTAGTTAGCAGTACAATGTTACCAGAGAAGAAATTTCACAAAATTAGGTTAACAACTCTTAATGCCTTTTTGGCAATGCTGTTACAGTGAGCTCTGGGTCTTCGATCGTTTGAGATGAATGAGTACTCCTAGGTCCTTAACAGAATGAGATCGTTTCTGCCCAACTTGTATTTGGTGTTCTGATTAATTTCATAATATTTTTTGGGTAGTCTTCTTTATAAGGTCTGATACATATCTGTCCGAGACACTGAAAAATCATGGTTAATCAGGATTAATAATACTAGGCCAATCTTGCATAGATCATTCGTAGGAAATACTGCTTTGTATTGTATTAGTAGTAATGATCATTACAGTAAGTGAAGGTCAGACTGCATCATCAGTCTAAAGTTGGCAACTGGTGGAAAATCAGTTTTTCCATAAGACAATGATGTTTGTATGATAGCTTCTGTTACTTTACTTACAATCAAATCATTCTTATAAACAGAGCAAGAATGTGGTACATCTTATTTGTTTAAAGCTTAAATATCTTCAAATCAGTCAAGCTCTGAAAATAGCTGATTATAATTCCATGTATTTATTAAAACACACACACACACACACACATACACAGTATATTTTATTGTTTGATTTTATACATATAGTCTTTTGAAAATCTGAAACTCGGTTGCAAAACTTTGGTGCCAGTGGTTGTTTCCTGGCTACTGCATTTTTGCAAATACAGCAGCATTGTGTGATAAAATAACTGTAGTGCCACATAGATGAGACCTCTAATACAGTTTAAAAGGCTATTATTTTTCCTCCTTAGTGCTCTTTGTGCTCTTTCCAAATCAGATTGTGAGCAAATTGTTACCTTAATTTGATTTGGAGGCCCAGATGCAGATTTTACTGTAGGCAACTTCCTAAGTTATACCTGATTTAGCACCTATGTAATTTTTATTTTTTATTGTGGCTTTATTCAATCTGTATCTATATAGATATCTATATTTTTCAGACCAGGAATGTTCCAAAATGTAAATGTATGGTAAAAATATACTTCTTTCCCCAAATGTCCTTATTCTAGTTTCTGATGTCATATATCTATCAAGGGCATTTCCTGTTGTGCTACTCATAAGTCTTTATATGATATATCTGATCTGACAATACACACAGAAATTATTAGCTTATTTATAGTTTGCTTGGACTGGACACTTGCATTTAGTAGTGTATTAATATTCTACATGTGTTTACATTTCATGACGGTTAGAACAGCCTATCTTTTTTTTAGCGCAGAAGATGTCCTAGACTAAAATAAAATAGTATCCAGTTCAGGGCCAAATCAACAGCTTCTATAATTCTGTTTAAAATTGTCTTGAAGCATATGAGAATGTAAAACAGTATTTTAACATTAAACTTAACGAAAGCTTTACTGTTAATGGTTTTTAAAGAAATGATAACATGTTGTTTCTAGTTTCCCTTTCTTAAATACGTGTAGGTAGACAATAGGTTCTTTTTTTTTCTTTTTGCAAACAATATGATTGATGAATATTTTTTTATAAAGAGATAATTCTACTATTCAAAAAATAAATGTTATTTTTTTTAAAACTGATGTCCAAATTTACAAAATTGTATAAAAATATGATTAGACAATTTGTAAATATAAATGTTTTTTTTACACCATTTCCCCTTTTTAAACTTTAGCACATCCAGTCCACCCATTTGGCCAGGAAGCACCTTTATCAAGAGAAATGGAGCTCTTCTGCAAGGTAGGCCAAAGATTCTCTGTTACAATAATTGCCATAAGTTGCCCATTGTTTCAGGAGAAAAGCTTATTTATAGTGCTTTTATCCTTTTCCAGTATCTACATTCATATGTAGTATACTCATGAGCTCAATTTGTTTTACCATGAAATATTTTAATATGCTATGCGTGTATCTCTTTTCCTCCATCCATGGTTTACACAGCATGATACCTTTCAACTTGTGTTGATGAATAATATAGTTTTGCTTCTGCATGTATCAGTGGAAAAATACTTCTAGCTGTAGTCGTGTGACAGGTGTATCTCAGAGGGCGATGTACAGTGGTTGATATGCAAGACACAGTCACTTTTTTCTATTACAATATAATTATGAGTATTTTTCTCCTATTTAGTACTGGAGACAAGAATTGTTGTTCAGTAGCGAAGGAATGCTTGCAAGGCATGATTGTTCTCTTTGTATTTGTTGGTTTTCATTTTTCCATTTGAGTGATATTGACTAGTTATTATGGAGCTGAACTTGGAAATTACATTAGATAGAATATGAAAGCATTTTTTTATTGTTGCATGCCAGTTTTGAATCTTTGAGGGTTATGTGATCGGAATAATCTTATTTGAATTTAATTGTCAGTGATGGAAATTGATATTCTGTGTAATTTTAATGTATTATTTAAGAGGAAATCTATTTATTTTTTGATGACTCTTGGGGAGTTAGTAAGTATCCAGAATCTCTCATCCAATTACTACTGCTTCATTCATGTTCAGAACATAGAGTAAGGCTAATTTTCTACAGCCTTGAATATATTTTTAATTTCTGCTTTAATCATGTTGGTTAAAAATGTCACTGTGTCATTTTTAGAGATTTCTATCTTTAGATCACAGAATGCATCATAAGAACCATATTACATGACTGAATTGATATAAAACTGAAAATTGGTATCTAATCTACCACTTATATAAATAGTGCTCAGAAGAGGAATAAAAGACACCAACTATTTTAGTAATTATTATTGTTAATATATAATGAAAAATATTATTATTATTTGAAGAGATATTAAGAATTCTAATATCTAGGTCCTAGCAGAGAAAGACATCTTATACTTCAAACTTTTCAGATTTACTAAGACTGCAATCCTCTACATGCTTATTTGGGAATATGTTAATTTTACCCAGAGGAGATCTGGATAAGATTATGATTTATGTGTGTATTGTTCACATGTCCTTGCATTATCATTCATCTTTTTATCTAGAATTTCTGTTTTAAAGTGGTATAAGCTATTAATGATGTATTTCTTACCAAATATAGTTATTATCTGAATATATAGACAATAGCTTTACAAAAAGAAGAAAGAATGTCTTAAAATTGCAAAATAGAAAAATGAATAAAATAGTATTATTGGTGCTGCCTATTCTTGATTATCAGGAAAAGATGCATGTTAAAAAATGTTTCTTGTGAAATTTCGTAGGACATAGGCTTCCGTGACCCGTCAAAAGCGCGGACGGCAAAAGCGCGATCGAAAAAATCGCGCCTTTGACGTCATCACAGCGCGACGAAAAAGATCGAAAAATATTAATAAAAATTAAATTAAAGCAAGCCGATTCACATAAAGGTAAGGGTTAGGGTTAGGGTTAGGGTTAGGGTTAGGTTAAGGGTTAGGGTTAGCTTTAGAGCGTTAGCGTTAGGGTTAGGATAAGGGTTAGCGTTAGGTTTTTCGTTACTTTAACGGTTAGGTTTAGGGTTAGGTTTAGGGTTAGGTTAAGAGTTAGGTTTAGGGTTAGGTTTGGGGGGCTTAGGGTAAGGTTTTCGCTTTATTTTTACATTTTTCGATCTTTTTCGTCGCGCTGTGATGACGTCACAGCGCGCTTTTGTCGAGCGCGATTTTGTCCTACGCGATTTTGTGGTGGAACCATAGGCTTCTGTGAATATAGAACAGCATAGAAAGAACTCATAGATGAAAACAAGAGAAAATACTAAAATATATAGAGAATGTAATCAAAGAATTTAATAAAAAGGTTTAATTAATTCAATATTTTAGGACATGGCATCTTAATAAGTTAGAATTTTAAATTCAGCAATGGAATTATTCTTATTAGTAAACATTAATAGAAGTACCTTTCATATATTTCTTCCTTACGTACCTACTGTCAGCGTTCCAAATATCATGCAGAATTAAATCAGAGTCCAAGGCAGAGCTATCCTTAAGGTTCCAATTTAATAAGACAGACATGTTGGCACATTGCTATGGAATCCCAATACAGGAAATGACATCAAAATTCCACCCAGTTAAAAGTTCATGATCTTGTCCCCACACCCACAATCCATCACATGGTCCAATCTCTTTCTTCCACGCTGGCATCCACACCCAGCTGCTTCTGGTCAGGTGTCAAAGTACGGAGACAAAGGATGACCTTGGCTTCTAGTAAAGAATGAAAACAATACATTCCACAATCTTACTGCTATCTATTCCCCCCTCCCATCAACTATACTAATGAAACAACATAATGAAATAAGAGAAAGTGTGGCAGGCAAAAATTCTAAAAGGAATATATTTGCAGGCCTGACACCTACATTTTAATAGTAAAGTGTTAGTAGTTGTCTGACCATTGTAAGATTAATCCATGAATGGTTCATATCTCAATAGCTATACAAGCAAGAAACAATAAGATTGCTTTGCAGTAACTGAACAACTGAGTATATTTAGATGCAAATTTAAAGCTATATTTTTGTATGCATGAAAAATTATGTCTGCAAAAAATATACAAAATATAAAAACAGTTGATCCATTGTAGCTAGATCATTTCTAGATCATTGAGCTAAATCTACCTCAATTGACTATCTGCATTTATTTCATTATGCTTTATCCAGGTTGATTGTAACTAGAGGGATAATGTGCTAGAATATTCAGAATCTCAATAATGTTTCCAGGTTGATTACATAGCTGCCATCAAACATGAGGATTTTAATTAACAAACAGGTTGTAACACATTGTCATAATGACCATCAACATCACAAACTGTTTATTCAACTGGTTCCTTTTTAAATTGGTTTTGACTGCTCCAAATAATCTATAGCTTCACTATTTTGATTGTAGAAACTCCACTGTATGTGCAATTAGTTTTTTATGACTTTGTGCAATTATCTTGGTTACAGTGTATCTTAAAATCTTTGGTTTTATCATTCTTGTGTTTAAATGAAACTTTTCAACAAAATCCTTTGGATGTATAACTGGTTGCTTTCTAGCTACTCCCCCCCCCATCCAACTCATAGAAATATTTTTACCTCCTGTTTTTATAGCAGATGTAGATTGTTTTAATTTGTTAATAATGAATTATTAATTGTACAAACATGCTCAAGGAGAAATAACATTGTACATAAAACTATGTACAGTCCTAGTAATCCTTGTATGATTGAAACCCAAATAATGGTAACTTTTCTGTGTAGCTGGATACTTCTAATTTCTGGGGTGTAATATCAGAATGTTATCAGAATGTCATTTGCTAAATGGAACACAAGGTGGGTTTTTTTAATCCAACATGTTACATTAACAAAATGCTCAAGATTTTGAAATTGTGTCTTCAACAATACAAACAATGAGAACTTCCTGTTATAAAAATTAGATTCAGAAGAGACAAAGGAACCTAAGATCAAATTGCTAAAATCTGATCGTTTGTAGAAAAGACCAAGGAGTTTTTTAAAAATTCTCTTTTTGCTTTATTAAATATACTAAGGCTTTTAACTGTATAGAAAACAATAAACCACGGAGGGTCCTTAAAAACATAGATGCAATGGATTGCCTGAATATCCAAGTATAAATTCGGACATTCTGAATTTATATGGAGTTGAGAATGCAACAGCTAGAATAGAATTTGGAACAATTAAGTAGTTGAAAATTGGAAAAAGAGTATATTAAGGTAATTGGGAGGAGGTGTGTGTCTGCCTGTATGTTAGCTTCAATGGCTGCCAACGTCCATAAAGTTTTTTTTTTTTTTTACTATGATTCTTATATGCTGATTTTTTCAGGAGAAATACTGAACTATAAAAAATAGAAAATGAAATTGAAATTGTTAGGAGAAACATCAGCTGGTGAAGCCATCATGGTTTTTCTTCAGTTCTAATTTATCAAAGTGAAAGCTGGATATTCAGAAAAACTAAATGAAAGGTGAAATTGATGCCCCTAAAATGGGGTGCTGGAGATAATTGAGAATTCCTTTGCCTATAAGAATAAATCACTCAAAACTAGGTGAAAGTGAAACAAGATTGCTCATTGCAGATTCTAATAATAAAGCTTTAATATTTTGGACAGATAATGCAAAGGCAAGTGTCAATGAAAAAGACTTCGATGGTTGGAAAAAGCAAACATTTTTTTTAAAAGAAGCTGACAGAGAACAAGGTAGCTAGGTGATATTCTCCATAATGCAAGCATGAGCTTGAGCTTGAGAATGCAAAGAAGCAATTACTGCAGGCAGTTCTAGTTAAATTATGTCCATTAGGTCATGAAAAGTTAAAAGTGACTGATGAACAAGAGTAAATTTATGATGGTGGCCTTTAGCATAGCTCCTTTCATAGCTTTGCTCTTCCCTTACTTTTTATATTGTTTGAGTTATGATCTATATGGCTGCCCATTTTAAAACACAATTCTGGGCAGCTCACAATGCAACCCCAAACTATAATAACCATAAAAACACCACCAATCCCCATCACTTCAATCATGTCCTAGGGTTGCTCTAACAACCAGCCCAAAATATCCTCACTTTACTTCAGCATTTGGATAAAAAGACACTTCCTGATGGCCTTGTAGAAGACTGAAAGGGTGGGGGCTGATCATTGCACAGGGAATTGTGTTCCATAAGGTAGGGACAACCACAGAAAATGTGCACTTCTGAGATCCCATTAAATGGCAACAGATTAGGAAAGGGACCTGGATCATGCCTTCCCTATCTGATCTGGTGGGACAAGGCAAATACTCTCAGAGAGAGGTGGTCATGCAGATATCCTGATCCCATACAACGTAAGACTTTAAAGGTGATAAACAATATATTGAATTACACCTGGAAGGAAATTGTGCATGCAGCTCATGCAACAGATGCATTACTTGGGTAAACCTAGAAGCAGTCAACATTCTGCACTGCTTCATTCTGACCAAGTTGTTATTTCTGAGTGGTTTTCAAAGTTAGCCCCATGTAGAGCATAATGCAGTAAATCCAAATGGGAAATGAGTAAGAGATAAATGACTATGACCAAGACTTCCTGATCCAGGAAGAAGCACTTTTCCTGTGCACTGCTTGGAGCATGGATTAAATTAGTCTGGTTGCCCTAGGACTGAGGAATCTTTTTTCTTTGGCCACACCTCCTGGTCTTCCTTAACGCCAGATTTTTTCCTAAGTCTTAATCCATGCTTGGACTCTCCCGCAGTGCACAGAAAAGGACCCTTCAGGACCAATGGTCAATTTGGCACACAAGTTGAATCTATACAAAGCCTCCCTACTCACAACTGCCACCTGCTTGCTCATCAAGTTTGAGCTGTGAGTCTAACACACACAAATTATGCACCAGCTCAGTCCATGGAAATGCAACCCCATTCAGAGTCACAGATGTCTAGACTCCAAGGGGCTAAAAAATCAAAGCTACTCCATCTTGCCAGGTCTGGTCAGTTATTCTCCATCCAAACCCTTACAGTCTCCAGGCACTCAGTCAATACTACAATAGTATCTTTTGCTTAGCATGGTGTGGAGTTTTATAGCTGCATATCATCAGTATGCATATCTGTGGGGTTGAAGGACCATCAGTTTCATGTATATGTCAAAGGAAGCGATGAGAGGTCTACGCTCTGAGGCACCCCACACTGTAGATCCTAGAGCTCCCCCCAACACACACCAATTGGAATCATATCCAGAGAAAGGAGGTAACATGCAAAACAATGTATGTTACTCCCAAACTCTGTATATAGTCCAGAAGGATATCATGGTTGATATCATGGAATCAGAAGCCACTGAGAGATCTGGGAGAGCCAGGATGGTTGCATCACACTTGTCCTAAGCCCTCTAGAAATCATCAACATGTACAACCAATGCCATCTCAATACTCTACCCTCACCTGAACCCAAAGTGAAAAGGATCCATATAATCCACTTCATTAGGGGTCCCCTGAAACTGAGCACCATCCACTATCTCAATAACCTCCAAAAAGGGGAGGCTATAGACTAGACAAAAGTTGTCTGATAATTTAGATCCAAAGATGGCAAGTTAAGAAGAAGACATTCCACTGCGTACTTCAAGTCAGGCAATACCATCCCCTCCCTCAAAGAGGCATTAACTATCACTTGGATCCAACCACTGGCTACCTCTTGTGAGATCTTAAAGCAACCAAGACGGCATGGTCCAGAAAGAGAGGCCAAGCTCATATCCTCAGGATCAATTGGCTCAAACTCCTTTCAGATAACCTATGTCTTGGTCACTTCTAAAGGGTCTGCCAAGTCAGAGTCCGACTCCAAGCTGAATGGGTATCAGGGTTCCAACTAATACACCCATAGCAAGCAGGCCAGGTCAGCTTCAGGGTTTCATTCCTAAGAGAAACCTGGGTTTTAGGTCAGCATTTTCACCAAGTGAAACAAGTCCTATAGCAGATACAATAAGGGAAGAAAAATAAGTACAACTTTTACACCTTTTTGCCACAAGGTAAGTCCTAATATGGGTTCTAGTCTATAACTCGGTTAACTCTGTCTTCCTCCAGCAGTGCTGTAAGTGTCTGTTTTCAATCCATATTAACCCTTTCAGAGGTGAAAATGGGATGTTATAAGGCAGGGTGGTTTATAGTAGCAGCATTTTCAGCTCCTGGGAAAGGTAAGACAAAAGAGTAGACTGCCATAAAACAAAAACTTTTGTTTCTTTTCATGCTGCAAGCCAGGAAAATGTATTAAGGCAGCCGGTATTGCTGGCATTTATTGAATTTTCAGCATTTGAAAATTAGTATCCACTTATCACATTGATACACAGTTACTTTGAATATGGGAGAAATATTTTTAGTGTGTTTCAGAAATTTAGCTAGTTTTGTTTGTATCAGATGAATGGCTTATTCCCTGTTAAAATTCCTCAGGCAAAGTTTACCATTTGTTTACTTAGCCTTGACAACTGATGGGAGTGGTATAATACCTCAGGGTAGGTCAGAGTACAATATGAATGTTAGACTGGGTGTGTTTGTGCTGTAGTAAACTGAGTTTCTATGTAATGTTCAGCAAAAATAACGTTCTTGTTTTCCTGAAATGTACTTTGAAAAGTAAGTTTTGCTGATGACAGTGTCCCCTCATTCTCCTTATGCTCATCCTCGAGGATGTAATAATCTAAAGGGGACATGAAACAGCTAACAGAAATAATATAGTTAGACCATGGAAAAGCAGAGATATGTTTTGTAGAAACTGAATGTGGTATTTTTACGCAGCCCATACCCATACAATGGTTCATGCTTTTTAAAGCTAATTTGTCAAAACAATTCTTTTTAATATGGGGGTGTTATTGTTGATACATTTAGAAATTAAATGCAGAATGGAAATAAAAGAATATCAGTTGAATTAAAATATACAAAAATAGAAAGTAGACACAAAAGCTAGCTAGCTTTAACTTTAAGGGAACAGTGGAATGCCCAACATGTAACCGTTTTACCATGAAAAGAATAAGTAAACTGGCCCAATTACTAAACTACTAACAATATATAATTAACTCAGTCAACTAAAATTAACAAATGTAGAAGATTAAAAACCATAGAAGCCTATCGCTGGCAGCAGTCCAGAAGACACAGGTTCCTAATCAGAGGACCCCCTTTATTTCTCATGTGTTGTCTTTGTTTCCCTTGGAGTGGGTACATTTTGCTTTAGCTGTGCGTTCCAAGTACAGTGCTGTGACTATACTTTTCCATAATGCTTTGGATTGTACTGCCTTCTGCAGTTTATTTATTTACTTCTATCCCGCCTTTATTATTTTTGTAAATAACTCAAGATGGCACGCACTGCATTCTTTCCCCTCCTGCTTGTCCTACATAACAACCCTGTGAAGTAGGTTGAACTGAGAATAACTGGTCCAGAGTCACCCAGCTAGCTTTTATGCCTAAGGCAAGACTAGAACTCATGGTCTCCCAGTTTCCATCCTGGAACCTTAACCACTAGACCAAACTGGTTCTCTGCAGTTGCACCACTAAGGAGCTAAGAACCAAAGAGGCTACTTACTTTCTCACAATTTTCTTAGTCCTCAGAGCTTGTTTGGGCCAATTTTTCAAACAAGATTCAGATTGAATTTGATTTTGATGTTAACTTCATTATGGTTGCACCTTTTTTGAGTTAACTTTCTTTTGTTTTGGTAAATTGTTAACACCAGCTGTGGCTTCCACTTTTGAAAAATCAAAATGCTGTTAGCTGAAATTGTAGGTTATTCTTTGTTGCTGTTCCAAAAAAGGAGGTACAGGAGAGTTCAAGAGTTGAACATTTATGTGCATAATGTTTAATTATGGTTTAGCCTTGCTTGCAAATCTTGCCATTGTACTTGGAGAGCCAGACAAATTAGACCTATAAAAACATTGGTCTGGGAATATTTAGGCTTCCTTTCATATATCAAGTTGCAAGTTGAAAAATATGGCATTCCTCATACTAAACCTGTTCATGACACAAATAACTGTAACTCATAATAATATGATTTGGTACATTTGATCTAAGTTACAGTACCAGAGTATTCGATCTTCTATTTCTATTATATTTAAGGAAACAGTGTAGCTTTGTACTGAATATTTGTTGGGTTTTTTTAAAGTTCATATATGTTACACCTATATTTGAAACCTTGGACAAGAATATAAGATATCAAGATCCTCTATCAATCAAGTAAGATGGATAATTTGTTGGAAATTTACCAGTGTCCTATTTCCTTTATAATGAATCAGATTTGTTAAATATTTTTAGTGAAGCCCTGAACCCCAAAAGCCCCCAAAGCATTTCCTCTTGGGTAAGCATTCTTTTCTGTCTTCTCATTTATCTACATTTGCTCACACACTAGAACTATCAAACCAATTAGTATAAATTGAACTTGTGATAGTTTTCATTAAAGGAAGTATTATTTTGCGTTAGTATATTTTAGAATAGTAATTTCTTCATAAAAGAATTCTAAACAATTTTTGGAAATAATTATATAAATAACCTTTCATGGGAATTAATTGTTTTGCATATCCTAAGTCATAATAGATATGTCAACACTGAACTGAACCTGGTAGAGGCCTTTTACTTCAAAATTGGGAAGCAATTGTATTAACTATACTTAATACAATACAATAAAATACAATAGCAGAGTTGGAGGGGACCTTGGAGGTCTTCCCCCTGATTAGGCAGGAAACCCTATACCATTTCAGACAAATGGCTATCCAACATCTTCTTTAAAACTTCCAGTGTTGGGGCATTCACAACTTCTGGAGGCAAGTTGTTCCACTGATTGTTCTAACTGTCAGGAAATTTCTCTTCAGTTCTAAGTTGCTTCTCTCCTTGGTTAGTTTCCACCCATTGCTTCTTGTTCTACCCTCAGGTGCCTTGGAGAATAGTTTGACTCCCTCTTCTTTGTGGCAACCCCTGAGATATTGGAAGACTGCTATCATGTCTCCCCTAGTCCTTCTTTTCATTTAAACTAGACATACCCAGTTCCTGCAATCATTCTTCATATGTTTTAGTCTCGAGTCCCCTAATCATCTTTGTTGCTCTTCTCTGCACTCTTTCTAGAGTCTCCACATCTTTTTTACATCGTGGCAACCAAAATTGAATGCACTATCCAAGTGTGGCCTTACCAAGGCATTATAAAGTGGTATTAACACTTCATGTGATCTTGATTCTATCCCTCGATTATGTAGCCGACAACTGTGTTGGCTTTTTTTGGCAGCTGCTGCATACTGCTGGCTCATATTTAAATGGCTGTCCACCAGGATTCCAAGATCCCTTTCATAGTTACTACTGTTGAGCAAGGTACCACCTATACTGTACCTGTGCATTTCGTCTTTCTTGCCTAAATGTAGAACCTTACTCTTTTCACCATTGAATTTCATTTTATTAGATAGTGCCCAATGTTCAAGTTTGTCAAGATCCTTCTGTATCTTAACCTGTCTTCTGGAGTGTTGGCTATCTCTGCCAGCTTGGTGTCATCGGCAAATTTGATGAGTTCCCTATTTATTCCCTCAATCAAATCATTGATGAATGAGTTAAATAATTTTGCTTTCTCCCTGTTGCTTGTCACCTTCTTGCCACTTTCTCCCAGCAATTTAAATATTACTAAATAATAAATTATAGTCCTTTAATCAACATTGATATATTACATAAGCTTTGGCTATGTAATCATTTCAAAGAGAGAAAGGAATCATTCAAAAAGAGGGTGAAATTTGGCATAATATTTACAGATACATACAGAATTTATCACTGTTATTTAATTAGGAATGCTATACATTTCATCATAACGGAGAAGATTATGGCCAAGGGTATAGTTTCCATTCTTGGACTTCTATATGAATATTCACAAAGATTTTGCTCTCTCTTTTTTCTTGAAACTAACTTCAGTTTGACAATCTTTCATATAGAAGTCACCTTCAAATAGAAAATTGCCTTGCAGCAACTGTACAGAGGTGGGTATTTTATAAAGTTGGTCTCATGGCTACACACTATCATATGAACTTTAGACAGCTAAATCTTGTAGTACAATGAGATTTGCAAAATGAAAATAGAGTCAATAATTGGAATTTTTATTTTAAATGAAATACAGTCACCCCATGATTTTCTTTGGAAACATAATTTTACTACAATTTTAGATTTGTTTTTATATTATTTTTAATTGTTTGGCTTCTTCCCCAAAATCCTGAAATGCCAAGAATTTTGTAACAGATCTACAATCGTCTCTCAAAATTATAAGTGCCCAAGGGATGCTGAGACGAAGAAGTAACTTGGTATACATTGGTAATGTGATAAATCTTGGAAGCTGAAATAGCTAAAATTCCACAGAGATAAGTTTTCTAATGAATGCTTTGGCACTTTCTCTGTTGGAAAATAAGATATTTTTGCTTCTCAGTAGCTTGTTCCCTATGCTCTTCTTTTTACAAATTAAGGTTGATATAGTTCGGTGGATGATTAGTTATCTTTCTAGAAAGAATCAAGCTATGGATTGGCAGTACCCAAATGCTGAATTTGCTTTCATAAAATAAAAGGATGCCATGTGATAAAATCTAAGCTTTTGGAGGTAGATTTTGTTCTTTTGTTGTTGTAAGTTCACTGTCTGGTTGAGCCTTTGTTTCTCTTTCTCATTTCTACGACCCCTTTTTCAGGTTCTCGGACTTAAACGTCATGCAATATGTATAACATGTTGAAGCTTGCTATTTTTATAAAACATAATAGTGAGCTAGAAGTCTATGTAAACATTACAAAACAATAACTTTGCATACCAGAATACCAGTCTTCTTGACAGAATTGTTTTTCTTGTGATGATGGTATGCAAATCTGTCTGTCTAACTATCTATCATTGCTTGTTGTTTTCTTATCTTCCACTTTAAAAATGAGTATAGTTAGGGAAATAGCAGAAGTTTTTATTTCCATTTTCAACCACTTGAGGTGGCTTACAAACAACTAAATGACTATAAGCAAAATATGATTTTTTTTTAAAAAAAAGACAAGGAATGATCATTACCTAAATAATTACAGACACCTAAGTACAATGCAGAACAAGCCAGCTTCTGAATAGCTTCCATACATAGCTTTCACTTCCTTCTGCCAAGACCTCTGAGCCACTCCAAGTCCAGACCTATTCTTTTAAGGGAAATAGAACCCCATCTAGAGCTAAAACTGGAGCTGTGATTGAGTCAGATGTATCACTGATGAACAGTAACTATACATTGCAAGGGTTTAATCTAATCTTTTTTTAACCCTTCTAAGCCCCCACATCTCTAGAGACTAGGTCAGAGCTCCCACAGCATACCCATCTTGTGTTGTAGCTATGATAATCGAGTATCATCATCATAGTTCATTCATACAGATAGTTGACCTCTACCAGCAGTTTCATGCTCATATTAAATAGCATAGGAGAGAAGAGTGAGTCTGAGGGCCCCCATATTAGAGCAACTATCAGTTTGTTGTCACTCCTCTCAAAGATAGAGAAGCTGAAACTGCCAATTTAGGAAGGGGTAGAACTACAGCACAACAATGCATCTCAACCACACTCTTGCAGGCAGCCAATAAGAAACTGTGATTGATTGTATCAAATGCTGCTTGAGATCTAAAAGGACATTGTTATTTCATTATTTCAATACCAGTCAACCACATAATACCCCTAAACACTTCTATATCCGCCATCCACCATATCCACCAAAGGGAAAGGAGAGATTTTAGCTCCCTTCCCTAAAATCTTCTCCCACTAGGCCCCAGGCAATAGGGCTGCATCCTATTCAGGCAAGTATAGGATGGTTCACTTCCCTTGTCTCATGTCTAACCTATAAGGCAATCCCAGATCATCATTTCACAGCAACAAGTCAGCTGGACAATCTTCTAGGCATACAGGTTTGCCACAAATTTAGAAGCAATAAACGTCAGACAGGGAGGAAGTTTAGACTTTCATTTCATGTGTTCTCAGATGGGAGCGTGGGGGAGAAAAAGGTTTTATGCATGCTTTCTTAGTTGTTTTACCTCGACATTAAATAAATCAAATTAAATAATTTGCAGGAATATCACACAGATTTTTATGGCAATCTAAACTTTTAAATCAAATATATTGTAAGTGTGTAGTAGGAGCCAATTTAAGAGATGTAGCTTACAAATTAAGACTGTAAATATACTAATAAGTTTATTGCCCATAATTGTATGTTGCTGTCATTTAGATTACTGCTATAACTATCAAAGTGAAGCCAAGTGTTTCTAGTTTTTGATTTTTTTTTTTTTTGCAGCTTGGTTTATTTGAAAATAAGTTTGATTTTGAATTATTTACATGACTTTTTAAAATAGTTCAGGTATGATGATCACATGAAAGAATAACACTGTATATTATCTGTATTAACTATGTACATTTAATTTTTAAATTAAAGTTGTTCAGAGAGATTACTGCCGGATTTCTGACACCTGCATTTTACAATTAACAGGTCAAAGGCTGGTAAAATTGAATTGTATTTCAATATATGTCTATATTTTATATTTATGAATGATTGACAATTGTCCTGCACACCACCTGTGTGGTGTGTATTTCTGCCAGAAATTGGAATTATACAGGAATAATATCAATGAAGAGATAGGTTGAGGTAGACTGAGACCTGGACTCCTGGCTAGGTTTGGAATATCAACCCTCCTCTTACAAACAGAAATCTGGAAAGGGTTTTTTCCCTTCTATTAGAAAAGCAGCAGAATTGCATTTACTGGATTTGCTGAGTTGTTTCAAATAAAAGCAAGACTGATTGATTCTGCTGTACATTTTATGTAATGATGAGTACATTAGGATTATTATGGCATTGAAGGCTGGATGCTTATCTAATAATTAAATACAGCCTAACAGTTAATGTTTGAGCTGGACATGAAGTGTAGCTTTGAAACCTTTTAAATTTAATTACAACATCTGTCACAAAAGTCAACCCCATTCTAGTAGTGTGTGATTTGCCTGTTTGTATTTACCCCTGAGTTCAGCTTCACTTACTAATTAGAGTGAATTTTGCTTCTCCCCCCCCCCCCAATAGTTTTTGTTTCTTTCCCCTTCATCCGTCTTTCCAGGTTACATTTTAGGGACTTGGCTGCATTATTGAGCTGTCTATGTCATTGTCAAAGAGACCCGCACAACAGTGGGAAATGAAATACACCATTACATTTATTCAGCATTACTAAAATACCTGGAGCTTGGGTTGCTCTCAGCTGAAAGGAGAGCAATGCCATAATATGATAGTATGATTATGTGTGTATGTTTGTAGTGAATGGCAGAGAAGTTACAGCAAGGCTAAAAACAGATTCAGTGTTCATTTGGAATTACCTCCTGATATTTCTTTGCTGCAAAATACAAGTTAAAGATATATTCTCTAAATTGCGTAGTATTGATCTAAGGAGGATTTTTAGGAAAGCCAGTAGAAATAAAATCTATAAAGGATTGTCAGCTAAACCTTTTTTTAAAAAAAAATAAGAGTGATATAAAAACTATATAAAACATATTTATGTAATATCCCCTTTTTCCTTTCTGGGTATGCTATGATCTTAAATGTGGAAATAGTAAAGCATAATAGAAAAGCAAGAATAGCATTGTATCTACCAAGAGAAAAGAGAAAATAACAATTAGACTAAAATCACCAGTCAGTTGCCAGGAAAAAAAATCAACCCTGACTGCCAAAATGGAAGGTTAGTGATCTGATGCCAGTCTTTGTGGATCAACTTTCCCCATTGGTGCCTTCCAGCTGTTTTTCACAGAAATTGCCAAGCTTGCGTAGTAAGAACAACGTGAATAGCAATGACCCTGTCCACAATGGTACAAAGTCTATTTCTGAAAGTAAATACTGTGATAAGTTTTATCCAGCAAAGCAAACAGTGATCAAATACTGGCTGAGGAAAAATTCATGACTGCATCGTTTCTTGGAATTTGTATAGCTTTTACCTTGCACTCATTTCCTGCATTTGAATCTGCTGCTGGTTAACTGAATAAATAGTTAATGCTAACTACATAATCACCTAAGTCCACTTATTTGACTGGTACAGGATGGCACAAGAATACTTGCCAATAAAAAGGGAGGTAGTCAGTGGTGGGTTCCGGATTCCATTCCAACCGGTACGGTTGGAACAGCACCGGAGTTACCCACATGTGCTTGCATGCGTTCTAGCATCAAATGATGCTTCCGCAAGGCTCCACAACGCTCCAGCTGCTCCGCGGAGCATCGCACAGGCAGCGTATGTGCCATGCATATGTGCGGAAGCACCAAAAGCATAAACCACTTGTAAGGAGGGCGGGTGGATGGGCCCTCCGGCGCACCATACTGGAACGGTACCCGGTGCTCTGGGCAGGATCCGGTACGTCCGTATCAGGGCGTATCGCCTGCAACCCACCACTGGAGGTAGCCCTCTGGTTTTTTATATAAATATCATTTTACTATAGTATCAGGGTGATACTTTGCAAGGGGATAACAGTAGCTGACCATGTAGGCAAAAGCCATAGTCACCCCTTCAGTATATCATTCCAAGAAATTCTGCAAACAATACACAACGGGCAGATTGTGTGATTTAAGCATAATGACAGATCTCAGGAAGGCAGCAATTGAAAGTATTGTATAGGCCCAATAAACTGCCATACCCAGTGAGTATTATTATTTCCTATTTACGGATCGGAGCAATCTTGGGAAATGACACTAATATACTATGTACTGTATTCCCTAAGTGTTGCAATTCATTTTTCATGCATAGGAATTTCTTCTCAACATTTCAGGTCATTGAATGGCTAGATGCTAAATTTAAAGCCCCAGATTCATCATCTTTGTTAGCAAAACATCCATTTAATAGGGCATTATTCTGTGCTGTTGATTGCAGGATATTAGATTGCTTATTTGGAATCTTTTCCTAATTGTCATTAAGAGTAATGAAGATTGCACATCTGTTTTAAGTTCTGCAAAGATTATAGGAAAAATGAAAGTCTTTGCTTGCCAATAAAGAGTTGTATACCTGTACACAATTCTTTCTTGGAACATTCCAAGGTAAAAACAGTACAGTATTGAGAATTTCACTTGACCCAAATCCTGCTGATTGTTACAAGCAAACCAGGGATTTTGTGGTTTAAATAAACTTGATTGCTTAAAAAAATAAGTCACTGGAGTCTTTCATGGTTGATTTGTTTAACAATCATCTAAAGTTTGTAATGAAACTGCAATCCCTGTTACATATTGCAACAACAATCCAAATTAACAGAAATTAAATAGACATCCATCTTTTTCTCTTCAGTGCAATGATGGAATAGTACAAAGTGAGCTCTTTTCTGCTCATACTTACTGTGTTAAACCATGGATTACTGTTGTGTTATGTAACTGTCCTATTTGCTAACAAGCTTTTTATGGCCAACAGAACCGAGCGATGAAGTTTTAGGTTACTGAACTAATAGGGGGATCCAACTTAGAATATTTCATTTTAAACATGGCGAAGTTATCTCAAGGTAAACTTTAGGATCTGTGGTGATTGTCTGAATGCTTTTAAATGTAAAGCAGAAATGAAAAGACATTTCTCCTATTTCAAAAAATGCAAATTTTCATGAGGTGTGGGTTGCTTTTTTCCACTGTGAAAGATGATTGAGATAGGAGTCCTCTTGGAAATAATCTTGGTTGAAAGAAAGCTCTGTAACATTTACAGGTATTGCAGCAAGGTTCATATGTATCATATGACAATAATCATTACTTTTCACGGTAAAAATTTCCCTTGGCATCTCAATAGTAATTGTAATGAATTTTCACTTGTATCACAGAAGAGCTGTGGTGGCACAGTGGTTAGAATGCACTATTGTATATTGACTCTGCTCACTGCCAGGAGTTTGATCATGATTGGCTCAAGGTTGACTCAGCCTTCTATCCTTCCCAAGTCAATAAAATGAGAAACCATATTGCCGGGTTTACAATTTTGTAAACCACAGAGAAGGCTGTAAAGCACTATGAAGCAATATATAAGTCTAAGTACTATTGCTATCTCTGAAGTGGCTATAATGAATTCTTTTTTCTTTGTCAAGAAAAAGACAACTATTTTGTACTGAGTCACATCCTCTTGTTCCTATAGCCTAGAAATGGACAATATAACACTCCACTTGAATTGCAATCTTTCAAATCCCTTCACTTTTACCAGTTGAGGCTGGATAAATTGTTCTTCAGCAACACCTAGAAAACATGATTTAATCCCAATTTTTCTTCCAAATGGCAAACAAAAGCTAGGAATCAACTTCATTAAAAGCTGGATATTTCTTACAATGATTCTTGCAATAAATTGTGCGTCTCTACAAATATCTATGGTAAACCTTTAAAAGTCACATCTAAGCAATATAGATTATATATATTTTATTGCATAAATATGAAGCATATCAAGAAGTCAATTTGTAGACCAATCAATATATCTATATCTAGGTGTACACAACATAATGTAAAGAAGTCTGATTGCTGCCCAAACATCTTTTTTTAAAGATTTTTTTTATTTTAATTGAACAAAAACACAAAAAAAGAATCATCCTTCATTACATCTTGTAGAAAGCGTGTCGATTGGTTACAGATAACTTTCGTGCATTTCTTCCACAGTCATTACTTATAGTTCATATTAGATTATACACTTTAAGTTAAAAATCTTTGTATATCTTACTATCAATGTATCACAATTCTCATTTGATTACAATTATTTGAACATGCTTTTACCTCAAATCATTCATACTTAAAGACACAACCACATAATGGCATTCATTAGCTATTTCAAAAAATCCTCCAATAACATTACACCTTTATAACATCTTTTAAGTAAAAGTCAATTAATAAAGTTTCCCTCCCTTTTTTTCCCCAACTCACTGACTAAAATTTATATCCAAATTACTGTAGCCAATACCATAGCATGTATATATTGTTAAACAATGTCCATTAACATTTCCTTGTTGTTATTATAACTGGCTAAAAATCATTTATTATTTATGCCCCATCTCCTCTCATCAGCCCCCCCCCCAAAAAAAAACCTTAGACCTTTATAACAAGATCTAAATGAAAATTTGTTAATAAAATTTATAGGTTTTTTTCCCAAGTCACAATTTACAATTTATATCCAAATTTCTTTTACTAAATTGTCAATACATGTATATATCATTACGCTGTATCCATTATCATTTCATTATTATTATTTATAGTTAATTAATTGTTAGTGAGTAAACATTTAATAACAATCTAGGAGTTACAAAATTCCTACTTATTAATCACCAATAATAAAAAAACTATTTTTTTATTACCAACTTTCATTGTCAACCTGTATCTTTCCAGTAACAAAACAGTCTTATCTCTCTTGCCAATTGTGGAGTCAGTCTTCTTTTTATCTCCTTTATAAGGTTTTTATTGGCTTCTCTCCTCACTTTGTTGCTTGAAGGGTCTCTCAGATAATCTCCTTGCCTACCAATTGCTACTAAAGTTAACATATCTCTGTTTGTCAATCTTGCTTCTGAAAGAATTTCTCTTCTTATGTCTATCAACAATAGTATTTTTTTCTCTTCTGTGTCCTGGAATCTGGGATAGAGCTCCAATTCATCAAATTCCCTTTTCCATATTCCCTTCTTTCCATTTTCACCCACATTTGTTCCATTAATAAATTAATCTATCGTCTTATCTTTATCCTCTATATCTTCATTCTCCCCTTTAATTTTGGGGGCTGAAACCCCATAATCTTTTGCTGTGAGGAAGACTAGTCTTTCCAACTTCTTCTCAATTCTCCCATATCCTTCCAATAGATTTTGAATTCCAGCCAAGATATTTTGGAATTTTAAAGTTTCCTCATCTGAATATTGATCCATGTTTCCAAAAATGAAGGAGGAAAGGGGGAAAAAAGAATAGCCACTGCCGCTCTAGCCTTCCAGGCCTCTTTTATTTTTTACTTTAGGTTGACTTGAACACAAGTTCTTTTATGCTCTTCAAAGGGGAAGGGTTCTGTTCCCCACCCCCTTTCTTTCTTTCCTTCTTTCTTTCCCTGCCAAAATAATTCTCAGAGGCACCTGTGAAAACAGTTCGTGCCCTTGGTTCTTTATCAGTTTCTGCAAACAAGTTGCAAACCCTTCAGCTGCAAAGTTAGTGGAGTCAAATAAAAAAAGATATACGTTGTTTCAAAAAACTCCGAGTGGCAGTTAATTTTCACCTTCTGTAGGAAACAGAGTTCTTTAAATTTCTTTTAGTGTGGTTTATTAACAAGTAGTAGGAAGAATTGTTAAAATAAAAAGGAAGGTTTTAATCCAGAAGTCAAAAAATAAAGTAACAAGAAGCAGAAGGAAAAAAAATCAATTCATTCACTTTAAAAGGAGAGATGAAGAATATTACAAGCATTTCAATCCATAAAAAATAGTTACAATGACAAAGGGAAAAACAACTTTCCACAGCGATCCCATTAGGATTATTTTCGCCACTCAGTTCTTTTGTTTAAGGATCTAATTTGGCTTTAAAGAAACATTTCTTTGGGCAGTCTTTAGCAAAATAAAAAAAAATACCTCACCGGATGGACTCACTTTCTCTTTTCACTTCCTTCCTTCTGGAGCGTCCTAATTTCATCAACTTAGGGGCTGCCTATTTACCACGGGCTTGAAGCACTTCCCTTGGGTCTATCAGGGATTTTGTGATATCCCTGAGACCAGCAAGGCTTTCTCTTCCTGATCACCATTTCTACGGGACGGTTTAGGTCTCAATGGACCCACCCCCAGTGGCAAAAGTGTCAATGGCGGTCTCAGAGTATCAAGGCCGTATGTTGTAACATCGTGACGTGGCTCCTCCTTCCCCGCCCAAACATCTTTTGTGCTGGATTTTTCTTAATGTATTTTCCTTCAATAAAAGAATAGAAAGTATCTTCCTAGATCATTTTGCTTGGCAGCACATTCAGAAGAGAAACAGGCTTTTTATTGCTTCTCAGCTCTTTCTCACACGAAGACATATTGTACTTTAAAAAAAATCTTAGTTAGAAATGTCTCCTGTCACAAATCATCAGCATTCTGCTTTTTTGACATGACTCTAGTTGGTAATGCAGTTTTATAAACTTATTGTACAAAATACAGCAATACTTCACAAGGATGAGCACCAGATATGTTTTGTTTGTTTTTGATGATGATGTTTATTTTATTATTTCCAAATATTTATAATGGGCATGCATGTAAAGCATCTATTAATGATCTCTATAAACATCTATCTTACAATATACTTGTAGAAATCACTTAATTTTTTTCATAGTTTTTTAAAATTAACTTTCACATTTAATCTGCATATTCCTAGTAAAATCACTTTGCAGCAGCGTGTTCTCCATAGTGGGGGGAATAGCATCCAG
The DNA here is from genome assembly GCF_051295495.1 of Thamnophis sirtalis. Taxonomy (NCBI): domain Eukaryota; kingdom Metazoa; phylum Chordata; class Lepidosauria; order Squamata; family Natricidae; genus Thamnophis; species Thamnophis sirtalis. Next base: position 135,012,056 of record NW_028261381.1, on the reverse strand, counting down.
GCTGGGTTGACTTCATCTGCTCATTGATTTGACTGAGTCTGACAAGACAGTTAAACCACACCCATGTTGCCAGGCAGACCCAGCTTCCAATTCAGTCCCTCAGTGTGGACAGATGTGTCATATCATTACTCAAGAGGAATTTGCAGTAGAATTGATTTAATTGTGAATTTCTGATCTGTATAATAGTGAATACCTCCTCACTTCACAACAAAATCCCAGTTGGGGTGGTATTTGCCTGCCTTTACTCTCTTGGGGGTGGCATAGAGAGTCCTTGGTGAACTGTCAGCCTCAATGAGGAATTCTGAGGGAGGCTTTTCCTATCAGAAGAGCCCTCATTGCCTGCTACTACAGGGCTGCCTTCGGGGCTTGCTGTTTACTGAAAGACAGCAGAAGAGGAGTTTGACAGCCAGGGCAGCCACGGGCTCTGCGCTGGAGCGCTCTGCTGCTCCCTTTGCAGGTTGAGCGGCAAACTGTGGCTGTTTAAAGCGCCACAGTGGCCTGCGCTTGAAAAAACTTTAAATTGTGAGGCAAATGGCTGGGAGGCTCAGATCGTCGCCAGGCAAGTCATTCCCTGCAGTGCCGGCATTATCAGCCAGAGGGGAGGCATGCAGCAGCCCTTAGAGGCCCAAGCCGCTTATTTAAGAGCCTCGGAGAGTGTGACAGTTGCTTTTAGCATGAAACGCCATTTTGAACAGAGCTGCAGCCACAATTCAAAATGGCCACCAGTAACAGCACAGATGCTGCGAGGAATCAGGTTCTCGCAGATGTGTCCACCAGGCCTAAGGGAGGTCAGGAGGACCTCGTGGCCACATCGGCTCCCCTGCCACCAAGGGGAGGGGGCGCAAGGCCAGCAAAAAGACCAAGCACCTCTCCAATTCACCTCAGGGCAAAAAAGCTTCAAAGCTCACTTCCAGGTTTGAGTGACAAAAACATAAAGCTCTTGAGTGTATTTATAAAAAAGCCAGCAGCAGGAACATTGCCCCTGCCCCAGCCTCTGCTAGAGGTCTTCTCTGGGACAACTGACAGACGGAGATCCTTCTCTCAACTTAAGAATCCCAATTGACACCTCAGGGATTTGGAGGTCTACCCAGGGATGGCAATTTGGCTACACTTCACGCCTGTGGCACCTCAACCTGCTATGGATTTAGCACAGGGCGCTCCATCCACCACTCCAAGGGTTCCACCTGGGCTGATGTTCCCCATGTGCATCCCCAATTTCCAAGACATGATGACTAGAGCTTTTCAGCAATGTCTGGCTGCTGCATTTCAGCAACCTCAGAATCAGCCTCTCAAGGTGGTCATGCCTAGGGCACTAGGGGTGGTGTTTAAGCGTTCTTGTCTCCTTTGGTTACAGGATCTGTAGCAGTGGGTGCCTATTGTGGACGTCAGGGCTCACCAGGACATTTACAAGCTGGAAACGTCCATTTCGTAGAGGTGGTGGCGGCCACTCCTACCGTTGGGTCTAATTCAAGGCTGCTCTCCCCTCCCATCGGGGGACGCTTGGCATATTTTGCTGATTGTTGGGATTTTTCCACATCAAATGCATGAGTTAAGTCCACTGTCAGGTCAGGATTCTCTATTGAATTTCTCTCCAGCCCCCCAGGTTTTTTCTGGACTTGTACAGTATCAAATAACCTGACTCGGAGGCAGCTTATGCAGAAGGCCATTCAACACCTATTGGACATTAGGGCTAACCAGCTTGTGCCCACAGATCAGCAGGGCCTGGGTTATTACTCCATTCTTTTTGTGATCCCAAAAGCCTTGGGCGACTGGAGAGCTATTCTTGACCTAAAGCGCCTAAACCACTTTGTGCGTTATTGGAGATTCAAAATGCACTCACTGCAAGCCATTCTAGAAGGTATAAGGCAGGGGAACCTCCTCACCTCTATAGACCTTACGGAGGCCTACCTGCATATACCCATAGCTCCTGAACATCAGCAGTATCTCAGGTTTTGTTACTTAGGGCACCATTTCCAGGACCGGGCTTTACCCTTCAGATTGTCATCTGCACCTGAGGTTTTCACAAAGGTGATGGGGGTACCTGTATGACTCCAATGCTATTTAGATGACATATTATTACAGCCATCTTCGGTTAATGGTGCTCTAAAAGACTGTCAACCTTGACCTAGGGGCCTTGATAGACACAGTGTCAGGCATAGTCTTTCTGTTGCCTGAGAGACAGCAAAATCTCAGGGAGTTCACCTCCCAGGTCATCAGGGAGAGAAGGGTGTTCCTAGCTATGTTGTCCAGTTGGTAGGCACTATGGTCTCAGCCATTGGCATTTTCCCTTGGACACGCCTACACACCAGAGATCTTCAATGGTTTCTTTTGCCATTTCAACTTGGAACTGAGGAGAAATTTCCTGACAGTTAGAACAATTAATCAGTGGAACAGCTTGCCTCCTGAAGTTGTGAATGCTCCAACACTGGAAGATTTTAAGAAGATGTTGGATAGCCATTTGTCTGAAACGGTATAGGGTTGCCTGCCTAGGCAGGGGGTTGACTAGAAGACCTCCAAGGTCCCTTCCAACTCTGCTATTGTATTATTGTATACCTTACTGGGGTATTAAGAGAGAAGGGAAGAAAACACGCTTGCACAAGATTCTGTTAACAACCAATTCAATAAAATATAGCTCTTGTCTTTCTGTGGATCATTTTCCTGATCTGGTCTAACTCACGGCATTGGATGGTGATCTGATGTGAAGAATCGATTACATTTGGAGTTTGGGTGAAAAATTTCAATCTATCTCTAGGCAGTTTTGCCAACAGAGAAAAACGAGTTTTCTTCTTTTTACTGCTCCATGATTAGTTGTAGTTAGGAAATGCAAGTTAGCATTTTATGAATAAGACTTTATGAGACAACTCTTGTGTGGGAAGTAAAACAAAACAATTGTTTAGTTTTCGTTTTGCAAAGCTCATGTATTGCATAGATTAAAGCACATTTTGTTTTTTGCAGGTAATACATTAGCAAGCAGATTGTACATAAACAATAGTATTTTACTCTAACTGCCTAATGCATATGGGTACTTTCTTCTTTTTTCTCTCCTTTAAGTTAAGGTGGCTTTCTAAAGTATATTGTGGCATTTCTTTTCAGCCTGGGTTTTATATGATATAATGCTTGTGGTATGTGAAATGTTACTCGTTGCCATGGCAATAGATAGCTGACCTAAACTGAGGAAGGAAATGATATGTCAGAAAATCTTGAACTGGGAAACGACAAGGCATTGTGTTTCTGGGTTCCCTTGAAGGATCAGCCAGCACATATATTGAGTCCATTTTAATATGTAAGTCTGGCAACTAGTACAGTAGTGGTCTATTTTTAGGTTTTGAAAAACTATGCAGTTTGAAGATTACAGTTCTCCATTTTTACTGGGATGAAATTCAATTTTATATAGACAGTGTAGCTTTGTTATTATGTAGACAGAAAACAATATTGCAAAATCAGTCCATGTAGATGTAAAAGTGTCTAGGATGAATATTTTTCCCATATTTAATTTCCAGAAATTTTCTTCCAAGATTAAAATTGATAATCTCCTTAAGAAGAGAATAGTTTTTCTTAGATCTCTTATTTTGAACAGAAAACTAATCTGTTTTGTTTTGTTTTTTCCTCTTCACTTTTATCCCTTATTTTCTCTTCCCTCTCCCTTTTTTGTTCTCTTCATAAGGGCTTTCCTTTTGAATGCTACCTATGTTTTTTTTTAAATACTTTATAGAAAATTATTTTAATTATGATGTATACATGTTAAAATATTTTGATTCTTAGTTAACAAGATTCATATACATCACTTTCACTGAGAGCTACAGACCTATAGTCAGATAATGAGCAGGGTCCATTTAGGCCATCAAGTCCGATATCCCTATACCCTATCCCTATACCCTGCCAGTCAGAGCAAGCATCTAATTTAAATTTAAAATAGTTTAATTTAAAATATCCCATGCACCTGATTATTTAACTTCTGTTTGAATAAATCCAAGTAAGGAAATCTGTCATTTATCATTGTATCTAGTTTCATTATGAAATTGCACTTAGCAATATTCAATTGGAATCTGCCTTTCTATTACTTAAATTACATGTGTCCAATCCATGACCCATGGGCCACCATGCAGGCCTGGATAGCTAGTTATGTGACCCCATAAGATTATAAACTTTTAACATTATTATGTGAATTGTAGCGATATTAATACACATTAGCTATATTATGTATTTTATATGTGGGCCAAAACAATTCCTTGTCAGGGTTCCGACCAGTGCCCTAATGCAATTAAGAGTCTCAAGCCATCCGGCAATAAAAATCCAGTCTTTTATTAGGAGAATCATGTCAACATTACCTAGGTGAAGCCAATTCTGACTTCAACCCCTTTACGCCATGCCTCTGTCCCTGTTTCCCCCTCACCCCAAATTGTATTACCCTGTTATCCAATGAGGTACTTTTGCGGGTTGCAGAAGTCACTCCCTTCCAGGCATTGCTGGTATCCATGGAGATGGCCTTGACTTGGTCAGCCAGAATGCATCTTGTTATGACTGAGGAATAAATCCCCCTGCCTAAGGCAACTAGAGAGCAGGTCAGGGAAGCTACACAAGTTGACATTCCTCTTCAATCAGTGCACCCCAGCCAAGTCAAAAGGTTGGACTCCCAGCACTTAAATCCATTACTCTGTGTTCTGCACTTTGGAATGAGAAAGAATAATACTTGTCATTCTTATATATCATTTTTTTAAAAATATTAGACGAGTTCTATTATATCCTTCTTCAATTATCTTTTCTCACAATTAAAAATATCTTTATCTCCTTCAGAGGACTTGGTTTCATTTCTCTAATTTCTGTTGCAGTTTCTCAGGATCTGTCTTAAAATGTGCTCTCTAGAGCTCCAACTTAGTAGTAGTGATGGGAGTTTGACCAGAGCAGAAAAAATCAGTGCTTACTTTTCATGATTTGTATATTATATTTTATAGTAATATATTGACGTACGGTTGATAGGTAAAAATTTTATAAACATTGATTAGTACATTTTTTTGAGTAAACTGCCTCCATTTAATTATCAATTATTGGCTACAATAATCTGACACTTTATCAATTCTCCAGAATTTCTTAAAGTCAGGTGTTCAACCATGCCATCAACCAGGTTTTTCTCTAGCCTCATCTGCATACTTGAGATTCAGATCACTTCCCCTCCAGTGTTAATTTACATGCTACTAAAACCCTCCTGTCTATTTGTAATCTTCAGTTAGCTGAAATTGTACATCACAGGACAACAATTTCTGAATAAGATATCTCAAATGTATTAATTTGAAGAATGAATACAAAACCCAAGAGTCATTTCTTCTATGGAATTGAAATTTCAAACTTTTTAACACTAGTTGTACTCATAAACATATGGCTTTTGCAGTGTAACACATCAGCTTGGTCAATAATCATGATTTCCAATATTCCCTGCTAGTTTCCACAAGCAAAGGCAATGGGGCAGCCAACATGAAGTCTGAAATCACTCCTGCTCACCCTTCTTTTTTGCCTGCCTGTGGTCATTTTGTTTATCTCTATAGGCAAGCAAATATTGACAAAGGATGACTCTAAGGATTCTTTACTGGTTAGGATCAAGTCAAGGACAGCTGATTATATTTTCTGCATTTTCATGCATTTCTTGGAAGAACTTCGTGTGGCAAAGTTTGTCTTCCAACAGTTGTTTAGATGATTAAAACCCAATTCATTCATTTTTGAAAAGTCTGCGGTTTGCTTTTGGAAGATATCATAAACATCTTTTTGTTGAGAAAGCAATAGTAGGCATTAATAATGATTTTGTTTTTTCCCTTCAAGTATTAAAAATACATATTAAATTCACCATTACAAAATCAGAATTTGTAGAAGATGACCAGGCTGAGCGTGAGGGAGAGATCAAAGATGTCATAAGTTACAAATCCATGCATGCCCGCAAGAGATCTAAGTTGTTGAGTATATTTTATCAATTGGCCAATGCTACTCACTTGGTACCCCAAAAATGCTGTATGATAGGAACTGTCAGAACGAAAGTGGAAGTGGGGTAGACCTTGCAAAACTTGGTGTCAGATGTTAAAAGATGACTTACAGACAAGGGATATCAAATGAGAAAATGCCAAAGATATTGTCATGGATAGGATTCATTGGATGATGATGATGACTCATTCAAGCTATTTTCTTGTTTTTTTTCATTCCTCTACCTCGTCGTCGTCCTCCTCTACAGAAAGATTGCTTTATAGTGGCATTTTAAATGATACAGAATTATTGAGAAGTGAGTTAAAATGAAATCCATTACATCATGTATTTGTATAATTTATGTATTGTTGAGGTGCACTTTGGGATCATCTGTGGTCTGTGTTCAAAATATCCAAGACTGCTTCTCAATCAAATAAAATACATTTCTTTTAAGGAAAAAGCAACTATCACATATGTGACATAGAACAAGCTTAACTTGAAGAGATTGACAGATTATTGAGCACTCAAAGCCCTGCTTGTTTTTCTGGACAAGACATGAAATACAAAGGGAAATTGGCCTGTGAAATTATTCTCTCTTGAAATCCATTGAAGAGGATTATATTACAGGAATACATTTTAATTAGTTTATCAATATGTATATGTTTCTCTTTGCCTATGAAAGGTAGGTTGATTTTACGTTAATGCGTATTTTGTTAAAATAAAGATAATGTGAAATATGGCAATAATGTCCATAGCCCATGAATGTTGTTAATTATGGGATAACAAGAAAAGCACAAAATGCCTCTAGTATTCTAAGTAGAAAAATCCCTAATTGTAGAAATGTACAAAGGATGATTGCTGATTTGCAGTAAATACAGATGTTCCTTATGTCCAACTGCTTCACATAAACACCTTGGGGAAGAGATTGTACAAGATGAAATCACAGTCTTCTAATAGAATTTTAAACATGTCTGTACTGGAAAAATGAAGTGCTGTTTAGGCACAGTATAGGCAATTCAGAATGAGAAATGCAGTAAGGATATGTAAAGATAGCAAATGCATTCAAAATACAGAGGGTTACCAAAATTTGGTATTGTTCAGTAAAATAGGTAGCTCAGGGTTGAACTGTGGAGTCCTTGGTGCTCTCTGAGCTTGATTGTTTACAGACTTTTCATTATCAAACTAGGTAGCAACATGTAACATTGTTTGTGCTTTTATTTTACTAGCTATTTCAAGAACATTTTAATTCCACAGGAAAACATTTATAAGATCTCTATATCAAAGTCTAAGCTTAGAGATTTATATAGAATATTTAACCTACATTTCAATAAGTGCTGACGTATCTTTTTAATCCATTTTTCAGTGGATATCTATGCAACTGTTGAAAATCAGAAACGTCATAACTTTTCTTTGTGCTGTGATATTAGGGCAAGTTTGATGCAGTGTTTAATGTGCTGACTTAGAAACTGGGAAACACAGTTCACATTGTTACGAACATATAACAATAAGCAAGCATCTGCCTGTCCTTGCAAAGAACTCAATAGGTGGATAAAAATGCTGAATCCAATCTAAACAGCTGGCTGACCCTGCAACCAACGTGATAATGAAGTTAATAACAGAATAATTGCAGTTTCTGGGGGGGAAAAAACTAAACATATAGTGGACCATCTAGTTAGCTGCTGCAAGTAGATTGCACAGACTGACCACAAACGACAGCATGACAAAGTAAGCAACAATGGTTCATTGCAATATCTGCAAAAAAAAAAAAAAAAATCAATTTGCCTGCCCGACAGAATTTGTGAAGCCATAAAATAGATAAAATAATACAAAATGAAGAAGCTAAAGTGTTTGGGGACTTTAGAATTTAAGCAGACAGGCATCTGACACATAAAATCCAGACACAACAAGAATGACAATAAATCTGGATAGTAAAAATTACAATATCTGAAGAGAGGAGAAAGATCTGCAAATAGAAGTAAAATGATTGTGGCAAAAGAAAGCAAAATAATATCAGTAGTAATAGGCACCTTGTGTACAATTCCAAAATATCTGGAGCATCTCTTGAATACCATTAGTCAATTGCAAAAACAGCTTTACTTGGAGCAACTTTTGACAGATACCTTTAATATTATTAAATAAAATCTGTCTATCCAGGTCCTTTAAAAGGATAGGTGGACAAAAATGCCAAATTCAGTCTAAACATCTGGCTGACTGCAATCAACCAAACTAATAGTGCAGATGTCATAATGGATCAATTTGAAGAGTTGCTCAGATTGTATTACAGTTCTACTTAAAAATTATTTTTCCTTTAGAAAATATTGTCTATTAATTTCTTGTCTACGTAGAAAAAATACAGTCAGTTCGGGAGTAGTTTCTTCTAGCCAAACATCTTTTAAATTAAAATGATATTTATATAGCCTTTTTTAAGGATATCATTTGGGACTAATTTCTTTACCTAACTAGACAAGATATAGGTTTGCAAAGTTTTTCTTTCCTTTTAAAGGAAAATAGATTCTGGTTCTGATGTATAAAATTGTTTTTAGCATTTAAATAATAGAATGGTGAAAGTTCCACCAACACCTGCCATTTTTAAAGGATAGGTGATGGTGCTTGCAGGATTTTTGCTAATTAACATGTTGAATTATGTGACAGCATGCTTTTAGGATTTTTTTTCCCTTAAAAAAGGATTAATAGACAACTTGAGTTTCAAGAGCTTAATACATAGCCATTGGAGACTAGACAGATGCTTTTTGTATGCAAAGGAATGAATGAAGGTATATAATGCCTGAAATAAATTTAAAGCCTCAGCATGACAATGCTGGTTATGACCCTGTTTAAATATAAAGATTAGCTTCATTAATGCAAGCCTTGTAAAATAAATGTTTCATACAAAAACAAAACAGCCAGTCCTTTGTTAAATAGCCAATTTAAAAGTGCTTTTAAACAATTATAAATCTGAATAGATTCAGTGTTCCCAGTGTCATCAAATATGATCAAGATGTACTAAGCATGGAAAGACTGGCATTTACCTGAAAGGAACAAAACCTTGAATTGAAAACAATCCTCTCTCAAGGAAGGCTAAGCAGAATGAATGTTGCAAATAGACAAATCTTGTATTCTTCTCAGTTTCCCTGCCATCAACTTAAGTTGTCATCTCCCATTGAAATTAATGCTGGTGATTTTTTTCTTTCAACAAATATGTGCTTATGACACTTTCATGTTTGTGTCACATACTCCCAAAACAGGATAAATATGGATTAATATTTATTGAAATTAATAAATGATTAACCGTTTAAACATCTGCATATAAGCAGATCATTCTTTCTCAGACACAGGGAAATAAATGAAATCTACACTAAACAGAGACGAATAGAATGAATTACTAATGTTTCCCAGTAGCAGCTACTTTTGTAAGATGTGAAAGCATGCCATAGAAATGCTGTATTAATTAAGACAGACAGACACACGCTTCAACAAAGAGTACAATAACATTGTATACCCTATTAAGGCAAACAAGAAATATTACAAAAGCAGGGGGCAAATATATGTTTCTCTCTGCGTGTTTTTTTATGTATCTTTAGCATCCCATTCTGAAATGTTAGAACTTTGTTTTGAATGATTTCATTGATGATAATCTTCTCTAACCTGAGATTCTTGAAGATTCACATCTGGTTAATTCTGCAATTTGGAAAGGAGATTTACAAAATGCATATTCCCAGAACTGAAATGTTTCTTATTGATGCAGCCATGCAATGATACCATTTTACAACTGTTTCCTTAATGTATAATGTTTGAGTCATCTTTCAAGATAGAAAAGATCCTTAAAATGACCATATTATTTACATTAAGAACATAGACTTTTATGTCCCATAAAACAGATTAAAAAGAGGGAGAAAAGAAGCCAGTCCTTTGTTAAATGTATCCATTGACTTGAGACAAGTTTGATTACAAAAACTAAATAGAAATGTGTCTTTTCTCATCCAAGACTTGGCCTGCTTATCTTAGAAATTTCTCTGTCCAAAAAGCAGTTTGCTCCTCTCTTCTTTTTTTTGTTCTCCATTGCTTTCTTGCAAAAGGAAATGTGACCTCACAATTTGAAACTTATTAAATGAACTCCATCTGCTTATTTGCTGTTTAGTTGTTGTGGGCAGTGAAAACTATGTATGTATGTATGTATGTATGTATGTATGTATGTATGTGAAAACAAAATTATCCAAATTGAAAGATCAAAACCCTATGCCAGTTGTTTCATTCAAAATTTGAGGTTGTCAAATAACCTCAAAAGTGGTATTCATGTGTGCTTCTGGATGGCTATTCTTTCTTATGATGTTTGTAGAAATAATGACCCTTTCATTGCTACTTCAGCTATTATAACAATAAAAGAATAGTGAAGTTGCTCATGAATCAAGTTCAACTTCCACGGTGACTCCCTGTGTAGTGTTCTTGGAAGCAATATGGATGTGGTTTTCTATTAGCTTTTCCAAGATTTTTTTTTAATTTCCCAGTCTCATCTATAGCTCTAACATTTCACAGCCCTTGCCTTTCATTCAAGTATTAACTAATTCTGATTCTGCTCAGGACAATAGCCCATGCAGTGTTTATACATTATACTAAACTGTTCTTTGTTTTACCCATAGTTCAGTGCTCTTTCTTGAACTATTGTGGATTGGTTAGATTGAATACAATCAAAGCTGATATTCCAAATTGAATCTCATGTTGAACTAGTTCGTTACTGTTTCAAACAGTGACTTACTTCTCTAAAACTAACTACATCTTATTTACTACCCCACGTTCACATTAAATCAAAATCAAGTCTTCCTATGCTTAATGTAAGTATGAACCCAGCCACAAATTTGAATAGCTTTTAAGCCATAGGGAGATAATGGTATCCCTAGGCTGTATATAATACCTACTTTTATATTGAGCTTCTGCACTTTATTATTGGCATGAACTTTGTTAGATTCAGATAACTGCCAATCATATTTTAAAACTTTAGGTTTTCCTTTTTTCCCATCTGATAAATGGTATCTTACTTTTAATTTGCAGTTATTATTTGAATTTCAAAGGGTAATAAATTCCTGGTTACCTGTGAATTCTTATAACACCAGTATATAGCAGATTTATATGTGAACTGAATAATATTATGAATGAAGTAAGACCAGCAACAGAAAAGGCAGTAGAATGAAGATGCTAACAGGCTATTATTGGTTTAGTCTCCTGCATAAAGTAAGGACAAAAAAAGCCTCTGGCAGTTATATGAAAAGTATAATTTCCAAGAAGCATTGGCTGGCAAAGCAGTTTTTTTCTGTGTGGCGAGGGGGGGGGGGGGGCTTTTGTGGCTTAGAAGGACTGGAAGAGAAAACCTAATAATTAGTTTACGGTAACAATGTAGCTAAATTCCACATAATTGAAGTATTTTAGATATTTAGCTCCAAACATATAGTATATTAAATCTATCAAAAAGGAAAGGGAATTGCTATGGCAGGCAGATTCTCTGATGTTCTAAGGATATCCCCCCAGTGTCTGAAAACCAACTATATTATGCTCTAATATATTTAGTTTATAGATTCCTAATCAGTGGCCATGTTAGTGGAATCTTATGGCATTGTAGCCCAACTTATCTGAAGGATCCCAGCTTGCCCAGCTCCACTATAACTACTTTCCTGATATGCTAAATATGGAGTCATTAAAGGTAAAGGTTCCCCTCGCACATATGTGCTAGCCGTTCCCAACTCTAGGGGGTAGTGCTCATCTCCTTTTCAAAGCCGAAGAGCCATCGCTGTCTGAAGATGTCTCCATGGTCATGTGGCCAGCATGACTAAACCCCAAAGGCATACAGAACGCTGTTACCTTCCCACCAAAGGTTTCTATTTTTCTACTTGCATTTTTACATGCTTTCAAACTGCTAGGTTGGCAGAAGCTGGGACAAGTAATGGGAGCTCACTCTGTTACGCGACACTAGGGATTCGAACCGCCGAACTGCCTATCTTTCTGATTGACAAGCTCAGCATCTTAGCCACTGAGCCACTGCATCCCATTATGGAGTCATAAGTACTAGACTATATGATGTATAGGCCAGGCCATGATAAGGAGGCATGGTCCTACTCCCAGTTTCTATCTACGTAATATGGCAAAAATTGCCCTATTGACTCTAAATGCTCTAAGAACATAGGAAGAGTCCTCCTGGATCAGGCCATTAAGGGAGTTTACTGTTCACAATGTTCACATTATGTGCAGCGAAGCAAATAAGAGAAAAATATCTTTTTTTTTAAAAAAAAGTAAAAATTGACTTTTGACAAGCTAGAATGCAAAAACAATGTTGAAAAGTCTATTTTTCTGAGATATGGCATGACCTGTGCATGCCAGAAGCCTTTCCCCATCAAAGAAGCTATTTGCTCCCTCCCAGAAAAGGAGCAGGCAGCCTTTCTATTTGGAGTCTGTTAAATGAACTCTAGTCATTTATTTGCCGTTTAGTTGTTGTGGAAGCAAGACCAAAGGCTGTAAAGAATTTAGCCAAACAAAAGACCAAAGTCCTATCTAGTCCAGCATTCTGTGCCACTTAGCAATCAGTCAGATGCATTCAGGAAATACACAGGCATGGAAACAAGGATGATAGGCTCTGCTACTGTTTCTCTCTAGCAGTTGATTAGTTAAGAATGTGCCTTTGTTTTTTGCAGATAGCCATTGATAACATGAGTGATTGAGACTAGAAGTGCTTAATACTGTATCTCTGTTCCCACTGGATTTGTCCAGTTTTAAAATCATCTAAATTAGTGGCCATCAATTATACATAAGAATCTTTTGTCACTCTTGAACCTACATTATGTTTTAATGGTTGATATTGTTCTCAATATTCAAAAAGGAGCAAAACTTTCCTTTGATGACCTGTTATATACGATTTATGATTTTATGTTCAGTATTTCCTCTGTATCTGTCATTATTCATTTTCTTTGAAAGCCAGAAAGTTCATAGGGGAATTGTTTGGATGCATAAACACAGCATTTTGCTTACACGTTTTTACACTTATTTTGACAAAATTATGTAATTCCATCCAAACAGTCTAATCTAACCCAGCACTTGGGAGCTCAACCTATATGTTGTAGTTGGAAAAATTGAACCTAAGTGGACTGTTCACAAAGATGACACCTAGGCCCACAATTCCTCACCATCATGGAGCATAAAGTATAGTAGAATAGAACAGAACAGAAGCTATCTGCATGTCATGCCCCCAGGTGGAAACTGAACTGAAATAGATCTAGGCATACAGCTTCATCCAGGAACACATAACGTTGTTCCATCAGAACATTCGTAGTCATTTTGGCCATGAATGGAATATTCAAAAGTAGCCTGAAAATATTTTTAAAAAGTGAGCAATCTAATGTTAGCTTCCTCAGGAAGAAATGTATAAATGCCTCTTTTATAAGCCTTTCCCCTGCTGAGGAAGTTATTAATATTAAATGCAATCTCTCCCTTACCTGATCCCTTCTAGCCAGTACCAGCCAAAAGGGAGCAGGACACATTGTGGTCCAAATTCATCCATGAATCCTGTTCATATTCTCAAGGACAACAAACTGGAACTGATTCAGCAATCTCTCACATTGTTGCCAAAATTTTGTTGATCTGGCACTTTGATGAAGCGGTTAACATGCTGGAGTAGAAACAGGAAGGCCGTAGGTCTGGGATGGTGAACCTATGGCATGTGTGCTGGAATTGGTACGCAGAGCCATCTCTCTGGGCACACCAGCCGTCACACCCATTGCTCTTCCTGATGCCAGCGCGCATGTCAGCTGGTTTTCTCATACACAGGAGCACCGGAAACCAGAAGAACAGCTCCCTGATATGTCAGGAAGCTAAAATTCTGGTTTCCGGCATGCACATGCGTGCTGGCCAGCTGGTCTTAACGCACATATGCACACCAGAAACCAGAAAACCACGTGACCAGTGCACATGCCAGAAACCGGAAGCTTGCACCAGGGAAATGCTCTTCTGGTTTCTGGTACTCCCCCGCGTGTGCATGTCCACTCCCATTTCGGCACTCGGTGCCGAAAAGGTTCGCCAACACAGCCATAGGTTGTAGTCCGATGTATAGAAGCCAATTAGATGCCTTTCAGCCCATCACAATGTTTAGTCCAACCTGCCTCAGGTGAGCTCCTGAGTGCCTGGATTAGATTAGATTGTAGCCTGGATGGAATAATATAATTTTGCTAAAATAAAATAAGTGCAAAAAAGTGCAAGCAGAATCCTCAACCTAATTCATTCACCTCGTTCATGTATTTTTCTAAAGATCTACATTGCAGTTCATAGTAGCTACCTTACAAAGAAATATGAAAGTTTTCCCCCTGAAGGAGAAGACGATATCAGGATTGCCTGGCATGCTTAGTGAATACCAACCCTCCAGTGCTTTGCCCTGTGCCCTGTGCTAAAATTGGCAAGCTGCCCTTAGTATTGGAACATTTCCAAATCCCTTGGAAGAATTGACTATTATTTACTAAGTCTTTTTATTCATAATGTTCCAAATTTTGAACTGTTTTACTCGGGGGATTTGTTTAAATTTCAAAGTTAAGTGCTTTAAGGATCTAGTACCATAATACAAAAACCAGTCACTCTGCCCAGTATTGAGTGCCATTGGTTATTGCATTTTAAATGACACATAGCAAGGCAGATACACATTGCAGTGATTTTAACAGTTGGGTAGAAATGAAGTGGTCTGAAAGTAGCATCTTCTCTCTGTTGTGCTATATTTAGATATGCAATGCACTCCTGTGGCAATTTAAAAAAATGAATACAGTTACCCAAAATAGAATCATTCTCAGCCTTCAAATGTGTGTTTGAGTCATTATTTTTAAACCTAAGCTGTAATTTTCAGCACCTCTTAAGGGATTTAATATTTATCCATGTTTCCATATTTGTTGAAAGTTTTCAGCGAAGCTCTGAATATTCTAATCAAAATAAACTCCCAACATAGTAAAACAACAAATCCAAATTGCCTGGTGTTTGTTAATTTGAGGTTCATGAGCTGAAACTAGTATATAGCTTTGCAAGTCTATTGTTACATTTTAACTAATGCTGTAACATGTTGGGAATAGTCAGTTTCCCAAATAATTTCTTGAAGTAGTCCTCTCTGCCTCCTGAATGGCAGCCCATATGTGTGAAACTGTGCTGGTAGGGAGAAAGAACTTGCATATATTATGCCAAGTCCAAGGATCAGTGCCTAGGAGGTAATTGCTGAAAAGACATTTAAGTGGAAATTCCATGGACTACACTGTAGCATTTTATATGTAAGTTAAATTATATATATATATATATATATATATATATATATATATATATGTATGTATGTATGTATGTATGTATGTATGTATGTATGTATGTATGTATGTATGTATGTATGTATGTATATATGTATATATGTATATATGTATATATGTATATATGTATATATGTATATGTATATGTATATGTATATATGTATATATGTATATATATTTAACTTACATATAAAATGCTACAGTGGAGTCCATGGAATTTCCACTTAAATGTCTTTTCAGCAATTACCTCCTAGGCACTGATGCTTGGACTTGGACTATATATATATACTTTATTATTTATTTACTTTGAAGTGGTTTGGAGTGAATATCATTAGTATGCTATAACAGTGATGGATAACCTTTTTGTCATATAATGCAGTACACAACATCCCCCCTGCATGCCCCCCCCTGTGCATGAATGCACGACACCCCTGTGCCCTGTTTTTGGCCCAGCAGGCCTCCTTGCAGCCTCCTGAGACCAAAAACAGGCCGTGGGGCGCATGGTCTCCCCCATCCCCTGCTCATGCATGTGCGCCCCCTGCCCCAACACACATGCACAGTGGAGCTGAGGGTGACGGCTCATGTGCCCATAGAGAGGGCTCTGCATGCCACCTGTGGCACGCGTGCCATAGGTTCGCCATCACAGTGCTATAATATCCAACTTTATATCCCTATCCCAAGTTATCTGAGGGACTCCACTTCCCAGTGCCTGGAGACTATTAGGGCCTAAATGGGCATAGACTCAACCCAGACAAGACTGAACTGGCTTTGGGTATTTGGGTCTTCTGGTGACAAGGTTTTTCTACTTTTGATCTTGGATGGGTTGGTACTGCCCCATACAGACCCATGTGCAATCTGGAGGTCATTTTGGACTTATTCATCCTGCTAGAAGAGAAAGTGGTAGTTGTCACTAGGAAAGCATTTATACAGCTTCAGGTTATACATCAGTTGCGTTCATTCCTGGACTAAAAGGCTTTGCACGCAGTCATCCATGCCATTGTGACCTCTTGTCTTGACATATGTAACATAACTACTGTGTGAGCTGTATATTTCTGGAATGAGTTTGGATTTCTGGAGCCAACAGTTCCAGAGAAAGTCCATCTCTGGTACTGAATGGAGTTGTATTTCCCTGTCCAAATTTAATCTCAGGCCTGGGCACATAATCAGGACTTCAAGGCTTTACAAAAGGCCCACAGGTTTGAGGCCATCTTAATGAGATGGTGTGCACCCATCCAAGAAAGGAACTGAGTTACATGGCATTAAATTCACAGATTTTCTGGATAAACATTTAAACTGAATAGCGGGGACAGAGAATTAATTGATACAGAACATTTCTGTCCCCAGCAACCTAAAATTCATAGGGTTATCAGTGCATGTAACTTAGATGTTGTGGGTAAGATTATCAGTCCTGCTGTCAAGCAAAGCCAAGCATTTAATAGTAAGTGCACTATTAATAGTGAATGCATACCATGTGCACGAATCATATAAGTGGCAAGAAAATAGGGGCAGTCAGGCATAACACAGGTTATGTTGACAGTAAACACAGGATCAATCAAAATGGACTCAAATGTCTATGCGCCAATGCACAGAGTATGAGGAATAAACAGAGTGAATTAGAAATTCAAGTAAATGAGGGCATATATGATATAGTTGCCATTACAGAAACTTGGTGGGATGAAACCCACAAATGGAACATATAGCTAGAAGGATTTAAATTATTTAAAAGAAATAGACCAAATAAAAGAGGAGGTGGAGTTGCACTATATATAAGAAATAACTACATCTCTACAGAAATAGAGCACAACAATGATGAAAACTATCTTGAATTCATTTGGGTCAATATTAAAGGGAGGGGGGAATGACATTGCCATAGGTCTATACTACAGGCCATCCAGCCAAGCAGAGGAAGTAGATGGATGAACTTTTTGCTAATCAGCTAACTAAGATATGTAGGAACCACACCACAATAGTAATGGGGGGGGTTTAATTACCCTGACATCAACTGGGAAACAAACTCTGCACCAAGTGGAAGATCCAACATGTTCCTATCGAACCTAGCAGACAACTTTGTTCCCCAAAAAGTAGAGAAGGGAACAAGGGGATTGGCCATATTAGACTTAATTCTCACTAACAGAGAAGAAATGATAGAAGGTGTTGAAGCCATAGGAACCCTGGGGGCAAGTGATCATGCAATATTGGAATTCAGCATTATACAAACACAAGTAGTAGAACAAAGTCAAACTAGAGTCTTGGACTTTAAGAGAGCTAATTTCAATAAACTTGGGAAGAATTCCATAGATGAGAATCCTCAAGGGGAAAACAACTCAAGAAGCTTGGGAAATTTTGAAAAATGAGATTGCAAAAGCTCAGTCTAGCACAATACCAATGAAGAAGAAAAATAACAGCTCCCAAAAGAAACCAGCAAGGCTGCATAAAGAACTCTCTGAAAAAATTGAAAGACAAAAAAGTTAAGTATAAAAAGTGGAAAGGGGGAGGACATAACTAAGGCAGAATATCAGCAAATAGTCCGAGCCTGTAAAGATGAAGTAAGGAAAGCTAAGGCTCACAATGAAGAAAGGCTTGCCACAAAAGTAAAAAATAACAAAAAAAGCTTCTTTCAACCTGTTAAAAACAAGAAAAAGGTTAAGGAAACAATTGGTCCATTGTTGGGAGAAAGTGGCAAGAAGGTGACAAGCAACAGGGAGAAAGGAGAACTATTTAACTCATTTTTTGCATCTGTCTTTACACAAAGGGATAAAACAGTCCAACCTATCAAAAACAGCACCACAAAAATCAGATTAGGAACACAAATTGAACTAGGGAAGAAAATGGTAAGTGAGCACCTGTCTACCCTAGACGAGTTCAAATCACTAGGACTGGACGGATTACACCCCAGGATTCTGAAGGAACTGGCAGATGAAATCTCAGAACCACTGAACTATATCTTTCAGAGATCCTGGAGCACCGGGGAACTGCCAGAGGACTGGAAAAGAGCTGATGTGGTTCCCATCTTCAAAAAAGGAAAAAAAATAGATCGAGGAAACCATAGACCTATCAGCCTGACCTCAATACCAGGAAAGATTCTGGAAAAGATAATCAAGCAATGAATTCGTGAACACCTAGAAGTAAACAAAGTAACAGCCAAAAGCCAACAAGGGTTTGTCAAAAACAGATCATGCCAGACTAATCTTATTGCATACTTTGACAAAGTGATAAAATTAGTGGACCAGAGGAATGCCGTCAATATAGTTTACTTGGACTTCAGTAAGGCATTTGATAAGGTAGACCATAACCTACTACTAGATAAAGTAGAAGAATGTGGGTTAGACAGCAGCATCACCAGATGGATTCGTAACTGGCTGAGCAACCGCACTCAACATGTAGTCCTCAATGGAACTGCATCTACATGGAGGGAAGTATGCAGTGGAGTACCCCAAGGCTCTGTTTTGGGCCAGTACTCTTCAACATCTTCATCAATGATTTGGATGAGGGGATAAATGGGGAACTCATCAAATTTGCAGATGACACCAAGCTGGCAGGAATAGCTAACACTCCATAAGATAAGGCTTAAGATACAGAAGGATCTTGACGAACTTGAACACTGGGCACTATCTAACAAAATGAAATTCAATAGTGAAAAAAGTAAGGTTCTACATTTAGGCAAGAAAAACAAAATACACAGGCCCAGTATATGTAGTATCTTGCTTAGTAGTAATAATTGTGAGAGGGATCTTGGAATCCTAGTGGACAACCAGTTAAATATGAGCCAGCAGTGTGCAGCAGCTGCCAAAAGAGCCAACACAGTTCTAGGCTGCATAAACAGAGGGATAAAATCAAGATCACATGAAGTGTTAATACCACTTTATAATGCCTTGGTAAGGCCACAGTTGGAATACTGCATTCAATTTTGGTCTCCATGATGTAAAAACGATGTGGAGACTCTAGAAAGAGTGCAGAGAAGAGCAACAAAGATGATTAGGGGACTGGAGACTAAAACATATGAAGAATGATTGCAGGAACTGGGTATGTCTAGTTTAATGAAACGAAGGACTAGGGGAGACATGATAGCAGTGTTCCAATATCTCCGGGGTTGCCACAAAGAAGAGGGAGTCAAACTATTCTCCAAAGCACCTGAGGGTAGAACAAAAAGCAATGGGTGAAAGCTAATCAAGGAGAGAAGCAACTTAGAACTGAGGAGAAATTTCCTGACAGTTACAACAATTAATCAGTGGAACAGCTTGCCTCCAGAAGTTGTGAAAGCCCCAACACTGGAAGTCTCTAAGAAGATGTTGGATAGCCATCTGTCTGAAAGGATATAGGGTTTCCTGCCTAGGCAGGGGGTTGGACAAGAAGACCTCAAGGTCCCTTCCATTCTGCTGTATTATTGTATCTCTGTAGGGAAAATGTTACAGAGGCATGGGCTATGACAGAGAAAACACACTTCCTAATTCCCACCAGCTGACATTCCTACACTGATGGGACCTGTAGTATTTACAACCTGCTGGACCAAATTGAGTGAGTGGAAACTACTAGGAGATAGCGGTCCCTCAGATAACACAGTCCTAAGGTTGGGACCCAAGTGTATTAAAATTGATAATCAGCACCCTGAATTGCACCCAAAATACACTGGCAACTAATGCAATTCATAATTCACTCACCAGTTCCTGGGTCTCTCCTGCAGTCATCAATGCTGTTTTCATCTAGCCAGTTGTAGTTCGCCATACTTTCCCAGAAGTTCTAAGCCATTTTCCTTTCATATACTGTATTTTTGGAGTATAAGATGCACCAGAGTATAAGACACACCAAAATTTTGGAGAGGCAAATTTTTTAAGGTAAGTTTTTGCACTCTGCAGACCTCCCCAAAAAGGTCTGTTTTTTTGCAAAAACTGGCCATTTTTTGTTTTTAAAAACAGGCATTCATAGCCTTTTGGAGGCTTATAGAGTGCTCCTGGGAGCTGGGGGGGGGAAATCAGTCTGTTTTTCGCTCATTTTTGTTTTCCCCAGCCCCCAGGAGCACTCTAAAAGCCTCCTAAAGGCTATGCATGGCCATTTTGCTGGAGAAGCGGGGTTTCAGGAGGCAAAAAATGCTGTATTTAGTGTATAAGATGCCCGCAGATTTTCAGTCTTTTTTTTTTTTAATGTGCGTCTTATACTCCAAAAAATACTCTATATGGCAATGTCAGATTTCAGAAAAGGCAGAATAAAGACATTGATGTTCTATTACAAAAACTTGATTTAAATTAATTTCATAATTAATTTAATATTTTTTCTTCTGTCACAAATTTTAGTTTAATAAAAATTTTCAAAAGGGCTCTGGGTTGAGAATTAGGATATTTGGGTACAGTTGAGAATTTTGCAGGGTGCATGTACATCCTAGCTGTAGACTCTTCTACAAGGAACTCTTGACACTTCACACACATGGCATATTTGGAAAGCTTATCTCCAATGTGCCAACAAATAACCTCAAAAGATGCTATGATTTCATAGCAGCAAGAAGCAAAATTGTCATCATTAATTTTAATAAATATGCTATCTATGTTTGTAGTATCTATGTTTTATTCTCTATAAGATGCCGAGAGTTATTAGCAAATTGATGGCTTTAGAAATTTAAATTATAAATATATAGGTAATCCAGTCAATTTGCCTTATAGTGAAAAGGCAGCATGGATTAATATTTTATTTTATGCAGATAACTAAAACAAGAAACCCATATGTTTTCCAAATTTATGGTATGATAATCCGGATCATTACAGCCTCTGTCCTTGATTCTATGACTCTCTAAGCTTTTCTTTCACCTTCTGCATGCCAGGGGAACTAACAAATACACTTGCTTATAAGCACCCATTTGTCAATTTTTTGCTAAGTTAACACATGGATATTGTCAGGGCTAGGTGGAAAGCAAACACTTATAACACAAGGGGCAAATAAAAATTTACTTGCTTTTTCATACTTTGGGGGAAATATTGGGAGGACATTATTCTTCCAAACAAGATTTGTAAAGTTGATAATAAATTCAGTTGCCCTAAACTTGAGCTGAAGCAATATGTCAAGATAAAGATTGTGCTTAATTTCTTCTTATTGATAATGTTGCATAGATAGCCATAATACTATTCACTTCTGGAATAAACAATATTTATGTAGAGCACAAAAAAATTGATCTAGGTGCTAGAGCAATCTTTCCTTTTGAATCTATAGCAACAGCTGGTTTGGCAATTAAATGAAAGGTGTTTATTAGATATTACAAGATCTTCCAAAATTACATTTGTGAATATTATAAAACCAATCAGAATCAATTAATATCAGAAATACAAAGAACTTAGGTACCTTATATGTAACACAGGTGGAGGAAACGGAACATAGTAAGCTAGTTAGGGATAGTGAAATAATGGAACTGGGGAAAAGCCTGATCAATGCAGAAGTAAACCTCCCAATAATATTTATGTTACTAAAAGGAAGAATTCTGGCAAACCCAATATACAGTAAACACTGTTAATGAGCATGAAAGGAGTTATACAAATAGACAAAATCTGGAAGAGCCAGTAATTTGCAGAATGCCAAAAATTAATTACCTACTGAGATGGATAGACAATAAAGATAAATACTGCAGGAATTTGTAAGACTTTTGCAGAAGTGCATAGAATAAAACAACCAATTAGAATCAAACCTAAGACCTTCAGGAAAACTCAAGATGCAACCTACAGGTTTACACCAAATATCCCTGAGTTTAAAACAATTGCGTTTACAAAGATATTCATGGAATTTTCAATTTAATAGAAGAAATGAAATGCCCAGAGGATGATTCAAATACTTCAAAGCAAAGAAGGAATGGCTCAGAGGCCAGCAGAGATATGAATACTTCAACATTTTGCAAGAGAAATAGACAAAATAGTCATGAGAACGAAATCCAAACTTAATGAATAGTTAACAAAAACCTAGCATGAAAACAACTACAATTAAATGTGTGGCCTTGAATAGCAATAGTACTTAGACATATACCGCTTCATAATGCTTTTACAGCCCTCTCTAAGTAGTTTAAAGAGTCAGCATATTGCCCCAACATCTGGGTCCTCATTTTACCCACCTCGGAAGGATGGAAGGCTGAGGCAACCTTGAGCCTGGTGAGATTTGAACTCCCAAATTGCAGGCAGCCAGCAGGCAGCAGAAGTAGCCTGCAGTACCGCACTCTAACCACTGCACCACCTTGACCCTGAATATTGCTGTTTGGACAGGTAAATGCATAGATAGGGATTTTTTTTTCCATTTTCTACAAGATTATATGATTTTTTTTTCAGGAACTTGGTTGATGGGAAGTAATATAATAGCATAACTTGGCTATAGGTGTTTTTATAAATGAGTCAAGAGGGATCAAAAGATGGGCCATCCTAATGGAGCTGAATGAAACTAGTCACACAACATTTTGATGTGAGAATAGAAGAAATTAATCTGGAAAATTATGATATACGTAGATGAAATTAAAATACTGAGGGGAGAGTAAACATTTAGTTGCCAATTTAGTTAACATCACTCATTGTATCGCAACATATCTTTATGTCTCTGCAAATTAACCTTGCTTTTATCACATCTATATACTACTTTATACATTACTTTCTACAACCTTAACATCTATTTTTGAGAATCTCAACCCCATCCACCATGACTTTCTGTCTTTCCTTTCCTCTCAAGCCATTCACCCTTCCTTTCTTTCCTTGTTTGCAATTCATCCTCATTCTTTAATTAAGCTTCCTGTCAAGTTACTAGACTGACCTACTTGTTTTTGTTTTTCACCAGTTGTATTTTAAAATAGTTTGATCACTTTCCCACAAATGCAAGTGGAAGCTACTTTTACCCAAGCATTTTAAACTTTGCAAGCTAGGATCCTTAATCTAGAAACCACTTTGCAAGTTATTGAAAGCATTATATTGTCTTTCAGTGGTTTTTTTTTATAAGGCTTTTGGGGAAAGATATTTGCTACTAAGAACTCTATTCTGTGAGAAACAGGATAATAGCAGGGTCTTTTAGTTTCTGGTTAAGCGGGGGAATTTTGTCCAGCTTCAGTACCTGACAAATGGGGGGGGGAGAGAAAACAACATCCAAATAAAACTGCCACTGTTCTTGATTGTCACTGTGTCTGGCTGGCAGAAATCCCATCAAGACTTGATGCCTAGAGAGAGAGAGAGATGATAGCAATGCTGTCTATTTTGAAAGCAGCCATGGTCATGTTAAGTTCTCTGAATAACCCAATGCCATTGCAACTAGCTATTATAAGAATGGTGAAAAATTGGTGATAGAGTTACTTTGATTTTGTTTTTTTCCTTCTTAACCTTTTTATCTTCTATGTCTATTTGGAGTATATGTTTGGAGTCAAATTTATTTTGATTATATAACATAAAGTTGATAATGATTATCAATGACCACATAGATAAATTTTCTCTAATATGTTTTGTAAATTGCTTCTCAACAAGCATGTTTGAGAGAGAAGACTTTCTTTTCAAGATAACAATACTGAAACAAGAATTGTTATTATATTAAAACCAATTGTTATTATATACACTAGCTCCCCCCAAAAAACTAAGCCACAAGCATTTAATACGCCTTGGCTGTTAATGTTCTGTATCCTGTTCAACCTGTTGATGAAATCAAGACCTACAGGTCCTATTATCTCCCATGCCCAAGTGTGTGTTGCCAAGCCTTATATTTGAATCACATAGCAACAGTATTTGTTTTCTCTAAGTTTGTTTTATAAAACACAACATTTTACCTGGTTACTCTAAACACAATTGGCAAGAGCAGATTGAACTCATGGGCATTCTGTTGGCATTAGGAAGAGAAGTCTACAAGAAAAACTTCTATCCTTGCTGAATAATCCAGCATTTCTGCTTCATTTGGGGTTTTTTTCCAATTAAATTTTCTAACCTCAGTTTTTTTCAGACAGAAAGATTTAAAGGGGAACGAGGATGGGGGGCATTTTGTCTGCACTTTTGAACATTCCTGTTCTCCTGGGTGGACAATTTTCTGGTTGCATTTAACATTTGGGGGGGATGTGTTAGCCTAACTAAGCTTTTCTTACTTTTTTCATCTTTTGATCTTAACTGTTATGCTACATTTTCCACATGCTACCCATCTATTGAAATTTGATTATGCAGTCAGAGAAAATCAGTGGTCCACAAAAAAGTACTAAGTACTATATGGCGTTTAATTATTGCCCTCATGAAAAATCTCTTGGTAAATTTCTTGGGTGTAGCTATCCAGAATAATGGAAGTAGTTTAACAGAAAACTATTTCACATAAAATTACCTGAAAAAGCAGCTATGTTATAATGCCTAGAAATATCCCTAATGATCTGGTCTCTGCTTTTTGATCTAAAGTATGCTGTTGTTTGAAAGGAGGGGGAAAAAACCCTGAATTATCACATTCAGAATTAAAGTTGTTTGAAATAAATAATCCAGAGTTATTTTTTATACTAGATTTTTCTACCCCCTACTGGACATATAGAAAGGCAAGACAGTTGTGTTTTCCAGAATAGCAATTATCTTCTTCTGTTAGATAAAGTAATTTTAAGTGTTTGCGATTTTTTAGAGCCTTAAAAGAGTCACCAGGAATAGTGGAGCATTTCTTTGCACTGCAGCTTCCTTAATGCATTTTATTTGCTGCCAGATGATTGTTAAAGATTAGCATTCGTGTAAGAGAGAATTAGAGAGTAAAATCAACATTCTATTTTTATATTCAAGTAAATTTTATTAAAAGGTTTTGGTAATAAACAAGTCTGGTTTCTTTTTTATTGTTTATATCACCTAAAATGAAGAAAAATGTAAATTGCATTTTAATTTAGTGTTTTTCTTCTTGCCCAAAAAGGCTATTTGTCAGATTTAGATTTTTTTAATTGTTTTAATTAATGAGTATGGCCATGCAATGTGTATTTGCATGTTCTTCTGTTCTAGATCTTACCTTAAATCTATAGAGAAATTACTGACACTGTAAATTCTGGAGATGGGCATGTGGGAAATTAAGAGTTGCACTAGAAAACTACAGAAGAAGAATGCTTTCTCATCTGGCTGTATAAAAATCTTTGAAAAATTTACTAGCTCTGGTGAATAATCTACCGTTTTCCCCAAAATAAGACCTCCCTGAATAATAAGCCCCATTGGACTTTTGAGCGCATGCGCTAAAATACCCCCCCCTAAAATAAGCCCTCACTAAAAATATTGCAACACAGCAACAGCCATGAGGTGATCACGCTCGCCATCTCCTGCACCTCAAAAATAATAAGACTCCACAAAAATAAAGCCAAGCACTTATTTCAGGGATCAAAAGAAAATAGGACCCTATCTTATTTTGGGGAATACACGGTACTAATAGAAATGAAACAAATGTCATTCAAGCAAATTGCAAACAAATTTATAGTATCTCTAAGATGAATTGGATTATCATTGTCTAAAAAAGTTTTCCATGTACATTTTTAAAATCCCTTCTTGTATACAGAAGGTTTGAATTGGTTTGATAACCATTAATGTTTCAAGGCAATTTTTTCCTGGTTTAAATAATTTTTGGAATAAAGTATGTGTAGGAAGGAAATATTAGAACAGTCTACATCAAAATTCATCTTACAGATGCAGGAGTATCTTGGTTAATTTTATGAGATGATTGTTTTCTAATCTGCTTTAGAGGATTAAAAAACAATTATTCCAACCCAATAACATTGTTTTGTGGAGAATACTAAAACTTCTAAAAATATGCATATGTGTAAGCCAATACCTAATATCTCAGGCTTCAGTAGCTAAACAGCCATATAATAGAAAGAATTTGAAGTGCTCCATTTATAAATGGGTTTTAATCTCCATCTGTAGCTATAAGACTATGTATTTCATCCTATTGTTATTTATTGAGAACTTTATATTTCACAGGATTAAAAACTAAAGAGTTAATTGACCTGCCTGTACAGAAAGCTATTGGGAAATATTGTAGCTTTAAAACAAAGTATTAATTTAAAAGTTTGATCCTCTCTGATTCAAACTCAAAAAGGACTTTTTAGGAATACAACATTATACATTTTAATCACTCAGCAGTGTTTGATATTCATGGAGATGTGATGGCTCAGTGCTTAAAGATGCTGAGCTTGACAGCTGGAAAGCTGACAGCCCAGGTTCAAAACCTGGTGAGCTCCCATTACTTGCTCCAGTCCACCTAGCAGTTTGAAAGCATGCAAATGCAAGTAGATACATAGGTACCACTTTGTGGGAAGATAACAGCATTCCATGCTCCTTGATTTATAGTTATGCTGGCCACATGATCACAGAAGTATTTTCTGACAACAGTGGCTCCCTTGGCTAAGAAACCGCGATGAGCACTTGCCCTCAGAGTCAGACATGACTGGAAAGGAGAAACCTTTACTTTTACCTTTATTTGATATTATTAGAGAAGGGAGTGATCAAACAGAGAAGTTTCCTTTATGCATTTGATGAAATATTGTACAGGTGGTTCCCATTTAATGACTACCTATTTAGTGACTGTTTGGCTATATGACAGTACTCAATGATTGGTATCTCGTACTTAAAAGCTGTTGAAGATTCCTGTAGTTGCAATTTGCAATCTTCCCTGCCAGCTTCCAACAGACAAAGTCAATAGGAAAGCTGAAAGGAAGTCAGAACAAGTGATCCTTGTTTAATGACTTCAGCCAGGACTGCCTGAATTGCCATTTGACGTAATGAGTATGGCACTTGACAACAGAGTTTTTAGTTCCAAATAGCATCGTTAAACTAAAGCTACCTGTATAAATTTAATGTAGCAATATTGTTATTGTCTAAAATATTGCCTAAAACCTAAGAAAAGTTTGCCACCACTATTACAAAGCCACAAGTCATGGCAGTGAAGTGATGTAACAAGCGGGAACCAAAATATTTTGTGTATGAGAGTTATGTGTGCATGTCATTTGGGTTATATTTGATTTCAAAGTTCAGGGAATTATGAGCTCTTATGTTGCTGGGCGTTGGGCAGCAGATACCCCGTTTCCCTGAAAATAAGACCTTCCCGGATAATAAGCCCAATTGGGCTTTTGAGCGCATGTGCTAAAATAAGCCTTCATTGAAAATATTGCAAAACAGCAGCAGCCATGAGGTGACCATGCTTGCCGCCTCCTACACCTCAAAAATAAAAAGACCTCCCTGAAAATAAGGCCAAGCGCTTATTTCAGGGGTCAAAAGAAAATAAGACCCTATCTTGTTTTGGGGAAAAATTTATCTATTGCAACCAGATTTTTTTTTTTGGTAGTTTTGTAGTTTTATTAGAATTTGTAGGCCTCCCTTTTCCCTGAGGGGACTCAGGGCGGCTCACATAAAACTAGGAAGGGGGGGATACAGACAACAAAATAGAGACATATACTAAAATGGTAAGCAACATACATTCATCATTCGGGAGGGGTAACTATCCTTATCCCCAGGCCTGACGGGCGAGCCAGTTCTTCAGGGCTGTGCGGAAGGCTTGGACGGTGGAGAGGGTACGAATCTCTACAGGGAGCTCGTTCCAAAGGGCCGGGGCTACTGCTGAGAAGGCCCTCCTCCTTGTGGTTGCCAGCCGACACTGGCTGGCCGATGGGATACGGAGGAGGCCTAATCTATGAGATCTTATTGGTCGCAGGGATGTAATTGGCAGAAGGCGGTCTCTCAAGTATCCAGATCCACTGCCATGTAGGGCTTTATGGGTGATTAGTAGCACCTTGAAGCGCATCCGGAGATCGACAGGTAGCCAGCGCAGCTCGCGGAGGATAGGTGTTATGCGGGTGAACCGAGGTGCACCCGCAATCACTCGCGCGGCTGCGTTCTGCACTAGCTGAAGTCGCCGGATGCTCTTCAAGGGCAGCCCCATGTAGAGCACATTGCAGTATTCCAGCCTGGAGATCACAAGGGCCCGAGTGACTGTTGTGAGAGCCTCCCGATTCAGGTAGGGTCGCAACTGGCGCACCAGGCGAACCTGGGCGAATGCCCCCCTGGTCACAGCCGTTAGGTGGTGGTCAAATGACAGCTGCGGATCCAGGAGGACTCCCAAGTTGCGAACCCTCTCTGAGGGGTGTAAAATTTGACCCCCCAGCCTGAGTGATGGAATATTAGCCAAATCTTTGGGAGGAAAACACAACAGCCACTCGGTCTTTTCTGGGTTGAGCACAAGCTTGTTAACCCTCATCCAGTCCATAACGGCCTCAAGACCCCGGCTCATCACATCCACCGCTTCATTGAGTTGGCACGGGGCGGACAGATACAATTGAGTATCGTCCGCATATTGATGGTATCTAATCCCGTGCCTGCGGATGATCTCTCCCAGCGGTTTCATGTAGATGTTGAATAGTAGGGGGGATAAGACCGAACCCTGAGGCACCCCATAATTTAGGGGCCTAGGGGACGATCTCTGCCCCCCCACCAACACCGACTGCGACCTGTCCGAGAGGTAGGAGGAGAACCACCGTAGCACGGTGCCTCCCACTCCCACCTCCCGCAGTCGTCGCAGAAGGATACCATGGTCGACGGTATCGAAAGCCGCTGAGAGGTCAAGGAGGACCAGGATGGAGGGATGTCCTTCATCTCTGGCTCTCCAGAGATCATCCATCAATGCGACCAAAGCGGTTTCTGTGCTGTAGCCGGGTCTGAAGCCTGACTGGAAGGGGTCTAGGTAGTTTGCTTCCTCCAAGGACCGTTGGAGCTGGAAGGCCACCACCTTCTCAACAACCTTCCCCAGGAAGGGAAGGTTGGAGACAGGGCGATAGCTATTAAGGACAGCTGGATCCAAGGATGGTTTCTTCAGGAGGGGTCTCACCACCGCCGCTTTCAGTGCGGCGGGGAAGTTCCCCTCCCGAAGGGAGGCGGTCACAACCGCCTGGATCCAGCCTCGTGTCACCTCACTGCAGTTCGTGACCAGCCATGAGGGACACGGATCCAGAACACAGGTGGAGGTACTTACAGCTCTCATGGCCTTGTCCACATCCCCGGGGGTAACATCCTGAAACTCAACCCAGAGCTGTTCTACTTGGTCCCCCTGTGTCTCGGCTGGAGCTGCGGGGATGGAGTCCAAGTCCGACCGAAACCGAGCAATTTTGTCCGCTAGGAATTGGGCATACTCTTCAGCTCTGCCCTGCAAGGGTTCCCCCGCCTCCCTTTTGTTCAATAGGGAGCGGGTTATCCTAAACAGGGCGGCTGGACGGGACTCAGCGGATGCAACCAGGGTGGCTATGTGTGATCTTTTTGCTGCCCTAAGTGCCCTGGTGTATTCCCTGGTGCAGGTGGTTACCATTGCTCGGTTCGATTCGGACTTATCGGACCTCCAACGGTGCTCTAGGCATCTCCTCCGGCGCTTCATCTCCCGGAGTTCCTCGGTAAACCAAGGGGGTCTCCGGGATCCGCTGCCTCGGAGGAGCCGCAGTGGCGCAATCCGGTCGAGGGCCTCCGACGCTGCCGAGTGCCACGCAGCAGCCAGAGTCTCCACCGGACTGTGGGCGAGAGTGTCAGGAATAACCCCAAGCTCTGTCTGGAACCTTAACGGCTCCATAAGGCGCCTGGGGCGGAACCACCTGGACGGTTCCTCCTCCCTACAGTGGGGGTTTGGCCTCCGGAAGTCGAGCCTCAGTAGGCAGTGGTCTGACCACGACAGGGGTATGATGTCGCTCCCCCTCAGACCAAGATCACAAATCCACTGCTCCGAGAGAAATACGAGGTCAAGCATGTGTCCTGCTGAATGGGTTGGGCCTCGAATTACTTGGGTCAAGCCCATGGCTGTCATGGAGGCCATGAACTCCTGCGCCCCATCAGAGCTTTCACCGAGCGACGGCAAATTGAAGTCCCCCAGGACCATCAACCTAGGGAACTCAATTGCCAGCTCGGCTACCGACTCGAGGAGCGAGGGGAGGGCTGCTGCAACGCTGTTGGGAGGCAGGTACGTTAGCAGCAGACCCACTTGACCCTTGAGGTCCAACTTTAACAGCAATGACTCACACCCGACAATCTCCGGAGCAGGGACCCTACGAGGAACTAACGACTCCCGGATAACGGCGGCCACACCCCCACCCCTTCCCTGGGCTCTTGGCTGATGCAGCACCTGAAATCCTTCTGGGCACAGCTCTACAAGGGGGACTCCTCCCTCTGGGCCCAGCCAGGTCTCAGTAATACATGCCAGGTCTGCCCTCTCGTCTAAAATTAAGTCCCGGACGAGAGGAGCTTTATGGACAACAGACCTGGCATTTAGCGACAACAGCCTGAGACCAGGGTCCTGACTACTCACGCCATCTGGTCTTGGAGTGGGACTCCTAGGGCCGGAAGGAGGGATCTCTGCAATGTAGCGAACCCTCCTTCCCCGGTAATGGCCTGCCCTAAAGTCCCCGCCGTATCTGCCCCTCCCTGTTACGACCGCAATACCCCGACCCTCTCCTGCGTCTCTGGTCCCCTCAACCACCCCCATCGCCCCCGCCACTCCCGGCAGGCCCTCCGAATCATACATACTCAAACACTCCCCCAAACAGTCCCCACGTAATAGTTAAAAAAACACAAAAATACAACAATAATGGCAATAAAAGTGGGATCATTCGTTCAGTTACATACATACCCCTAGCATATCCCATACAAAGTAAGAAGAGAAGAGGTAGAGAAAAGAAAGAAAAGATAGATTGCGCAGTTGATTAGGGTGTGAGTCCAGGCAGAGCCAAGTGGCCAAGTGATTAAATAAAAATAAACATTGTGACACTTTTAAAATGTTAAAAACTACACTCACATTCTTATTATAATCTTTATAACTATCCTAACTATTCCTTGTGGATTACAGAGAAAGTTGACTTAATTAATACCCTTGAGTGAATTTATGTAAAGATAAGATTTGAACTAGGGAGTTCCTGCTCAATCCCTGAGCAATTATATTATTGATTTTAAAATACTTGGCAAGTGTTTTTAATTCAATCATTTTCAGGAACCTTTTAATTATATCCTAGATGTTCTGAATATGTTTGCTGTAATCATGCACCACAATTGAGTTTGAATACTTCTTGTTTTCTTAAATGAATTTTTCAAAAAGATAAGTGTCTTGGAGGATTCTGCCCTGTAATCTTTTTTAACTTCAATATCCAAGCAGCCACCTCAAGTTGTAACCATCCATTCATTACTAGGGGATTATAGTGAGTTGAAATATCATGTGACTGCACCGATTT
Source organism: Thamnophis sirtalis (assembly GCF_051295495.1). NCBI lineage: Eukaryota > Metazoa > Chordata > Lepidosauria > Squamata > Natricidae > Thamnophis > Thamnophis sirtalis. The sequence goes on along the minus strand of NW_028261381.1, from coordinate 134,980,628 downwards.
ATATTGGCAATCTCAGCTCTTCCCTTAGTGGGCATTAACTGTGAATTGTGGATTGTTAAGTAAGTACCCACCCTAATCCAAGCCAGTCCAGGTTTGGCCCCTTCCAGCCCCATGCCTAAGTATGATAAGGGATTGAGTCCAACACCTGCTACCTGCCTGTTCCATCCAGCAAGCACTCTCACCCAGTTGCCTTTTTCCCCAGCTCAGCAATACCAACCATTCACCCATCAGTCTTCTCTCCTCAGCCCCACATGGCTCTCCAGCCCAGCCTAACCCAGCCAGCATTTGTTCACACAGCTGCCTTCTCTCCAGTCCATGCACCAACCTTTTACCACCTTCTCTAGTGAATGTTTCCTACTTTCCTACCTTTCTTCCTTATTTCCCAAAGTAGCACTGCTTTTGGAAAGCTTCACTGTCTTTGGAACTCTTTGTTCCAAAAGCAGCATAGCTTTCTGAAGACAGCACAGCCTTTGGAAAACTGTTGTCATCCAAAGGTGCTCTGTAGAAGCCATAGTGAACTGGAGTGGACCTTGGTAATAAGAGGAGCCACTGAATGGTTCAACTCCTCAGAACTCATCTCCAGATCAAGAAAAAAGACTAGGATCATTCACAAGTTTGCTTCATATAAAATCTGTCCACAAAGAGATCATGAAGTAGAGCCCAGAGTCACCTTTATGGGGGAGATGGGTGGTTTAAAAATATAAATTTAAATTTAAAAAATAGTGATCTCTAGCTTGTTTGAGAGCTCTGGGGACCGAGAGAAAACCATCCAGGCCTATGTATTGTTGAGAAAGAACTTTTATGAAAGTCATTCTAGAAGCATTAATACTGTCTCATTTGAACCTGAGAGTTGCTTTTCAAGAAAGGATTGATAGCTTATAAATTTGGTGTCTTGTAGCTTGTTTTATATACTTCTTGTCATCTAGTTGGTATTGTGCTGCAAGTCATAGAACTTTTTTTGCTCTTGGAAGCAACAACAACTAAAAAGAATACTACCTTTTTTCTTGTTTGGGTATCTTGTTTCCTGACATCTTGTACATTTTAAGATTTTCATCTTTAAAGGTTTGATTTTGCAACAATATCCACTAATAATTCAGCATATAATTGGAAAGTACTTTGATTGGAAAAATATATGGTATCAAGTTTGAAAAATATTACACACATGACTTTATTTGTAAGGCTTATATATGAAACAACCTAATTCCAGTCAGTGATTCAGTAAAAACAGTTTGAATTTGAATTCTATCTTGGAAACAAAGAAAAGATCTTCAACTATCACTATGCAGAAAGTTCTGCAACTCCTGGGGAGATCTTGAATAATTCTATATCAACCTGCTTCAGATGGGTACGGTTCAGGTTTGTTGGGGTTGTATCTTTCAATCAGCAGTCACATTTTGATTGGCAACACTTGGGGATTGTTTTTTTATATCTATAAATATATTCAGAAACATGTGGCATTGCAGTCAGAGCTGTTTAGGGGTGTGTGTGTGTGTGTGTGTGTTGAGACAGACAGACATACATGCTTACACACATACATAGCATAAATAAATAAATAAATAAATAAATAAATAAATAAATAAATAAATAAAATCACTTAATTATGTTCTTATTCAGAGCTGTAGCCAGCAGACCAAACATGCCTTATTTTGGAATGAAATAAATTATTCCTTACCCCCCCCCCTTTCAGTTTTTTGTGATATGTTTCCATCCAGAACAATTTATTTTTGAAGTTCTGTTAGCCTCAGGGAATTTCCCAAGCATATGAATACTTTCCTCCTTGTTTCTCAGCAGCCTTCCCTTGACTCAATTTCTGTTAGCACAGGGCATGAGTTTACTGTTTAAAAAGGCATAATCTATAAATGAGGGTAACATGACCCTCAGAGAAATGCAACCATAAAAGGTAACATGTGTGGAGGAGGGGGGGGGTCTCTCTCTGGGAAAGAAAAGGAGGAAAGTAACCATTACAGCCTCTTACATTGTACCTCCCAGCAGATTGCAGGGTTTTATACTTGATTATATTATTGCCCTTGAAATTGAACTGCATTTATAACATATGTGAAATATGTATTTTTAACACTAAAGTGTAATTTTCCAACATAATATCCAAAATAAAGTGCCAAGAAGTTATTAACCGCAAATTGAATTTTGTGGTATGTAATTTAGTTTCAGTAGTGACAAGTATTTTTTTTCTCTTTTTCTCTCCCGCCCCCACCTCAAGAAAGAAAGGAAAGAAAGAAAGAAAGAAACCCATTAGTCATTCAGTTTAGCAGCACAGAGGCAGCAGTCAACAAGGGTGTTGCATTCTGTGTCTGCTTCAATTGCACACTTCATTTATTTGAACATGGCATAGGCGGCTTTCTCTGTCATGCAGCATCACTACACTATTAGTGAGTTTCGCCCCAGGGCAGCTGGGACGCTTTGCTGGGGCAGATGTTCTTTTCAGCTTATTCACTGGCTGTTCTTGGTTGTTTACTGTTGTCATGACAACGTCTATTTCCATAGCAGCCATGTGGCCTCCTCTCAGAGACTAAGGAATATAGTTATAAAAGAATCATATTTTGCTCTGTGTCTCTTACTTACCATCTGTCAACTAAACTGCATGTGATGGATTCAAAAACTGATTAAGGATAATGGCAAGCCCTCAGTGATAATTTATTAGAAGTAAAACTGGGCCTTATGCAAATGTCTTTGTTGCCTTCAGGGGCGGCTCTGCTTTTTCATATACATATTTTTGAGCTCTGTATACTGATTTTTTCTTTATTAACCCTTACTGGTGGGAAGTGGGGCGGGAAGTCTCTGAATTTATATGCAAAGAGGTAAAGCCTCTTTTCAAGTGAAGATCAGCCTCTAATGTATTCAGAAACACATTAGTCCAGGTTTTGACAATAGTATCATGTATACAATTGTGTAAACTATTTGGCTCATACTCCACCTTTATCACCCACCTCTAATATATATGGCTTGATAAGACAGCAATCAATTTAACCTTTGTTCACTAACGAATTGCAGTACAGCATAGTACAGCTCTTTTAACTGCATCCAGACAAAAGCTAGGTGGTTCGAGATGAATGAATGGTTGGAGATGAATGGAGATGAAAGGTGGTTAATGATGCACCTAGACTTTCTAACACAATTAGCTAATTAATATGATATAATCTATATCAGGTCTCGCAAACCTTAACATATATTCATATCTAATACCAAAAAGAAAAAAAATATGACCTAGCACAGTGTGCAGAGCAGACCAGTGTTATTGGAGAAAGGAATCAGACTGGATCCCAATTATTTTTTTAAAAAAAGCCTTTACCTGCATATTTGAGAGGATTAAGACCAGTGTTATTGGAGAAAGGAATCAGACTGGATCCCAATTATTTTTTTTTAAAAAGCCTTTACCTGCATATTTGAGAGGATTAAGACACATTGCAGAGAGTCTCCTGGTGAGTGAAAGTCTTTTTAAAAACCAGCTTTAAAATGCCCTAGGATACTGTGTGAATGTGAAAGCAGTAAAACCTGACAAATAGAGATCTCTGCAAAAATTGAAAGAAACTATAGCATAGTTGATAAGCTGAATTGTGATAGTATGCCCGTTTGTTTTGTATATTAGGACTTTTCTCTGGGTTTTTGTTGTTGTTGATTTAATCTTTTTAAATCTTTTAGCGATTCAGTTCATTCTGTCAAGTCATGGGGATGGGAATTGGCCCATTTGTAAAGTAATGTATTTATTGGTTGATTTTTCCAGATCCTGACATTGATGCTGCCACTGCCATGATGCTTTTGAATACTCCCCCTGAGATACAAGCAGGTTGTGAGTAGATATTTCTATAGCCTATAGCACCATAGATATGTAAGCCTAACTCTTTCATTAGTACATAGCATATTAGGTTTAAAAATAAAACTAGTTGGAGAAATCAGATTTCTTAGCTAGACCCTTACTAACTCTCTTACATAGTATTATCTGGGTAGATGTTCAGATGGATAAGTTTCTTTGAATACTGAACTGTCACAGTTGTATATATCTCGTTCACAGAATGATCTATATATGCAACTGTAATTCATATAATAATAGCACGATAAGCATTTTTCTTCTTTAGGGCAGATAAGAGTTGTAGAGCCAACAAAAATGCTTTGGTTTTGATTTGAATTTATTTGTGGGGATGTCTGTACAAGCATCAGGTGTTTTAGAGATCAAAACTTGAAGCAGAAATAAATAAAAATATATGTAGTGTACCAGAGTTACATTTGAATTAATCAGTTTTTTTAAAATAGAAAGGTGGATTTATCATAAGGAGAGTTAAACAGATTTAAAAAAAAACAAGAGAAGCTCTAGTTTCCTAATCTAGTTATTTACTCTCATACTGGAATGTATTTTACATGGAGAAGGCTTCTTATCAGATTAGAATTTCATTTTTACCCATTTTTAATACTTGGTTCCTATTCTTAAAATACAGAGTCAGTTTGGTGAAGGATTAAAGATTTTAGTCACAGAACCAGATGGCTGACTTAGGCCATTCCTTTCCTCTGGACCTTGGAAGAAGGCAATGGCAAACCACTTTCAAAACTGCTCTCTAGAAAACCTAATGAATTTATCCCTGCAATCTAACTTGAAATTAAAAACAAAACATACAAAAAGCAAAACCTCAAAATGCATATATGAGAGAGAGAGAGAGAGAGAGAGAGAGAGAGAGAGAGAGAGAGAGATTGTGTATGTTTGTGTGTGTGTGCAGAATCTTTGTGGTTCATTATCTACCACAGTGCTTCATAGTTATTTTGTGGGCAATTATGAAGTTGTTACCAGCACACTTTAAAAATATATTACTAATTTCCCTTAATGACAATTAGTAATCTCACGGTATTAAATTGGAAGTATATCCATTGACATGGGAGCAAGGCATTTTATAATAGGTGGCCAACTGAAATAGTAATTTCCACGAACAATATTCTTCACTTTGGTTTTTAAGATGTATTTTGAGTCTTTCATTAACTTTACTGGAACCCCTAAAATAATAGTTATTGGCTATCAAGGACTATCATAAAGTGTGTGCAAATTGGCTGGTGTGCAGGTTGATTCTCCCTTTTCTAAAACATTAGAGAGCAGCTGAAGGCAGCATAAGAAGCAATGGATGGAAACTAATCAAGGAGTGACCCAACCTACAAATAAGGAGAAATTTCCTGACAGTGAGAGCAATTAATTAGTGGAATGGTTTGCCTTCAGAAGTTGTAGGTTCTACATCACTCAAGGTTTTTAAGAAGAGGCCACTTATCTAAAATGCTTTTATCCTGTGAAATTGTCTGGCAAAGAATAAAGTCTGGTTCAAAATCATCCTATAAGCTATATTTGTTTCTCCTAGTCCATCATGACTATCTTTCACTGATTTTGTCTTGAATTTATAGGTAACTTTTCAGAATGGTAAAGAATGATCATTGATAGAACAAAAATTAAGTTGAATATTGCCTTAATCAGCTTACAAAGGACCATATGAGAGAATAAAAGTGTCAATAATAAAAATGTGCCATAATAAATATGCCTTTTAAAATATCATAAAGAAAAAAGTATGAGAGCAGAGCAACTCAATGTCATAAAATGTTCCATGGCATAAAACGCATAAATGGGAAATTGTTCTAAAGATAATAAATGGCTTTACTATACTTACGTTTGAAGATTTCAGAGAATATAATCACTATATACAATAATACAATAATAAAATAGCAGAGTTGGAAGGGCCCTTGGAGATCTTCTAGTCCAACCCCCTGCCTAGGCAGAAAACCCTATACCATTTCAGACAAATGGCTATCCAACATCATCTTAAAGACTTCCAAAGTTGGGGCATTCACAACTTCTGGAGGCAAGCTGTTCCACTGATTAATTGTTGTAACTGTCAAGAAAATTCTAAGTTGCTTCTCTCCTTGATTAGTTTCCACCCGTTGCATCTTGTTCTACCCTCAGGTGCCTTGGAAAATAGTTTGACTCCCTCTTCTTTGTGGCAACCCCTGAGATATTGGAACACTGCTATCATGTCTCCCCTAGTCCTTCTTTCTATTAAACTAGACTGTACTGTATGTGTGGCCATCCAAAACAAATAAAAAAATGAACCAAATTTCTGCAATATCAGAAAGTTTTTCATTACAGAACCAAAACTAACAATAAGGTAATTGCTTCATTTAGAACATTTTTCTCTATAACTCATCAAGTAATTATCCAACTGATACAGAACGTTATACAACAGATATACATTAGCTGCTGGAACAGGGATTTAAATTTCACTGGAGTGCTCTGTTTAAGTTTATCAGAAGGACTACATTTATATTTTTCAACATTTTAAACAGAAACACAATATGGTATTCCATAGAAATCGATAGTCATCAGTAGTTTATTAAAGTTTCTTGGTAATGACTAGTATAAAAGGCACTATCTTCATCAAACTTATATTTCCCTATATAGAAACTTGATTTCTCTCAGTTTGTAGACTGACTCCAATAAGCTCTGTATATAATCAAACAGTAGAATTAATTAATGTACGGAGGGATCAGGATTCCATGCTGCTGTATAATTGTTTCTTTTATTGCATATGATAAGGTATTCTATATTCTTTGAGTTGGAGCAATTTGGGAACAGACATTTTGGGTTTGGACGGACTAAGTATTATAAGGTTTATCTTCCAAAGATTGCCTTTGGCTTTTCCAATCTATATGATTGTAATTGACTTATTGGTTTCTATGGAGAAACATTTTCACTTCCTTATATTTTCCCATATATTACCTATTGATATTTCCACATTTAAGAATATTCTGCATCTAAATCAGCTGTTGAGACAGATTATGAATGCATGAAATCTCATAGAGGGAATTCTGAAGATACAGGCATGATGTGAGTTAGACCACATTTTAGGTAGGCGCATACCCAATTCTACATTTATTTATTTTTACTTATATTGGCTGATGTTCATATGAAGCCATTGTATTTCATAGTGTCTTATATCTAAATGAATTCGGGGGGAGTAAAATTTCTGTAGCCTAAAATCAGGCCATCGTTCTACTATTTTTATTGGGCCAGACTTTATTGTGATACAGTCCAAGCACCAGTCCAACATAAGAGTTCTACTGAAGTTTCCCTCTTCTATTTTTTTTTTGTTTAATTTGATAGTAAGGCCAGTAAATCTGTAAAATAGAGACATATTAAAAATGGAAAATCTCTGTACTTTTACTACACTTTTTAACATTAGCGACTAGAATTATTTAATATGAACATGGCATTCTCTATTATTAATATAATGATCAAAAGTTAACAAAAACTAAAATATGAAGTGTGACATCATTAAAAAGGCCTTAATTTTACATAATGTGCTCTTCATTGTCTAATGACAGGGGGAAAAGATTCTTATGAAAATCTTAACATTTGTATAGATAACTGGCACTTCTGTCCCTATAATCAGTGATAGCAAGGAAAAGCTTTCATTCTGATATTCTTTAAAGTGAATATATAAAGTATATTCTCTGTTGGACTTTTGATTTGCCCATTAATTAATGTTTGCAAGGACAGATATGAGCATGCATGTATGTTAAATAAAATATATTCTAAAGTTGTGCCATAATAGCCATATAAAGATTTTAAGGGTTTTCTGACCTATTTTTAAAGTAAAGTTTAAATTACTGCTTAGTACAGATTACATCTCTGTCACTTTTATAAAATAATGGATTCAGAAGGTAAAGATAAAAGAAGAACCTCTTTCAACCATCATGGTTAATTCTGCTGTGAGATTCCTAGTGAGTAGAAAAATGCAAAATCAAAGTGTGGACTACCTAAGTTTGCAAAGCTTAGCCAAAACTTTAGATGTGTTCTGAATGTGTGAGTTAGTCCATTTGATGTACCTTGAGTCAAAAGTTTCATTTAGTTAAAGGTTACAGGAATTAGAGTTTCAGGGTAGGTAAGACAGAGACAAGACAGACTTGCTACATGAATAATAATGCAAACAGCTGAGATAGGATCCTGGTTCAATAGATCCACAACTATGAAAGTCGGTGAGAAAGATAATAAGTGATAGCACAGATGGAACTGACTGCCAAGGAATAAAAAGAACTTAGCAAATGCAAATAAGATGGGGTTCCTGCTTAAATTGATTTAGGAAGTTGTCTGGCATATTCCTCTGGGCACTTCCCAGATGCCAATTTAGTTCTGTGTTTCCTCACCAGAGGGATTCCTTCTGCCTAAAACAAGCATAGTAGATAGAATTATAGGTAAGACCTAAATTCCACATTTTTGAAAAGTATTGTACTAAAAAGCAAGGCCGGAAATTTTTCCAAAACCAAGTCTTTCCAGATATTTTGCTCTACAAGTCCCCTTTTTACTTGATTTTGTGGTATGTTCAGGAAAATATAACAACCCAAAATGAGACAAAATCAATTTCTTTTTAAAGTAGGATTAGTCAACCTGGAGATTTTCAGATGATTCAGGTTTCAGTTTCCATTCACCTTAACTAGCTTTCCAATAGAAGTGAACTGAAGAAGTTGGGAGAAGACATGACATTGTCTAGGCCCAATCTAGAATTGCTTCAGTGTAATTACAAAATAGACTTCTATTAGCTCATATAAAGAAAGTGTTATGTTAAATTGAGTCATCTAGTCTTTTCCCAACATTTGTAAGCTTTTACATATATCTTTTAAGCAACTGTCATGAAATGAATCAAGTAACTTAAATGTGTGAGAGAACCGCTACTATTGGGAGTGCTAAAAGTGTTTGCTAGACTGTTCTCTGGCTTTGTATCTGTGTGAACAGTGGTAGTAATTTTCAGTGAAATTATTGTTTCCATAGAAACAGGATGTTTATGCTACTTGCTCTTTTATCCACTGTGGGGAGCTGCTGTCTCATGTTTGAGATATGCCAAGTATTAAATGATATGTAAATCTCTGCTAAAATACAAAACACATTTTTGTTTGTTTATTTTAAAGTTAACCATAGTTGCGTAAAATTAATGCAAGATACTATTAAAAGCATTTATAAATTCAGATCCAATAACCTCATTTGCAAACAAATATGAAATATACCGTAGATAGATAGTATGAATATCCAGACCTGCTACTGATGCAAAGTTTCTTGGGATTGCAGATCACATTGCAAGTTAAAACACAGTATTTGAGGAAGATGTATGCTTGTGATGTTAATAACAACAACAAAAATTGGTACAGGAGTCAGTCTGTAATTAGAGATTATTAAGGCTTAAAAAGAAAATTCTAACTTCAGATAGTTCAGATCTGAGACATAAATTTAACAATTAAATTTTATTCCATATTTCATTGGCCTACAAATCTTTGGTTAACTATAAAAAAGATATAATGTTTTCATTAGTTTAACCTTCTTAAGTCTAGTCAAATATTATTAACAAATTGAGAGTAGGCAATAATGGCTATATTTGTGCCTGGAAAAAAGTAATCCAGCTTTATTCCATACAATTCAGCTACCAATCTGTATCAGTTTGACAAGCAAAATTAGGGGGGGGGGGTATTTTCATTATGGAATAAAAAATGAATAAATACATTGATCAAGCTTTCCTTCTATCTTTTTTTCTGTCTCCTGCAAGTAAAAGCCCTGAAACATACATAGGTATATTTCTATAATTGAAGTACTTTTGCAACTTTTTGCTTACAATGTATAATTCTATATTCTATATTATGGGTGTAATCACAATAGTAACTTGAAGGTTATTGTGATAGCTAGTTAGAAATTATAGCCAGTTTTTAAAGAAAATATTGTGAGGCTTATTTTTCCCCATGGACATATTGCCACCAAATTAGAGTATTTGCATTGGAAAGTGTATAGCTGAGACTCAAATGTATCCTGTGCAAATAAGTACAGTATTCCTTTGCCTAAGAATTTCCCAATTTCAAAAGTTCTGGAAAAGCCATGGATTCGATTTGCAGGGGATGTGGAGCTCCTACAGATCCTTCTGTCTGAAGAGGCATAATAATGTGAATGTGTATATCTATTTATTTTTGTTACAAAATATTTGAAAAAAATAGGGCTTGAGGTTGATACAAATGGGTAGTATATGTGTATCCTGCTCTCCACATAGCTAGAATTCATTAATGGGCATTATATATTGTTATTGTGCCTAGTCATTTAAAGTGACTGAAGGAATTAGACTATGGTTGTCTAATCTTTTGACTTCCTTGGGCCTCATTGAGTCAAGAGGAATTGTCTTCGGCTGCATATAAAATAAATAATACAGTTAATGTACATAAACAACAACATTTACTTTTTCAATATTTTTATTATCTTGTGGGGCCACATTACTATCAGTGAAGGGCCACATGTAGCCTATGGACCACGGGATGAACATTATTGGGTTAGATTATGATGAAAACCTTGGCATATGGAAACAGAAGAGTACGTTTTCTTTCAAATATCCTATAACAATTTGCATTCTTCTTCATATTAATCATTATTTCAAATGGGATTTTCGATGAATATATTGGTAGAGTGCCTGGGTTTTTAAAATTGTTTCTGTTGTAAGATGTTGTTATTTTTTATTCTACTAGTTCTGTGGATGGTTTAGTTTAATTTTGAAATGTTCGTTATAGCAGGGGTCCTCAATCCCTGATCTGTGGACCAGCACTGGTCCACAGCATGCCAGAAACCGGGCCGCGCAAACAAATAAAGCCCCATGTGCGGGATCCAGGCAGCATGCAAAACTATGCCTCCTCCAGTCCACGAAAATATCTCTCTCCACAGAACCGGCCCTTAGCGCCCAAAAAGTTAGGGGTCGTTGCCCTATGAAATGCATAGAAGGCAAAATACAAATTCTAACTGCCTAGCACAGTTGTATAAAAAGCATATACTTAAGACATATTCTTACTAAGTTAAGCTAAACTGATTTTCATATTTCTCTTCCTAGTATTTTCATTTGCTGATGTGTGCCTGATGTTGATTAAATAAAAACTTTTTTAAGATTACGTATATCCATTTTATTGGATATTTCATTATGCAGAAATAATAGCCATTCACAAGAAGTTATAGACGTCTACATTTCTTGAAAAGTGATTTTTATATTTCGTTCCTTAAAACTTCCTTTTCTCATCTGCTATGTTGCAGACATTTTTTGACAGTTCCATTCCATTCCACTACTGAAGTCCTCCTTAGTCTTATCTTTCTGACTTGTATACGTTTTGTATCTCATATTTCTATTCAAATCACTATATTTTATTCATTGGATAAGTAGTATTAATCTCAATAACAACACTTACTATAGATAAAAAGATGTGATGTTGACAATTCACATGAACAGTGAGTTGTGTGTTGCTGCTGCTACTCCATCTGTGTAAATTAGGCTTTTCATAGGCTATAATCTATGAAAAGGTTTCTACTCCAGGTGAGAATATCCTACTGTTTCAGAAGATATTGATTCTAAAAACAGTATATGTAAATGTGATACAAGACATTTATACATATGAGTGAGGCTAGATTGGGAAGAATTTGTTTGAGGTAGTCTTTTAACCATAGGGTAGATATTTGAGGAGTTCTGCTACAGTCTTTTTCATTTCAAAATATATAAAAATAATGTCGTCCATTTTAGCAGTCATTGTAAGGGAACTTTGAGTCCAAACCAAAGGCCCGCCAATTGCTGTTTCCTACCTGACCCAATGTACTACTTATCCTCCTATTTAGAAAGGAAATAAAGTAATGTACAATGAGTTAATACTCATTGGAGTAGCCTTTATCTCTGATAAAGCTCTTGCTTTTATGTATTAAATGACAATTGGGAGTTAACACTGTTTGGAAAAGGGGAAAACTCATTTTAGAAACTTCCATAGATATATAATTGCTGTTGACATTTATTTGTTTGTTTTAGGAAATTTATATTGCCACCTATTCACACCCGGCGACTCAAGGCACCTTACAAGAATAAAAAGCCTCATATATAAAACAATAGAACTAATAAAAGAGAATAATCATATAATAATAAATAATAAAATAACCCTCCCTCAGCGACAACACATCACATGAGCCACCCCTCTCTGTATTCCTCAGGTCTGCTGGGAGAATTAGGTCTTCAGTGCCTTCCAAAAGAGTGTTAGAATGAGGGCCATTCTAATCTCTGGGGTAATGATGTTCCACATAGAAGGCACTTCTTCTGGGCCCACCAGGTATATCAATATTCCTTGCCTGCCAGCTCTGGTGATATAATACAGACCTGGGTATTTAATGGTCCGTGGGCTACATCCATCTATACATCTATAGATTGTGAACACTGATTTTTCCTTTCTTTTGTGGCCTTTGGAAAAGTTATTGCAGAATTGTCTGGAATTTCAAAAATTTACAACTCTTAATATTTTTCCTGTTATGGGAGAATAATTCTGAATCTATCCCTATTTCAGGAGCCTTCAAAACATGCCTATTAGATTGACCATTACTTTTAGTCCTCATTTGAAGAAAGAATATTGCTGCCAAGAAAATGTGCACTATATACTTGAGTTGAATGAATTTGCAAAATTCAGCTTCTCAACCAGATTACTTTTTTCTTACTAGTTTAGTAGTATTAGTTCTGGTTATGATTTCTTTTTGAAATGCTAGGCAGGGGTCTTTCCCTTTCTGCAAAGATTGCTTGTTAAAATAGATTATATCTCGAACTTTGGATTATACGTTTTCTATTCCACTGTATCATGGCTTCTACCAAAACATCTTACCTTAGATCACCTGGTAAGTATGTTGCTGAAATGAGGTTTGGACCAAGAACATTTCAACTTGTCTTCTTAATAAGCATTTTTCAGCAACTTTTCACAGTCTTTGTGACTCTACTCTGTGCATGATATACAATAACATCTTGCCCTATATGTGAATTTAGGAAACTGGCGACTCTAATATAAAAATTGATAGTCAACATTCAATTTTAATTGTATTTTCTTTTCTTTCTCTTTCCATTTGTCCTCAGTTCCCCCTGGAGTGATACAAAATGGAGCTCGCATTCTGAGTAGAGGAATTTTCCCAGGAGTTAGACCACTGCCAATAAACCCTATTGGAAACATGGCTGCTGCAGTAAGGTAAGAGTTCTCAAGTGCAAGATCAGTAGCACTGCACTTAGTTGTGCAACTGAGTCAGTTCGATCTTGTCTGTAATTTCTATCATGTCCCAAGATTATGCTCTCTGTGAAAGTCAAGAAAACCAAGAATCTTCAAATAAGAACTCTCAAAGGATTCTAATACATTTTCAATTGATTTAGTAAATTTGGAGACATATAAACGTGACTTAGACTCTTCAATTTTTTTCAGGTGAAGCCATGACAAAACATTTTTCTGTGACTACATAATATTCACATACAAATCTGTTCAATCTGTCCGTATGTGTCATAACATATATAAGATGCTACCCTTCCATCATTAATTGCAACTTTGGTAAAATATTAAATGGAAGTCTGCATTTTAAATTTTTAAAAGCTATATTGGATATATTCTTTATAGTTATTGGACTATAATTTGTGTTTGCTCCTATTTGCCTATTTTACCATTTCAGTACCAGCAATCAAGTCATCTGCAATGAAGAAGATAACAGTCCATGATCTATGTGACTGCAACATTATTCACCATTGTTTTCGCACTATAAGACACTCCGGATCCTAATACGCACCTAGCTTTTGGGAAGGAAAACAAGAAAAAAAATCTGTGGGTGGAAATGCCTTTGCGTCTTATAGAGCGAATGTTGCTGAAGCCCCGCCCACCCGCCGGCCCCCACCCTTCAGCCTCTGCCTCCCAGCAATTTGCTTTCTTGCAGCAAACAGCCTGGTCAGCTTCAGCACAACCTGATTTAGCTTGAGCAACTGATTGATGGCTGGATCAGCCTCTGGAATACCGCCAATCAGCTGTTCCAGGCTGTGGGGATCACCGCCGCCCATTGCCCCCATCACTGCCACCACCTATCACCACCTCCACGTGTCCTGTTTTCAGCCTCTGCATGTGCCGGTTTTGGCCTGTTCCAGGCGGCGTGGATCCAGATGCGTGGAGGCCGAAAATGGGGCATGCGGAGGCCAAAAATGGGCACATGGAGGTGACAATGGGCATCGACAGAGGCAATTGGCAGAGGTGATTCCCCACAGCCTGGAACAGCTGATCAGTGGTATTCCAGAAGCCAATTCAACCTCCAGTCAGCTGTTCGTGCTAAACCAGGCTGTGCTGAAGCTGACCAGGCTGTTTGCTGCAAGAAAGCAAATTGCTGGGAGGCAGAGGCTGAAGGGTGGGGGCCGGCGGGTGGGCGGGGCTTCAGCAACATTCGCTCTATAAGACGCAAAGGCATTTCCACCCACATTTTTTAGGGAAAAAAACTCTCATAGACCAAACAGTACAGTATGTACAAATGACTTCTTTGGTTGCAACATGTGAAAATACAGAATTTATATTTTAACTGATACTTAAATTCTCCTAGATTATACTGTATATATTTCTAATGCATTGCATTTTGCAGTTGTACCATGCTCAAGCCACTTGTAATCTTTGAATGAATGAATTATGTAGCCAGTTTTTTAAACCATTTTATGTTTGGGTGTCAAAACCAAGGTGCAATAGAATGAGAATTGTTTTGATAATGTGAATTACTCAAAAATACTAAAACCAACAGAAATTCTATGACTTGACATGAAACGTAATGGAGATTGTGCCTTTATGTTTCTTGTTGTCTTTTAAGCTTAACTACCTAAATCAGACATGTCAAATTTAGGGCCCCGTGGGCCAGATCTGACCCACAAGGTGTTTAAATTTGGCCCTTGGGGCCACCCTGGAGATGGCAAGGGGCCGGCCCCTGCTGTCTCGGCCCTGGCCCACGCCAGCCCTCAATCAAAGGAAAAACCTGAATCCAGCGGGCCAGAAGGCAGCCCAGCCACTTCACCCTTCCGGTTCCTTCTCAGCCTCTGGGCCAGACACAGTTGCTATTCCTTGGCTGGAGTTGCAATTACATCCGCCCACTTTGTCTTGCAAAGCAGGGCTGCACCAGCACCTAGCGCCATGCCAGAAGCCCTGATTAAAGGTTGAGTGCTCCACCCTCACCCTCTAAGGAAGGGGTCAGCAGCTGAGGTTACATTGTGTCTCTCCAGCTGCGGTTCATTGGATGACACCTTCCCCTCCCCCAATGAGCCTGGGTTACTTACCTCTTATTGCAGATTTTGTCAAAGGCTGCCCAAAATTCACTCTGGAATTTTGGGGTTGGAAAGCGGAGGGAAGCTCCGTATTTGTAGGCATCAGCTGCACCTGCTTCCTGCTCCCCACTCATAGTTACTTCCTTTGGAGCCTTCCTGACGCTGACGACAGCCTCTGAAAAGTGCTATTTGATTTCCCCTCACTCTTCTTCCTCAGATCTAACATCTCTTTCCTCCCCCTACCACCCCCCCTCTCACACACACACACACATACACACACACACACTTCAAAGGACATAGTTTCTGGTCCCATACATCCTTATTGCAATTTTCTGAACCTTTCCTATTTCTCTAATTGCTTCTTAAAGTATGAGGACAGGACTGAATATAGTACCTGCAATATGACCTGTCCAAAGTAGAATAAAATAAAATTTCAGGTTAATTGGAAACCATACTTCTGTCAGTGTTTATGTTTTTATGCATATACTGTCTCCCTGCCTGAAAAGAATACCAGACTTAGTCTCATACATATTAGAGTTCATAGGATAGAAGTTGAAAGATAAGGAAGGAGTGAAAATAAATGAGCAAAACTGAATGCATAGAAAGTAGAATAGATGAGATAAACTTTTATAAATTATATTTCCATTGCTCAGAAGCTGGCAAATATACAATTTCAGTTTTTCAATAGGAATATTTCCCTGCATGTGCTTTACTAGGTAGGACCATATAATCATTCTTGATTGATTAAGTGCAATCTACTTGTTTCAATTTCTAGTGACTGCATCGATTTTCTCCTCAATTATCTTTCCATAACCCAGTCTTTCAGATCTTCCAACAGTGTACTCATTGCCACTGAAACTGACTCCGTTTATTTACTGCTAGTTGTCCTCTTCTCTTTCATTTCACTATTCCCAGTAATAGAGCCTTCTCCAGAGAACTAGATCTTCACATAATGTGGCCAGAGTAGGATAATTTGAGCCTGCTCATTTGGGCCTTGAATAAGAACTCTGAGTAGGTTTCTTTTCTTGGTCATTCACAGGAGTCTTAAGAGGCTTTGCCAACTCAAAATTCAACAGTGTCGATACTCTTCCTATCCTGTTTCTTCAGCATCTAGCTTTCACTTCCATAGGGATGGCTTGTCCAATTCTGTTATTTGTGGGAATAGGTGCACCACAGCATTTGAATATCTTTTCTAAGGTCTCCATCGCTGCTCTTTCAAATGCTAGTTTTATCTGTTGTTTCTTTGCTGTTGATGGTTGACCTAAAAGACAGAAACAATCCATCACTCCAGTATTATCATTGCCAATTCTAAAGCTGGTTGTTTTACCTATTGTGTCATTAGTATATCTGCTTTATATTTAATTTTAATACTATTTCTTCCCATTGTTGTTTAATTTTTATTATTAGAACGTGCAGTGCAGATCCTTTGCATTTTTGTCTATTAAAGAAGGTAGTGTCATAAGCTTAGCACAGGTTTGATGTTTCTTTTTCCTGTTTTAAAACCACATTAATTTTCTTCCAAACCAGCTTCCTCTAATATACAGTTTGTTTAGCATATAGATTGAACAAATAAGAGGATAGTATACAGCCTTGTCCATCACTTCGCTATCATGAAGCCAATCACCATGTTTTGCCCATACACTGGTATTCTGATTCAGACTCAAAAATTACATCAATTATGACAGCACAATAAAAATGCCTATGTGCAGAAAAATTGTAGGATAATTTTCATTCTATGATGACTTTTTCCTAAGACAAAGCTAAGTATAGCAACTTATGTATTTGTTTAATGCATTTTATAGAAAAAAAGCTTACCATAGCTTAAGAAATAGAAATGTAGAAAACTGATGGCAGTGGTATATCTCCTCTTTAAGCAGCCAGCACTAGATCCAGCACTTCTAAAAAAAGTATTCATTCTCCAACCTTCCATTTTTAGTAAAATTTGTTAAGAAAATGGTCAGATTACACTTCAATGATCCCTAGAGAAAACAAATTATCTGGACTCTGTTCAATCAAGATTTACACTGGGACATAGTATGGATATATCATTTGTTGCACTTGTGGATGAGATGACCTCTGATAGAACATGGACAGAGTGTGTACTTTCCAAAAGATGCCCTAAGTAAATTACGAGCCTCGTGACAAAGTTCAAAAGAAATCCAGTCATTTATTAGGAGCAACATTTTGGCTTTATCTTCTGCTGCGGAGCCAAATCTGATTTCCACTTAATGGCATCTGAACTTTACCCCTGCATCTCCCCTCCCTTTTGTCTGTGTCATAAATCACATCCACCAACAATATGCTGTGGCAGGCTATGAACTTGCGCATTTCACACGCCAGCTGTAGAAATATGAGACCTGACTCTGGCCAAAGGTATGCATGGCATTCTCTCTTTTCTCTCTTTTCTATGTCAACTTGATAATAATCATGGAAACACTTTGCAAGTTGACACAGAGTGCTGTAATCTCTCAGTTCTTTTTTATCTCTCTTTTTGATATTATTAGCAAGTTTGATCTAGTGATTAAGACACCAGGCCAGGAAACAGGTTACTATGAGTTAAAATCCTGCCTTAGCCATGAAAGCCAACTGGGTTTACCTTGGGCCAGTCACTCTCTCACACAGCCCAACTCATTCCAAGGATTGTTGTGGGGAAAATAGGACAAAGGTATGTTGGATACTTTCACCACCTTGAGTTATTTGCAAAAATAATAAAGGCAAGACCCAAATAAATAAATATTTTAAAATACCATCAATCATGGTATCTTTCTGGATTGCCTATAGAATTAAGAATTGGGACTCCATATTC
Organism: Thamnophis sirtalis; assembly: GCF_051295495.1. NCBI lineage: Eukaryota > Metazoa > Chordata > Lepidosauria > Squamata > Natricidae > Thamnophis > Thamnophis sirtalis. Next base: position 134,962,712 of record NW_028261381.1, on the reverse strand, counting down.
TGGTGGTTCTTTCTGTGGCCAATTCTAGTCAGTATTGGCAGGAAAGAGAGTCTGAAGCCGAGGCTCCTGTTGTGTATGATCCTACAGGGCTTATTGCTCTCCCTTTTGCTGTTTAACATCTGTGCAAAGCCATTGGATGAGGAACTCCCATCAGATTGGAGTGACTACTGTCATTAGTATGCTGATGATACCAATTGTACATCTCAGTCTCAATTCAGCCAAGTTGTGCTCTTAAGTTCTTGTACCAGTGCTTGGAAGTAATTGTACAATTCAAGGATTTTCCTGGACTCATAGTTCCTGCTAGAGGAATAGGAAGACCTTCACATATATTCATCTTGAGTACCAGTTGCACTGATTTATGGACTGGGAGGTCTGTGGACAGTTACTTATATACTTATATACTTTATCAGCTTATATCCATATCTGGTGGTTCTTTTATCATGAGGAAGCGTGCAGTATATCCTGTGTGGCACTGTTCTTGAAGTTCATTAGGAAGCTGCAGAATGCAGGAACATACGAGTACAGGTAGTCCTCAATGTACAACCATAATTAAACCCAGAATTGAGCCCATCCTGTCATTAAACAAAATACCCACATGATCACCTTGCTCAACAACCACATTCCTGGCTCTTCCTATTGTGATTACCCAGAGCACAGAAAAATGTTGATAGATCACATTGCACAGTTGAACATAGCAACATATTCTGGTTTACTCTTCAAGTCTTCTTGGCAGAATTGTGTTAAAGTTTTTATCTTTCGTTATGGCTGAATCGTTTGAAAAAATATATTGTCCTAGATTCAAGAAGGTACTTATTTTCAGGTATTAATCATGTGGTTTACATGCAGATAATCAGAATTCATTGGTCAGCATTTTAAATAGAGGGATCTGGTAGAAGATGTGGTGAAGATCTCTGATATCTTGGCAAATCACTGCTAACAAGTAGAACTGAGAATTGGAAGATACCTGGGCAAGAGAACTTCCCCAAGGAGGCCCATTACCAGTCCTCTCAAGTACTTGGCTTTCCTCTCCCCCCCGCCCCCAATACCCATCTCAGCCTTTTGAGATAGATAGATAGATAGATAGATAGATAGATAGATAGATAGATAGATAGATAGATAGATAGATAGATAGATAGATAGATAGATAGATAGATACTTGCTTTCACTAGTTATCAGCATGGATTGTGTGTATATGTGTGTGTGTGTCTTTTTGTGTGTGTGTGTCTTTGTGTCTTTGTGTATTGTACATTGCATCTTTTTGAGTGGGTAAGCATTTCTGGACTTCTGCAAACATATTTGGAGGTTAATTTCATGTGCTATTGTATGTGATGTTTTGTTGATATTCTCATATCCATATTGCTGATGATCATGTCTTTTATTTCATTACTGTGGCATGTTTAAGTCTATTATAAACTATTTGTGGTTTTGGGATATGGGTGATGTGAAAATACATGTAATAAATAAATATTGAAGGTGCCATTGCAAAATGGCTGCCATGGAAGAGTATGAGTAGTCAGGAACTTGGACATACGTCTCCAAGTTCTCTTGTAATTTTCATTTCCAGTTCACTTTTGTCCTCGTTCATGGCAAGTGGGCATGTTTCCAAACATAGCTCTGGGATGTAACAGCCCCCCACCCATACTGGGTTCAAAGGCATTTTTCAAAATAACAGTTAAACTTTTTTTGTTAAATATTTTTTCTAAACTATACTCATGGCGTAGGAAGCCTGGGAAACACTAGTGAAGGTGTCTGTTGAGCACATTAGTTCCCACAAGCCCAGCATTTGCATTTCAGAGTGACCTCATTTGGGAAAGCTTTTAGGCTTTTAGGCAGCTTTTCCTATAAATGCATTTCATCTGTTGAACACACTGGGGGTGGGGGAGGCTTCTATGCACTCACAAAAAGGCAAGAACGCTCCCGTTGCTTATTTTTGTGGATGTGCAAAGATCTGGTTTCAAAAGACAAAATGGTATTCAGTGCCTGCATGGATGCACATATAGCACCTATTGGGGAAGATCTTAGCCTCTATGTATATTTTTCCGAGGTCATGCAGTGGCAGCTGCTCATAGTTACTTTTAAGGTATTCCCAACAGATGGTATGTGTGTCCCTTTGCATGCTTTAAATCTATTTTGCTTCTGATTCAGGATCTATTATTTATTCTTCCAGAACCTTGCATAAAGGTTTGTTTTCCTCAATGCACTGTCTTTTTTTTTTTTTTGATTAAAATACAATTTGTATTTGAGGGGGTATTTTAAGCATATCCATTCAAATAGGTTTGTTAAAATAAAAATACGTGCCATGCGGTACAATTTCTCACCCCTTATCCCCTGCCTTTTTAGTTTTTGCCTTTTGGAACAAAACCTTTATTGCTAATACCCTGTTTCCCCAAAAATAAGACCTCCCTAGATAATAAGCCCAATTGGGCTTTTGCGCGCATGCACTAAAATAAGCCCTTCCCCGAAAATACAGCAACATAGCAGCAGCCATGAGGTGACCACACTCAAAAATAATAAGACTCGGAAAATAAGGCCAACTGCTTATTTCAGGGGTCAAAAGAAGGGCAGTGATCAAAATACCCAGGCAATTGCTTCTTTTGAATCCTCTTTATATATATTTTATTATGTTTTCATTCTATACAATCACATATTCACTGTGCTTAATCAGGGCATATAACATTGAATATAGAAAATGCCCTCTACAATACAAACCCAGTATACCACCTTGGCCCGCCATACACCCTCTTTCAACCCCCTCCAACTTTCATTCTTCCTTCTCACACACCCCTCTACGCCTACTTCCCCTCCCCTTCTTTCTAACCTTAACCCTATCACTCCCTCTCCATTCCCTCCCTCCCTTCTCCTCCTCCTCTCTCTCACCCTCTCCACCCTCCTTCTTCTTTCACTCGACTCTTTCCTTCGGTATCTATTACCTTCCAGTATATTAGGTTTGTTCTATTTTCGCACTAACATTGAAAAGCCACAGTATACAAATACAATCATGGAATTTAACACATATTGTATTTCCCCCCTCCCCCCTCCCCCTAAATCCCCACCTCCCTTCCCTCCCCCCGACTTCCCAAAGACCATACGTGGTATAACTTTTGAACAATCACAGTCTAAAATATCTCTACATTGAACTCAGCTTCTTACTGTTACCCAAATTTTAAACAATTTAAATTATTACTGATACTAAGCATAAGCTATCTGGAGTTTCTTAGTCCCATATTTACTTTTTATGTAATCAATCCATTTTTTCCAGTCTCGTTTATATCTCTCGTTTGAATGTTCTTTGAGATATGCTGAGATTTTGGCCATTTCGGCTAAGTTCATAACTTTCAAAGTCCATTCTTGAATTGTAGGTAAATCTTTCTTCTTCCAATACTGCGCCACCAAGAGTCTTGCTGCCGTTATTAAATACAGAACCAAATTAGTCTCTGCTGCTGTAAAATCAATACATATACCCAGTAAAAACAACTGGGGGGTAAATTTTATCCTTCTTTTAAAGATGTTTTGCAGGATCCACCATATTTTTATCCAAAATGCCTTGACATTACGACATGTCCACCATATATGAAAATATGTAGCATCACAAGAACCACATCTCCAACATTTAGGTTGAACATTTGGATACATAGAGGCAAGCTTTTTAGGATCTAGGTGCCATCTATAAAACATCTTATAAAAATTTTCTCTCAAGTTTTGTGCTTGTGTAAATTTCACATTTCTTACCCAGATTCTTTCCCATGTTTCAAGCATTATTGGTTCCTCGATATTCTGAGCCCATTTTATCATACAATCCTTAATCAGTTCCGTTTCAGAATCCATCTGTACTAATACATTATATATCCTCTTTATATGCATTGAGCTTTGATCCCTTATCCCCTGCCTTTTTAGTTTTTGCCTTTTGGAACAAAACCTTTATTGCTAATACCCTGTTTCCCCAAAAATAAGACCTCCCTAGATAATAAGCCCAATTGGGCTTTTGCGCGCATGCACTAAAATAAGCCCTTCCCCGAAAATACAGCAACATAGCAGCAGCCATGAGGTGACCACACTCAAAAATAATAAGACTCGGAAAATAAGGCCAACTGCTTATTTCAGGGGTCAAAAGAAGGGCAGTGATCAAAATACCCAGGCAATTGCTTCTTTTGAATCCTGAGATATGCAGCATATCAGTGGATAAGAAAATGTTCAATGTCATTATTAACTCAAACAAACAGATTTTAAAGCATAATATGAAAAGGATACATACCAAGCAATAATGGCCATACCCAAATCTCTTGTAAGTTGCCAGCAGAGATACCCCAAGAGCAGCTAGTTTCCATGGTACCCAGTGCCAGGTTCTGTGCAGAAGCTCACAACAAACAACCCTAATATTTTTATCAAAACCTGGCACCATATCTTCATGACCTTGGCTATGGTCATGAGACTGCAAGATCTGATCCTGGCAAATGACTCTGGCATGGGAACTGAAAGTCTGAGATTTTCACAAATTGACAACCAAGTGAAGATTCTCCCTCCTTTTTCTGTATTCAACAAGCAAAAGTGAAAAAACAAGCAGGTTGACTCAGAACGAGCTCTAAACCTTTAGACTTTTCTTTATATGAAGGAGATATCAAAATATGTCACTAAAATCTTCAAACTTAAGAATCATCTTCCGTAACCCTACTACAACATGCAGGCTCTTGATTGAACCACACACCCCATCTTTATGCAAACTAATGAAAAGGAAGCATTTTTTTTCATAAACTGGTATAATCTGTTAACAATTTTCTCAAAATGTCAATGTTTTATCTTAAAACATTTTTTTTAATTTAAATATTTAAAAACATTTTTTTAAATCTCTTCATTTTGCTTTCTCTTTAAAACCTCACTAAATGGTTTTAAGGGAATGCCAATAAAATTCTCCACTGTACCACCTTGCTTTGAATGTATACATGAATGACTTCCTTTAAGTATTTGGCATCATTTAATCTTAGTTCTTGCACTGGTGATGCTGCCTCATTGTAAATGCAGCTGACTTCCTGCACAATCATGAATGACATTGCATTTAGCTATTATTAACTGAAGGAGATTCACCTTTGTCTTTTTTCACACGCTGAGATCGGCATAATTTATCATCCATAGATGCTAAGTTTCCTTTATATAAACCAGGAGTTTTAGAGAAACTTTTCATACGATTTTAGAGTTTAGCCATTTGTAATTGAATAGGAGCTTTTTCTTAAATTGCACCAGGACTATAAATAGAACAATATTTGAAGAAGCAGGGTTTTCCCCCCTATGGCCAGTTATTATACTACTAGACAATCCATGATCTGTTGGGTCATTGTTTCAGAGATACCTAATACCTGCAAAACCTCACATATTGTCCTGACCCTTGTTGTGCCATTCTTGTGCACAATCTCCCTGACACATGTTGTGCCCCTTGTATGCTGTCTTTCACCCTTCCTAATCTGCAGGATGCCTCTCATACACTCTTTCCAATCCACATGGTGTCTCTTATATGCACTCTACTCCTTATGTACTCAGTATGTTAATTGAAATTAAATGCACATCTAGTAATTTTGCTTTCTGACATACTAAAAATCAGAAGTTCTTTGCAACTTTTAAATGACCTCTGATGGCTCTATTTAAAGTAGTGGTGTCAAACTCACAGCCCATGGGCCAGATGCGTCACACGCTGCCATGCTCATTCCCCGTTTAGCAAAGGAGATAAAAGTCATACATCACGTAACGATGACATAAGTTTGACACCCTTAGTCTAAAGTGTTGCAAAATTATATGCAGTCCTGATCCTTGGGCTTAATACAACTATATTGGAACAAATGCTTGGATTTCAAGATTGTTAATTCTATATGTACAACTGCATTAGGTTTTGAATGGTAGAAAATAATAATGATTGAAACAGCTAGTCTAATGTTTATCCAGTCTTGCTCTACAGCTTATAGCAATAACTCATATAGGATAGATGCAGCTGTGAATTACCCAACTGCAGCCTTAAGTAACACTCACCATAATAATGAAGCTTAAAGTAACTCCTCTTCAATGAAGTATCATTGAAATACCTTGTATTTTTAGCTCTCTGGTGATTACCTACAGTATATAATCTACTCAGCATTGATAATCAAGTATGGCAGACTTAAGGGCACCTGTAAATCATAGTCATCATGTTATTAAAATGTCACAACAAGAATTTATTCCTCCCCCATGCATTACAGCAGCATTCTTTTGAATTAAAATGAAATTCTCAAAATGAATTATTCTGCATTTTTAATTATCATTTTGTATGATAGTGTATTCAGTGGTAGAAAAACAGTTTTGTCTAGAGATGCTATTATCACTAATACCTATAACCATCAATAATGAAATTTTAGGAGATGCTTTAACAAATTTTGCATAGAATTTTCAGCTTTTGTGTAAGTTTAAAGTTAGGTCCAATAGTAGAGGCATGGTCTGGGTACCATCCGTTAGGGGGTATCATTTGGTGAAAAGAAAGTTTTATATCATGGCATCTGTCCTGTGGAACAACATTCCCTTGGTGTTTAAGGACTTGTCCCAACTCTACTGCCTTTCATAAGACCTTGAAACCCTGGTTTTGCCATTGAATCTGGAATCCCGGATGTGTGGCTAAGTTGACATTGTTGATTAAATTTTCTCAATTGCTCTAGATGCTATTTATAATTTTATTATCTAGTGTTTATCTTGTTTTTAAGTGTGATTAGATGCTTGGATCATGCATCTAAGATAGATAGCTGAATAAATAAATTAAAAAATGAACTTCTCCTTTTATCCTAACAGTCAAACAGGTTCATAAAATTATTCTTTATCTCCATTCATTACTTCATTATACATGAAAATCAAAATGAATTTAAATAGGACTTTGTTCTATCTTAGTCTGCTCAGTTAAATCTATAATTCTTCAAATGATTTGACTTTTTTGAAAAGCAGATTAAATCTTATGCGCCTAATGATAATAATTATCTATTTTGCCCTCAGCAGGCCATCCAGAATTAATAGCTCATTGCTGCTGGCAGAGTTAATGACTCTGCTCTCCTTAAAGTTTTAAGATTCCAACAAATACTAAGGAAAGTGCCTAGCTTACCCATCTCCTTCCAGCATTTTGATGTCTGCATTACTTGCTTGCTTTTTGTTGTCACAAAAAATACAGAGTTTGACTATGCTTCTTTCTCTCTCTCTCTCTCTCTTTCTCTTTCTCTTTCTCTCTCTTTTTTTTTTCAGGAATGGAATAGCAAATTGCCGAATGAGGACAGATAGCGAGCAGTCGTGTGGTTCTCCATTGGTGAGTGGTGACCCAAAGGAGGATCATAACTATAGCAGTGCCAAATCTTCCAACCATAGGAGCACATCACCCACTAGTGATTCTGTTTCCTCTTCTTCTGCTGATGATCATTATGAATTTGTCGCAAAAGGCAACCGGGACAGTAGTGAGAGCAGCGAGGTCAACTTCCATAGCCACGAGAGCCATAGTGAGGCAGAAGATGAGAGCAAACGGCAAAACCGAAAAGAGACCAAGGATTTTGTAGCTGATAGCGGGGTCCCCTCTCAGCACAAAAAACGTCAGCATTTATTGAAGGCGAAAAAAGTACCGAGTGACACACTGCCTCTTAAAAAGAGACGCACGGAGAAACCCCCTGAGAGTGATGATGAGGAGATGAAAGAAGCTGCTGGGTCACTCCTGCATTTGGCAGGAATTCGATCTTGTTTGAACAACATCACCAATCGGACGGCAAAGGGACAGAAAGAGCAAAAGGACACGGCGAAAAATGAGAACAAATCCATTGACTGAACTTATAAAACAATTTTGTTTCAGCACGTCAGGTGAATTCTAATGATTTGTGGCAATATCAGAAAATATTTTCTTCAGTTTTTTTTTCTTCTCCCATTTTTTTCCTTTTTTTTCTTTCCCCCCTTTTTGAACCCAAAATATTTGTGTTGTATTTTTTTAAAGGAGATTGAAGCCATAGAACTCATACTGATACTCATCTAATTTTACAAAAGCTTTTCATTACACGAAGACAAAAATAAGTAAAAGCCAAAATTGCCATTGCTTTCTCCAGTTCTGTCAGAAACGCATGGTTGAATACGCTGTGATAACCACCAGTTAATGTGAGAAGAATAAAAATTGGCACTTGAAAATACATTATATAATGAGAAATTGAATAATATGGTAGACCCAGGCCAGGCTCTTAGAAAAATAATTTAAAAGCCTTATAATTAAATGAGAGAGAGAATGTATGTATGAATGAATGTATGTATGTATGTGTGCATGTTCCATAAATTTGAGGGAAGTCAGAGGCCCATCTTCAGAATCAAGAATAAGATAGTGGCATTTGCTTGTATTTGTGCCATAGAAATCTTGGAATATCCACTAAAACAGCTGCTCATACAGTAATGAATAACTTAAGCTTCATGTACTGTATATGGCTCATAATGTGAAGACTTAATACTTAACTTTTTAAATTATGGAAACTGAACTGTGTATGCAATGAGTTTCAATAATATAAGGAGAAAAGGGTGGAGGGGGTTGGGGGGATTAGTGATATTCTTTAATCAATTAATTGTCTTCTATATTTAAATTAAAAGAATGTTTTTTTAAAAAGCCATAAGCCTGAAGATTGGCACTGCCTGCAAAAATATTATGGGAAAACAAGCTATGAGTTCTTAACTGCCTGAGTGAAAAGCAATCAAATCTAAAATAAAAATATGAGTAGATATTTAAAGAGGATCAAAATGAGGAAACCTTTTTGATAGGATAAAAAAAATTGATCTCATGAGAAGAGCAAAATACATATGCTACAAAACCTGTCATTAGTATTATATTATATTTAAAAAAAACAAATATATTTGGTTGGACAAGAAATCCTAATCTTAACTAAAACTCTGTACAGTGCTCCTCAAAACGCTGTACCTGTTAAATAGCCAGGATACATTTGTGCAAAAATAACAATATATTTCCAGTTATAACCACTGTAGCCAGATTCACTGATCCTGATTCAAATTGCATGGATATATTTCCGGGAGGGGCTCAGGAGTACAAAATAAAACCCCCCTTTTTAATTCAAAGATAACAAAAGTTCTTGTAAGGTAAATAATGTATTTAGCATGAAGCATGAATTATTTTCATATAAATAGAGAAAAATAGAGAAAAGGCTATGCCTCTAATTTTTAAGCCAATAGGCTTAGTTTTGGTTTTTTTTTTTTTTTTTTTTGGTTTGTTTTTTATTTTGTTTGGGAAGCAGGTGTTTTAAGGTTTAACCTTTTTCAGGGACAAATACTGACTGTTGGGGAACTTATTCTGCAATATTAAAAAATAAAACTTCATGCTCGGGTAGGGCTTGGATGGTTGAATTATATTGCCTTGTCTGCACATTCAGCCCCCTTCCCCTACTTCTCTGTTTTTTGAAGATGTTTGTCCTTTCTTTGTCTTTACATGTATTAACATTACGCAATAATTTTGAGGGCAAAGCAAGTAGTGAGTGTGTATGATTAAGACTCCAGGAAAAGACTCTGAATTTACTGTATAGATGGGAGAGAGGAAACAATAGACAATTTGGTTTTGGAGAGATTGTAACCAATGAGATACACAGATATGACAAGAAGGGATACATTTTGAAAGGGCTTTCATTTGTGTTCACAACTTGACTTGAGTACATGATGGAGAAGCAATTTTGTTATGGCCATACCTGTTTTGCAGTGGTAGTCCTGTAAATGGACTGTAGAGTTTATAATAAGGCTCCATACCACCACCACCCCAAAAAATACTAGTATAGACAGCCATAATCTTGAGATTATTTTTAAGACTTGTACATTGGGTTCCACATGATTTTTACATGATCTTGTCAAGAATCCGGATTCTGCAGCTTATAAAATTCCTCTTAAAAATGTGGGAGCTACAATCAAACGAACATTCTAGCAAGCCCTCACAAGAATAGTATCAGGAAGGCAACTCTTTCGATTTTAGCTGCTTTACTTTAAATAAATATAGTGTTATAGTAATGGAAGTAGTGATGTTACTGACGATATTTTAAGGTTTAGAGATTAAGGTGAGTTGAGAATAGTCAATAGCAAGAAACTGAGAAAGAATTCGAAATATCTTTAGCTGTCATTGAATTATATTCTAGGAACATAGTATCCACTGAAAGATACAAACAGGTTTTTAAAATAATGTGTGCCAAATCAGGCTTGAGCTAACAAATGTTTGAGAGCAAATTCAACCTCTGCATTGCCTATCAAGACACTTTTTTGTATATTCAAAAATTAGAATCCCTATTTCTGCCTTTACCTTCTGAAAGAATTGATATTTGCCTAAAAAGCATCAATAATTTTAAGAGTTAATGAAAAGAAACCACATTAGTGAATTAGGAGTTTTCTCTTTATAGAAGAGTGCCATATACATCTTGCCATGGAGTCCTGATGAAATGTAAAATATGTTGTTGCTATGTATTGCAAAAGAATAATTATTTCATAGTGAAACTGTTTTCAGTTGTAGAGTTGATGTTGGAAGGATTCCCAACTCAAATTTTTATTGCTTAGGCCAATGTTTTGACATTTTGAAAATACCACAATGTAAAAAGAGAACTGAGGTTATATAGTATATTATTATATTGAAATTATATTATCCCAAAATTTTATCCAAAGTAAACCAATTTGTCTACTAAAGTCCACAGAAATGTACAACATGCTTCCAACAGGACTGTATCCCACTGACTGAACATCAATAATTTGAACATGTCAAATAAAAAGTAATGTGCTGTAAATATGTTTAGCTATTGATATACAAAAAGTGATCACAGTTGATATTTTTACAAAATAAGGCAAAATTCATTTGAGGTTGCAAGTTAAATACCTAGATTTTATTAGAAATTATGGAAGATTTACTAAGAATTCGCCTTCTCAGTTGTACAGCCACAATCAATACTTTAAACAAACTCCACAACACTATTCTGTTGTGCCAACTTATCTTTAGTGCCAAACTGAAAATAAAAGAGGTGGACCCAAGTTAAAAACATCAGATACTACTTCTATTCATGGTGAAATCCATCCTCTATGTGTTGAGCCCATCCTTATTCCTACACTTCAGGCATTTTGAAATAACGAGAGGGGAATGTTCATAACTGGGGGATGTAAGCAATAATAAAACATCTGTTTGGTCTTTCTCTGCTCCCACATAGAGTACTAAAAATAATCCAGTAATAATCACAACCCATTGTCATTCAGGCATAATTATTCAAGCTTTTAGGGATTGTAGATGTCACAGCTGCATTCTTCTTGTATGAAGGTCTTTAAGTTAGCACAATCTGAGATATTATCTCTGAAGGCCTTAAGCAAAATGGAGCAAGTCCTGTGCGGTATGCATTGTGGCAAAATGGCAAGGAGAATGTGTATATGTACTTACAGTAACATATACATCTATCTTGTTGTTACATCGTTCTTAATGTGTTTGGTAATTGAGGCAGCTTTTATGTTCTGCAAATAATTTTTGTAGGAACTGTGGATTGTCAAAATAATGTGTAAGATTTTTTCCCTATAAAATAGTGAATTGTTTACTCCATATTTCTCCTTCCATAAATGAAAGGGCTTTCTCTGTCCACCAAAAGCTTTTGTTCTAATAGATGGTTTTAACAGAAGGGAAGAAACAACTGTTGTCAATTATCCAGCCCCTTTGTAGTTCCAAATATCATCTCCCACTTTATGCTGAAAAATCCTCCAATTTTCAGAGGCTGCAGCTCTGGCATGGGAGAAATTCATTTTTGTTCCTCTTACTTGCTATTGGGAACATGTCCTGAACAGTTAGCAGAGGTGGATCCCATTAGTAGGAATAAGATTTGGATTCAAGCCAGCATCAGCTTGGATTGTGATTTAATTCTCAGTAATATTTTTTCATAGCAGACCGTTGCAGAATTTCTTGTCATCAATCTAGGTTTGCCATTAAATTATTTTAATGACAAACTTTTACAAACAGTGTTTTAATTCTGAACACTCCAAAGTATGTAGTTCTTTGGTGACTTCTGAGTACCCGTGTTGTGACTTTTAACATAAAAGAGGTTGAACGTAGTTCTGCTGGAATGGAGGTCTGAATCCACAATGAAACTTAATTGAGATGTGATGTGAGGATATCCATATGTCACTCCCTGAAAAAAATTAGACTTGCATCCAAATGATTTAGAAATAAAGTGGGATTAGTAATCTACCGGAACAAATCTTCTGACTTTTAGATCAGCTGTTCAGAATGTGCCAGCTGCAAATCTTTCTTGGAAATTGCTCTCGGGATTGTTCTCCTAGCTGTATTTCTGTATAGCATTGGATAGATGGCAACTTGAAAACTTTCATGGGTTATTATTAGTGTCTTATGTCACAGAAGAGAATCTGTTTAACTGTATAAACTTGTCAGCAGTTGTTGCCACTTGATTCAGATAATCTGTCTTGGAGAACAGAAGTGATTTGAAAGCCATTTTTCTATGACAAATGGAAATACTTCAACAGAAGCAGTGTGCTGTGTCTTTATACAAGCAGGTTCTTGCTAGTCTCTGTCACCTTCAAAAAGGCAATACAGACTATGTAGAGTTGAAGTTGGTTTCAGTAAGAAAGTTACCGTGGTGGAATTCGGTTTCCTGGCTATTAAATTATTTTCAGGCTAAATGTTAAATGTTCCATTCACTGACCAGAGTCAGTCATTCTTTTGGTTGTGTTGTAATTAAGTTTGTGAGTGAATTTCATGACACTGCCTGCAATATATAAAACACTGTTATGCACATAAATGCAGCACTGTGATCTAATTTAAATAACTTTATTATTATTTAATATGTAATATATGTTAATACTTCAGTATGGAAAGAACCATGCACAACCTCTGACCGTCTGTTTTTCTACTATCAGGAATTTAAAAACATAGTTAACCACATGTATTTTACTTTTCCTATGAATCTATAGTCTTGGTGTAGGATTTTTTTAAGTTGAATTTTATAAGTATTTACTAAATATTCTATGCTATCACATATATGAACATTCCCATACTCATCTTCTTTATACAAAACTCCCTTCTGATTGTAGTTCTAACTGGAAAATTTGGTGGAGAGATGTTGGTAAGCCAGGGATAATTCTTTTTCCAAACTCTTCTTGAATCAAAATGCAAAATTGTAGATGTGAAATTTTTATAAAGCCAACTATGTCTGTGCAATTCTTCCACAACTCAGCATGCCAGCACTACTTCACTAACCAAAAACTATCTTTAAATTCAATATCTGGTGCTGTATTTTGCTAATATTCAAAATTTAAAAATAAATGTTTTAAAACCATTTTTTTCATAGAGCTTCTTAGGCTATTTTTTTTTCAATAATAGCATTTGAAACTATACTTACCTAAAACAAAATTTATTTTTGAACCTATTTGCCAATGATAATGAGGGAATGCCTCTGTTTTTTTTCCAATTCTGAATGAGAACCACCTGATACCCAGCATCAACAAAGTATACACCAAATACCCAGGTTTAAGCTTTAAAAAAAAACAGAAGTCATATCTACCAAACAACCTTTTGATTATGGAAGAGCAGCTAAATCCAACTTCTCACCCAAAAGATAATTGATAGAGATTGAATTAGAAAGTAAGAGTTGTGGATTTGCACACATATTTTCCCAATAGATTTGTGTGCAGAAGCTGAAAGGGAAGATTTGGGTTGCTCTGTCCTAATGTCTATTTCTGAGGAAAAGATCTGATGGCTGAATATACCTTACAGGTTTGGATTTCTTCTGGCTTGGCTTGACACTGATTTAAATTTTCCCTTCAGTACTACTATTAAGATGAAAATGTTGGTGCTTGGAGTTCTGTTTTAATACTTTCATTAATGAATTTCAAAATCAATCGATTTAGCCTGGTTTCACTTTTGTATTATACACACTCACTACTTCAGTCTGCCTTGGGGTCAAATGTTGGAAGAGATGGGGTAGGGAATGATTTCTGTGTGTATGAAAAAGCATTATGGATTTGTACATTTTTATACTCTTCTGTAATATTTTTGAAATATTTTTGTTCTGCAGAAAAAAAGTGATGAAGCAATCAAAAGACCAATATATACAATATCAATGCTTTAGGGGCGGGTCATGAGACCTTCATTGGCCAATAGGTTAATTTAGTACAGCAATAAGCCAATTATGTTGTTTTGTTTTTGTTTTCTGATTTTATTCCTCTTTTCCCCGAAAATGCTGTACTAGTTGAATGGAACTGCCAGTTTCTTTAATATAAGTGAGAACTGTGATGGGGGACATAAACAGAAATGTTAAGTTGTATTTGTGTTTACCTAAATGAGCAGTCAAAAGGCAAGTGCAATCAGCCAGAAATATGGAAAAATGTTGATCTAGAGGCATACTTGCATTTTATGTTTCTTGATGTATAATCATATTGCCAAAGACAAACTCTTTCATCAGTTATTATTGTAAATAACACTCTCCCAAAACCTTCCATAAAGTTTCTGTGATGTATTGTCTTCCAGTTGCAATAAAAATTACCGAGTTGCATCAGTTGAATAACTGCAGTTATCAGTGTTGGCTGTTATTTATTTAAAACTGTACAATGCAATACTACTGAAGCAAGTATTTTGCTGTGATGTTAAAAAAAAATAACACCAATTGTAAAGTTGCACTTTCATAAGAAGCTGTCTTCTTTCAGGTAAGACTTCCTCCAGCTTTTTTGGGAGGTGGGGGCACCATTCTTTACTCTGATGGGCAGTGGCTCTTATCAAATTAACCTTTTAATTAAAGATTTCAAAGACAGAAGTAGGAATGTTTAGTGTATAAAAAGCATACTATACCCTGATCTATCTTCTTTCTCAAATTCAACACATTTGCAATCCTGCCTACGTATTTGTGCTGAGTCTAATAAGTTACTGAAGTCATGGTTGGTAGATATGAACAATATTTGATGCCTTTTAAAAATATAAATGATGCTGCACTTAAATGGCTAGATGGCCTAGACCAGGGGTTCCCAACCCCTGGTCAATGGACCACCACCAGTCCATGGCATGTCAGAAACTGGGCCGTGCAAACAAAAAGCCCCATCCATGAGAAGCAGGCAGCACATGAAACCACAGCCAAGGCCTCCAGTCCACGCAAAAACCTCTCTCCATGGAACCAGTCCCTGGTCCCCAAAAGATTGGGGGTCGCTGATCTTTAAACAGATCTTTTTAACATTTATGTTTTAATGCTTTTCTAATCCAGGTGAAATGTCAATATATGTTGCTAGTCCATGTATGATATGCCATATGCTAAATAAATAATCCTGGTGAAGCCATACCATTGTCCTGCCTGTGACATCAGGTAAATATATGTCTATGCCAATACCGTAATCACCTTTTTAACATTAATTCTGGAATATACACAATTACCTCATCAATAAAACAGTGGTTTCCTTTAACAGAATCAGTTAAATGGCTAACAAAAGGCAGAGTTTAGTGATTTGGCTTCTTACATGAATTACGAATCATTATTTAATTTTTACTCTACCTTTTTAAATACAACTCAAGGCAGCCAATATGCAAATACTTCTGCCTCCCATGTTCCTCACAACTCTGGTGGGTTGGACTGAGAAAGAATTGCTGATCCAAATTCACCCAATTAGTCTGGGTGATAAAGTCAGGTGGGTCTCCAACAGAAAAGGTCATCAAGCCTGCAGGCTGCCCCAACAACATACTGTACCGGAAGGTCTCCAACCTTGGCAACTTTAAGACTTGTGGACTTCAACTCCCAGAATTCTGGGAATTGAAGTTCACAAATCTTAAAGTTGCTAAGGTTGGAGACCCCTGCTGTCCTGTGCTAAGAATGCTGTGGTTTCATATTGCATAAGACATAATTTTAAAAGGATTTTATGCTTTGAAAAAAAGGAAAAACCTCATAAAATAAAAATACTAAAGAAAAAACTATCCCTCCTCGTTGTACAATTAGATTCCTGGCAATTAACTCTATTTATTCAAAATGGAAAGAAAAACTAAGCAAAGCTGTGGACTTCACATTTCTATATATTCCTCCAAAAAAGGAATCTGAAGGAGAAGGGTGGTTAAGAAATAGGAAATATATAAAAAGAAGTTCACATATAGAAATATGTGAATTCTTCTGAGATTGCAGAAGATTTGATAGAGAATGGATGTCTTGTTAAAATCAAATCATGATCACACAAGCATATACCATGCCAATACTGACGTATGCCAAGACTTGATCTCTGTTCTCCTGGCAATATCAGCTGAAGCCAGTTCAAACAGGGACCTAATCCCCAGCCCTAACGGGAGATCCAAGGGATACCACATTGGTGCTGACATCAAAGTTGCTTCAAGATCCAGGAGAACAACACACCATGCTCTTCCCAGCTACTTTCCAGTATAGTCACCTGCCAAGATGACAAAGCAATTTCAGTGCCAAATTCCAGCTGAAAGTCTAATTGAAATAGGTCACAACTAGTTTTTCATACATAGCAATAGCAATAGCACTTAGGTATATATACAGTTTCATAGCGCTTTACATTCCTCTCTAAATGGTTTACAGAGTCAGCATATTGCCCTTAACAATCAGAGACCTCATTTTACCAAACTTGGAAGGATGGGAGGCTGGGTCAATCTTGAACCAGTCAGGATCAAACCCCCTGCAGTGGGCAGAGTTAGCCTGCAATACTGTATTATAACCAGAGTGCCACCAGAACAGTATGAATTTGGGTTGTATAAGATCAGGAGAACATTTCATATGTATCTCCAGTTAAAAGTCTGTGGGATGTATGTAGCCTACATACCTGGGATGGCGAACCTATGGCACGCATGCCACAAGTGGCACACAGAACCATTTGTCAGGGCACGTGAGGCGTTGCCCTATCAGCTGGCCAGCGCGTATGCACGCGCTGGCAAGCTGAGTTCAGCCTTTTTTAAAGCCATTTTTTGCCCTCCCCAGGCTCCAGAGGCTTTATAGGAGCCTTGGGAGGGCAAAAACAGCCTCCCCTAATCCCCCAGAGACCCTCCAGAGGCTTCAGGGAAGCCTCCTGAGGGCTCCTGAATGCTCCGGAGGGCTAAAATCGCCCCTACAAGCAACCTGGAAGTTACTTCCGGTTTGCTCATAGGGTCATTTTTTGCCCTCCAGAGGGCCTGGGGGGGGGGCTTTTTTCTCCCGAGCCTCTGGAGCTTGAGGAGGGCGAAAACATGCAAAAAATGGGGGGAGCGCCTGTCAGGCACGCATGTGCGCTGGGAGTGTCATGCATTGCATTATGGGTGTGGCACGCCTGCACACAACCCCCCTGCGCTCCCCCCTCTTATGGCACACAAGCCAAAAAAGGTTCGCCATCGCTGCTACATACCATAGTGGGATTGCGATGCTTTCAAACACCATTAGATGGCAGCAAAGACAAAATGAAAATTGACTCCTTGTTGCAATCTGGATTTTTGTAGATGAGAAAGGATAGTCTTATCATGTGCATAGCTACCGAAAGGAACCTTTCTTAAAGTGACCAGATGAGTTTATTGTTATAGTCAGAAGTGCCAATTGCAGCTTCTCACATGCCTAATCACTAAATGACTAGGTCATCTTTCAATACATCACATATTGATTGTTCTCAGAACCATGCAGGCCAAGATGACCTGCCTTTTATATAATCAGTTCTTTCTATTTTCCATTTGAAGGCAGAATGTCCTGTTCTAGCCAGTTGTCAATCTCTATGCGTAGTGTGTGGATCACGTTCCATCTTGTTACCACTGTCCCAGGAGCATTGGGGATAACAAATTGTTTATTCAGTCTTCTGACGACTAATCTCTGGCTTGTAGAACAAGTGTCAGTAGGAGATTTGCCAGCCCATATATTCCACGGAATCCCCAAATAGGCTTTCATTAGTTTCTTCTTGCTTTATTTATCTATCCACATGCTCACTCTTATATACATCCAGCCTTCAAGAATGTAGACAGTAACGTATGTAAATCTAAGTAGTTCATCTAGTCTGTTGCTCATAATATTGAAAATGGTAATAATTATGAAAATTTTATCCCCAATTTTATTTTCTAGATTGACTCCAGCAAGCAGGCTAGAAAATGAGAAGGGCGAAATAAAAAGATCTTAAATATTAATTTTCTCCTACATGATGCCTTCAAGATGTTTCTCCAGCTTTTTTTTTAATGGACATCATTCTTTTCTCGGATGTGTTGGAAATAAATCCTTACAAAAATTTGGATCGGTAAGAAAAGAATTTTATTAACAAAAATAAAAGAAAACAAAAAAAGGAGTTTGCAAAGTGCAGTGAGCTTGAGCAAGACTTCAACACAAAGTTCTAGGCCCAAGAACACATCCCAGAATTCAAAAGTAAGAGTTTTTATACCCAGTCCCTAATGTGATGCCCTTTTCCCTCCCCTTTGATCCCATTGGATAGGTCCTCAGGGGTTACAACTAATCCGAGGTGCCTATTAAGAATACATTAAACCTCTCCCTGCCCCTTCCTGCCCACATGCAGTTGCAGTTTTAATCCCCAGCTAATCCCCAACAGTCAGAGGCTTTTATTTTTGAATTTTAGCATTCCCTACAGATGGGCAATGCTTCTTATCACTTTATTTTGGGCTATCGTTTTCATCTTACCCAGCTAGCATGGTCATCAGTGTAACACATCAAAATATTGAAGGGGGTGGGGGCATTAGGTTAAAGAAAGTTGTTCTCTGCTAACTTTTGGGTGGGAAAAGAGGGGAGTATTAACATAGGAATGTTAACATGGGAAGTATGGGAAGGACTTCATATTTTGCAAAGCAGAATAAACTTTGACAGTTCAGTAGATAAGAAGTATGACCTTAATCTGCCCAGAGTCACCTTATTGGTGAGATAAGTGGCATATAAATTTAATAAATAAAAAAATAAGCTTCATCCTATCAAATAACAACTCAAGAATACAACTTTAGATCTTTACTATAGTTATATATAAAGATTTCGCTTTTTTGGAAATACTTTTGAAGAGTTGTAGTTTTTATGAAATTGACTTAATTAGAGACTTACAGGAAGTGGGTAGACTCTCAATGGAAGGATTTAAAGACAAACATCACTTAGAATGAATGATAGGTAAGGAGGAAGAGCAAATATAATTGACAATTGGGATTTTTAGTAAAAGGTGAAAGGAGGGAGAGAGTTAGGGATACTGATACTAGAGTAGGTCAGGGTATAGATAGACACTCTTTAATTTTGATATTAGTGCAGCAGACTGATCCACTATTCATCAGTTAAATACCGGGTATTTCAATCTACTGAATTGTTGTTGTTGTTGCTGTTTTCCAAAATAATTCTCACCTAAAAATGAAAAGGCAAAGGTTTGCGTGCTTTGCCCAGACAGGGGAAAACCTTCAACTAAACTGAAAGTGCCGTTTCAGGAGAACACCCTAGTATGGCACATGGCCAGCTAAAGGAACAAGAATTGGCAGGAGGTCAAGAGAAGGCCTAGGCCAGTGAACCCGAGATGTGACCACTCACCTCACTGCAGGGGTGGGTTTCAGCAGTCACTACTGCCACTCACTCATGGGCACACCACGCACGCATGCACAGTGCAATAAAAATTGCTCTGCGCATGCATAGAAGCAAAAAACAAGATGGACAAGAGAACAAGAGAATTGGTTCAGGGGCATGGTAGGCCTGGGTTGCTGCCAGTTCCAGCGACCCAGGCCACCAAACCACTAGCGGTTCAGCCAAACCGGTCCAAACTGGTAGAAACCCACCACTGCCTCACTGCAACTGTTTCAGCATGACTGTATGAATTCAGTTTTCTAACATCCCACATGATAAAACTCCCTGTATGATTAAAATATATGCCATGTTTCAGACTGGGAGATAAATGTCTTTTTTTTCTTGGTGTTTCATTACTCGGCAGATTTCTGAAGAGAACTTTTACAAGAGAAATGAATTTCAAATATGGGACGGGCAGAGGTCACTTCTCAGGTCCCCAAATACTCACAATTCAGCATTACCAGAGTGTTGATAGAAAAGTGACCCAGAGGATGTGTTCTATCAAAAGGGCCTGAGCAAATTATTGTGACTTGATGACATCTGAAAAGTCACAACTCAGTGGGATGCCAAACGCATCCAATGAAATGTGAAAATTAGCACTCTCTCTGAAATCAGAGCTTTGAAGAAATGAAAGCAGGCTTAACGTTCTAAAAATGAAAGTGCTGGTGTCAGAAAAACAGATCTTGCTTGTGCTTATTAAAATGCAAACAACAAATCAAGACATGAGCTGTTTTTTTCACAGAATTTCCAAATTATTCATCACTCAAGTCTTTTACTTTGGTCACCTTTTTTTTTGAATATTTTTTCCTTTGGAATGTGTCAGATTTGCAACATTCAGAATGTATTTTCAAAAATGCAACTATATACTGTAAATGCGTAGGCTATGCATATCTTATGGCATATATATATGACGCTGATGACGAGTGGGATCTTGTCGAAACATTGCCAAGATACTCCCAATCTTACACGGGAAAAGACCCAAATACACCAAAACCTGCATGTGTGTGTGTGTGTGTGTGTGTGTGTGTGTATGTATATGTATATGTATATACATATACATATACATATACATATACATATACATATACATATACATATACATATACATATACATATACATATACATATATATATAAGATTTTTACAACCCCTGGTAAGCCCCAATTATGGGAGCAAGCTATATATATATATATATATATATATATATATATATATATATATATATATATACACACACACACACACACACACGCATACATACATACATACATACGTATTCATTCTCTTCTGAAGAATGTTCAGTCAGAAAACATGATGAAAATTATTTGATTTCACAACATATAGGCAGATTTAACCATAGTTTCAATTGGGAAAATGTGACAATCCTAGACCAGGCCAAGTCCAAAACTGCCAGAGAGTTTCTATAAATCTGGAACTCTGACAAATCAGCCATCAAAAGACATATTAATGTCTAATTAATAACATCTATAGATTATGCAAAAGAGACAATCAACCAGCCCAAAAGAGAAAAGGACTCCAGCACTTCTCCACCAGCAATCAGCACCCAGATCAGCATAGATTAACTGAAGTTAATTCCAAGGTTAACTTCAGATCAACAATCAAGTAAGCAATACCCCAATCTAGAAATGGCCAAAGAACCAAGAGTAAACAGCCCAACCAAACAATCTCTAAAACCAATCCCACCAACACTGACAGGCAAGCTATCAGAATATAAGCTCCTTACTAGCACTGATGATGTTATCTAATTAGGGTAATGAAACATCTGCAAGAAAACAAGCAAGCTCAGAGAGCACGAAGGACCCCTCATTTAAACCCTGAGCTACAAATATTCTCTTTTATTGGTTTACAAAATTTACATCATCATGCTGGAGAATTTTTTCAACATTATGGTCATAGCAATACTTTGGGGGTCATCAAATCTATGTGTTTTAAATAAATTATAATATACCATATTTTTATATGTGGTCATATCTGGGGAATTTTCCTTCAGCTGCTTATTAGATGGTTCTCATCTTCCTCTTTGCATAATCTATGTTTTCTGCTGTTTCAACTTTTTTTTAAATCTTTGTTTTCATGGCATTTTTTGCTAGAACTTGTTTCTGTGCGGCAAATATCTTGGAGGATATAACCTGAATTCATTGCCAAGTTTTGTTACTGTTCACTTTGTGTTTGTGTTTCACATATTGACCATGAAATATTGACTTATCTTTCCAATGTTTCATTTTCTGTTACTGTGTAACTGTTCAATTTTGTACCCTATATTTGATTCTGCCACATTTAAAATATTTTCTGTTAGGTAGTTATTAATATCTTCTCTTTGCTTACTTGTATATAATCATTTAGAACTCTGCTTTCATCCTCTACACTCTGCTTCATTTGCAACAACCAGGATCATTTATTTTCTTTGCAAATACAAACAATTTACTGTATATTGTTTGGGGGAATGTAGTGCATAACATTTGACCACTATAAGCTTTTTCACTTTCTATCTAGTCAATAATACCTGCTGTATAATATATTACAGGGACCAAGTATTAATAGTTTCGATTGTAATTCTATTTCATGATAAACATTCACTTGTATCCTGCCTTATGAAGGTTTAAAAGACAGCAGAAGAAGTGGAGATATTTACCCCCAAAAATCATTTTATGACAAGTTGTTCTTGAAAAGCCCTAGTGGAGAGATTGTGTACTTTATAGTATCATACGATAAGTAGATAATATTTAGAACAGGCTACATTTCTCATGCTTGGGAAGATGGGATCAATACACCAACAATTAGATGAACTTTGAGGAATAAAGCGGCTAAGAATAAAAATTAAATTAAAAGTGGGATTTCATTGTGTGTGTGTGTGTGTGTGTGTGTGTGTTTTTGTGTGGTTTTTTTTTATTTGTGCTGATAAATAAATAAAGGGAGACTAGTATAGATCTATTTCAAGCTATTTAGCTCTCATCAGCTAGCCATACCCTTACTGGGATTTGAACCTGGGCTATATGGCATACTAGGCACACTAGGCAGAGATCTTAGCCATTATGCCACAGGCTCTTATCCGTTATCAGCGAGGCCAGGGTGAAAGGTATCTATTAGATTTTTACAACCCCTGGTAAGCCCCAATTATGGGAGGAAGCTAACTGCTTCCATCATCTGTCAATTGGCTCGTCACAACCATTTGAGCTACAGAGAATGACTCCTTTATCAGCCAGCCAGGGTGGGAGGTATATACTTAAAGTCACAACCCCTGGTATATATTATTAATCCATCATATTAGGGATAGGAAAATCTGCCACTTAGCATTTGTAACAGATTTCCAAACTGTTATGGATAACATTCATCGAAAGAGAATTCCAGTGTTTAGAAATTATCTTGTGCAAGATATTTATGTTTTAAGGTTTTAGCACAATGCCTGGGAACCTGGGTCGGTCCCATAACCAGAGGTTTTATCTTCCAGGCTTTCGGAATCATGCTGGAGCCCATCTTCAGGGAGCAAAGTCAGTGGTGGGTTTCATTTTATTTTACTATCGGTTCGCTCATACACGCACACATGCTCGTGTGACACTTCTGCACATGCGCAGAAGCATCCAGTTGGGTGGGTGGAACCTCCCACCATTGCCACTACTGGCTCGCCCAATCTGGGGCGAACTGGCAGAAACCCACCTCTGAGCAGAGTGTGTGCTGTTCTGTGTGGTTCTGTTCAGCCATTAACACACCCCAATCAACATCCAAAAAGCCACATACAATGGGCGCTATAAATACCACACACAGAACAGCACACACTCTGCTAGAAAAAAGTTCCCTGAAGATGGGCTCCAGCAAGAGTTCGAAAGCTCAGAAGACAAAACCTCTGGTCCTGGTGACCGACGCAGATTGAATCCTGCAACATTATCCTGGGACATGTATATTCACCTTCATCTGCTTAAGGTTTTTGCTGATCTTTATGAATGTTCAAGATAATGATGTAATTTAGTGTTTCAATATCTTAAGAAATTCATGATTTCATGAACAAGTATATTGAGGAAATGTGTATGCAAACACATCACTTTACTAATTATCTTAAGGTTTCCGTCTTATTGCTTTGGATGGAAAACCAAGTCACAATATAAAAATGATTTCTTCAAAGTAAAATCATGATAACATATGAATAGTTTATAGTTATATAGTTGTACTAACTATAATTTGATTGGGAGCCTCCCAGAACTGGTTGATAGTTGGGCAGCTATATAAGCATTTTAAATAAATACAATAAAATACATAATGGTGCAAAATATACATTTTTTTCTTTACAGTTTTAAGAAACATGCAAATAATAAAGAAGCTTTAGATCAGCATAAATGTTTATTATTATTTTTCTTCAGTAAATCAAGACTCATTTTATTTTCTAATATCGGCATTTTCTATTACTTAATTTGAGAAAGAAAAACTGTTTTAAGCAAAACTGTATTTGTCAAATCAAGTGTTAATCTTTAGGCATTTAGCCTTCCTTCAGAAATAAGGAACCTTGAGCTGTTGACAGGTATTTCAGAGTAACCGAGAAATTAACAATAACAGTGTCCATTTATCAGTCACCTTTGGAAAGGCGTTTTCAATAACACATTGCTTTACTCTTGGACAAAATCCAAGTTGCTTTGTGTTTGATTCATTAAGTGGTGACAGGCTATCTCAAGCCATGTGCTAGTGAATTAGCATCAAGGTTAGTTTGATTCCTGTGTGATGTTTCTTTACAGTTCCATGGATTTATTCAACCAGGTATTCTATGCTTCTGAACTCTGATTTCACAAGATAATTCATCCGGTTTCGAGAACTAATGGGTGCACTGCATTACTTTCCTGGCCTCCTGATAAATAGACATATTAATAAACAATCACAAAAATGTATTTAATTTTATATTTATAAGTTGTCCCACTTGTCAAATCCTACCTTTGCCAGCAAATCATATAGACACATGACTGTCTGCTGATAGAGCACTTCTGCCTGTCTCTCATATTGGCTGGCTTCTGACTCTCTTCGCTTCGCACCGCACTCCAAATCTGCTCTGGAGGATTCAGGGGATCCTGAAGAATAATTCTGAGAATCTCCATAGATATCCAGGGACAAATGGTGGTAGGACACAGAGGATGTTCAAGAGAAGGGAATACAGAGAATTAGAATTCTGTTTTTGTAAAAAAAGAAAGAGAGAAAAAAGGAAGCGCAAGAATATTTACTGTAAAATTGATAAAATTAAAACACCACAAAAGTATTAGTATGCTAAAATATAATCTGGTGATAAATCAACAGTTGAAAAACATCTTACACAGGACATTCTGTGCCCAATCTGGTCCTTCAAGTCCCCCTCTGACCACTACAGTGTTTTCCTGAAAATGTGACCTACCACAAAAGTAAGTCCTAGCTTGATTTTTACATGTATGCCCAATAAAAGCCCTACCCCCCAAAATAAGCCCTAATTAAGACTCCTCCCACCCCAGGGTGCACGGGTAAAAATTAAGCTAGGGTGGGGATGGGATGGTGGATGCCCTACTACTTGCTTTCAGACAGTTGCAAATAGGCCTCACACACCCCAACACCTGCCTTGTCAGCCCATTTCTTCTGCAGCCAGCAAGACCGGCAATGCTTTCCTGAAGGATCAATCCGGAGTTCTGTTATCAGCTGCAGAGGCCTTCAGGAAATTGAATTGAATTTGAATTTATTATATTTCTATAAGGAAAGGCTTGCAAACCACAGAAGAAGTTCCTGAAGGCCTCTGACAGCAAAAAGGAGGCTGGGGGTGTGCTCGCAAGTGAGATGAGTCAGTGGCAGAGGTGGGTTCCTACCAGTTCGCACCTATTCGGTAGAACCGGTTCGTCAAATCTACTGAACTGGTTAGAAGAGGTTCCACCAGTGGACCCGGAAAGCAGGCCACACCTACAGAAGAGGTTCCAAATTTTTTTGAAACCCACCACTGATCAGTGGACAACAACAATGCCTCCCCCCTGGAAAATAAGACCTTTTTGGTGGCAAAAAATATAAGACAGGGTCTTATTTTCAGGAAAACACAAGTATATATAGTGGAGCTATGGTGGCACAGTGGTTAGATTGCAGTATTGCAGGCTAATTCTGCTGACTGCCAGCAGTTCGATACTCACCGGCTCAAGGTTGATTCAGCCTTCCGTCCTTTCGAGGTCAGTAAAATAAGGACCCAGATTGTTGAGGGCCATATGCTGACTCTGTAAACTTTTTATAGAGGGCTGTAAAGCACTGTGAAGTATATGTACACTGTGTGTGTATGTAAGTCTAATTGCTACTGTTATAACTGATTAAAAGAATAAGAATGATAAAAAGTTTGATGTAATATAAATTTTAAGTCTATTAGTCATTCAGACCATTGCAGCCCAGATCTGGCATGTGGGGGGGGGAGCAGTTCCACATTTAACATTTGGCATCAAAGGAGCCTGGAAATTACTTTAGCATGAATGTGGATACTCCTGTAACTAAACTACAGTCCAGTAACTAAATAAAATACCGTACAGTAATTTGTTTTGCCTTGGAACATGTTCAGGATTTTGAGAATAAGTTATGAGTACCATCACAAGACAGCTGTGGCAGTGGTTCATTTAAAGAACAACAACAACAATGAAAGAGTGGATGAGTAGAGAAACTGGCAATCACCAAGGAAAGTATTGGTGCTCACATCAATTCCAGGTTGTCTATCCATGAGTTAGGCTGTTAATTTTGGAGGTGAGAAACCAAAAGAAACTTGATTAGCTACAAATCTGTAAGGCGGCATATCCATCTCTCCTGTTTGGGAACTCTATTATTCACATATGATGGCAATCTGGCCTCACATTCCCTGAAGGAAAGATAGAATGGATAATAGTAGGAAAAAGTAGAAAAAGAATTTAATGTAGAAGAGTTTTACTGATGTAATTGCCTATTGGCTTTATTTATTTATCTAACAAATATATGTGCCACCTATTTTGTCCAGAGACAATTCTGGGCAGCTTACGAACTTTAAAACTACTACACATTAAAATAATAAAGGAAAATATAATCACAGTAATAAATACTGTGGGGAGAAGGAGAACTGCACGGGAATAGTCACTCCCAATTTACACCTCTGTTAGTAAATATATAATTAAAACATGGTGCCAAAAATGGCTTCAAATAATAACATGATTCTGGGATGTTTGCACATCCACACTGTTTGGGAAACAAGAGCCATGACCAAAATCGCAATCTATGGATTGTGCTTTGCTGCTACTTTGAAACAGAAATCCCCAACCCTCCTCCCCAAAAAATATTGTCTGCCAGAGCGATATTATCAAATTCTAAAAACACAGTGTGTTTTTACTGCATATGCAAATAATTTTCAAACATGCAAATTAGCTAATTATATCATTTACATAAAACACCCCACATAATCACTGCAACTTGGCAGCTATGAATTAAGTGAAGCTGGCTCCCTCTCTTCCCCCAGCTGTTATTTTTCGTCTCCAGCTCGCCTGCATTCCTTTCATTGCAAACACATGACATACACACACACAACACTGCATCTTTGCAGTCGGCTGAGTCCTTTACCAGAAACTCCTTTTTGGGAAAAGAAATAAATGTTTAGCTCCAAAGTTGAAAGTAATGCCTTGCTCCTGTTTGAGGCCAGATGTAACCTTCTCTTTTTTCTCTTCTTCCACACCCCATCCTTCACCCTTCCCAGCCTCTTGTTTTGTTGATCAGAGTGAGTAGTTGCCAAGATCAAAGGGGCATAAGCACCTCTGCTAAGGTGGCAGGATGCAGAAGGGGCTGCTGATAACACAGTTGTTTCAATAATTGCCCAAGATTTTTGGGGCGAACATGATTAATGATTGGGGAAAGATGATGACCTGATAGCAGAGAGGAGCATGGTATGATTGATGCAGAAAGCTGCATGAGGCCAAGCTTATCCACTGTGCATGGCAAATCATAATTATTGGTTAAAGGGTCTTTATTCTTCATACTTACTAGGAGAAGCTGAATGACAAAATATGTTCTGGGTAACGAAGCTTTCCATGCCGCATCTCAAGCCTCAAGTTCTTGCTTTGTAGGGAAAAAAAACTATTAAGACAAAAGAAATAGGACTGCTACCAACATCACTGAGCTTTCTTTTAACGGTTGATGTTTTATTTAATATTTATGATACTTTACATATTTTTTGTGGGGGTGATGGAGAAGAGAAATTGGGCCAAATGACATGCTTCCCTGATTTAACTTCCTTGAGGGTTAACAACTTTTTTTCCCCAATGAGCACATTTGAAATTTTGCAAGCGTCTTGTGGGCATTCTGACTGCTATGGGTCTTGCCTGTTCACAAAATGGCTGCCTTAGTGGTACCCATAAATATAAATCAATCAATCAGTTAATCAATCAAGTGACACATGTTGCCTGGGAAGCAGCCAGAGAGAGAATTACAGGCACCCTGGATTGGTCTAGAAGTCATCAGTTTGAACCTGGATTAAATATAATCACCAAGGAGCCATAAATTAGATTCTGCGGGCCTAAAGGAAAGCAATCTACTTAGGACAAGAAGTTGCAACATCAGCTTGACTTGAAACTTTTAAACAAATGTAAGGGCTAAATCAGCAGGTACATATCTATTTACTCTTTACCTGTGAACTTTCATTGAGTATATCTGGAGCTGATGGCTTGGCTATCCCAAAGCTACAGAGAAATTTGGCCAATCTTGAAAGAGGATTTCTGCATTTTATAAGGATGCATCCAAATGGAACATGAAATGTGGAAAACATGAGCCAACCTTAAAAATGTCAATGTAAAGACAGCATACTCTATTAATAAGCTTAGAATCAGCTTATTGGGGCCCTTGAAGTCAGATAACTGCATGATAGGCTGTCAGCTTATGAATCCTTACAAAGGAACAAAGTGACAATTATGCCCATCACTACATATATGCCATACTTACATAACCCCAAAAATAAGAGGATCATATTAGAATTAAGCCAGTGAATGTGAATGATTCAGTAGTAGAAAAAATATATAAAATAGCATCGTAAGTTTCAAGAGATATTAAATATAACATCTAGAAATGCATTGTATTATTAATATTTTTGGAATTACTTTACTAATGAGTTAACTAAAAGTTAAAAAGTTAATTTAGTTAAAAGTTAACTAAATTTTATAAAGGAAATTCTTTGTCCATTGCTAACACCTTTTTCAGGTGACATAAATGCAAACCCTACTCCAGGATGTCTATGGAGATTCTCAGTCATCAAGGTCATGGTTGTCCCAAAGATTCTTTTGTTTTCAAGAGGCAACTAGACTTTCTTGTTTTTCTTTGAAGACTTTTCGCTTCTCATCCAAGAATTCTTCTTCAGCTCTGACTGAAGGCTCCATACCGATTTACACCACTCAGATGACCCTAATGACATAGCTAAACCTCCAGGTGACCTTAACAACCCACTAAAAGAATGCAAATAACCAGCTGTCTGCAAGGAGTATAAATCCTTCCATTCCCCACTATCAAGTCAGAACTGAAGACGCTTTTTGGATAAGAAGCAAAACATCTTCAAAGTAAAACCAGAAAGTCCAGTTGCTTCTTGGAGGGTGGGGGGAAGCACCTTGGGACCTACTCCAGGATGTCACTGGGTAGACAATATTGGAATCAAATTGACTAAACAAAGGGGAATGGAAAACAAGGAAGTACAATCCAGTCAGCCAGGATATTTCCAGGGGCAGAATATGGAATAAGTCATGAATCATTACTGAACAGTCTATTTGTCATTAGTTTGGAAATTTGAACAGAATAGGTGTGACCTAGAGGAGACACAATCAGGATCAGTGTAAGGGACAGATTCAATGTACTTAACCAAAATGGAAAGTGATAAACTATTGGAAAAATAAGAGAATAAGAGATATTATGAAAACCAAAATGAGAAAACATTCCCAAGACTTTAAAGGGAAGAAAAATCCAATAAGCTTTTAGAACAAGTTATGATGATAGTGAAAGAAAGTTGGATAATGAATGATTTGGGCAACAAAAAAGATACATGATGACTGAATATAGATGCTCAACATCAAGAAAAGAGAGGAAAAGATTCCTCTGTCAACCATGTCAATAAAAAGAGGGCAATACAAGAAAAAGAAAAGCAAAATTTTAAAATCATGGGAAAATTTACAGCCAAGAACAACCCTCAAGAGTAACCATGGAAAAGCTCTAATACAAGCAAAAGCATTTTCAAAAATATGGAAAGCTGTAGAAGAGCCCTGTGTTAATAGGATCACAGCGTGACAGAAAGAACTAGTATTCTGAAGAACTGGCTCTGCTAAAAAGTGAAGAATGAGATGCAACAGACCATCTCTAAACAGGAAAGCATCAGGCTCAGATGAAACACCCGCTGATCTATTTAATCTGCAGAAGTGGCAAAGTGCTAATAGCTCTACGTCAAAAACGAAGAACTAGAATGTACAACCTGGAGATTGGAAAGGATTGTTTTGTGTATATACTTATTCTTGGGAAGGGAGAGATGCAAGTGGTGGTGCAATTTTTCAAATCATTTAACTAATACCTCACACTAGCAAAGACATGTTTGTAGAGAAAATTAGCCAGGCATAGAGAATGAAATGTCAAATGAGCAGGCAGGTTTCTGAAAAGGTAGAAGGATTCAATTTCAAATAGATAACAAACAGTGAATAATGTGAGAGGAAAAGAATATAAGTTTACCAAGTTTACCTTTGCTTCACTGACTGTCCTTGAAAGATTATTGCCAGGGACAGGTTGAGATGGTGGGCATTTTTCTATCACTGCCAGAAGTCAGATTTGATACAATAGCATCTAAAATATCTTGCTCAGCAGCATTCCTTGGTGTTAGAGCAGCTAAGAGCAGCTACTGTGAGCTTCAGCTCTGCTCTTCCTTGTTTTATTGCCTTTGATAAACAGTGTGTAGATCTACCCCCATTTTGCCAGATTTCATTTTTACTGGCATTTTAATCTCAGCAATATCTGAGCAATTCTGTTTGTATTCATTGCAGAGTTTATTATTATTGGATTCATGCCCATCAGCACTTACGATGATGGCTCTTTTGTTCTCCCACAGAAAAATTTGTTTTGTTATTTGACCTAATTTTTTTTTAAAAAAGCAAAATTAGAACTGAGAACATTGACAGTAGAGAAGAAAACATAGAAATATTGTAAAGTGAAAATGAGTGCTCCAGAAGTAAAGCGTAATGTTAGCTGTAGAACATGGGAAAAGGACTAATATGAATTCTTATTATGAATGATTTGTGGCTTAATATTTCTTATTATGAATCATAAGGGGCTACAGAAATCTGAGTTATGTAAAGGCCTTGTAACATGTAAAATTTAGAAGAAAAATACATTTGGTCACAAGAATGCTATCAGAATATTCTTTCCAGTGAAGGACAGAATCAAGATATAGGAAATATCCTATTTTCCATAATTTTTCTGAAGGACACAATAGCTAAAATGCATTCTTCCCATCACCCAATGTTTCTAGTTCTGTTCCCTTCCCACAATCTGCTGCGATTTAGCTACTCAAATACAGGTCAAAGTGATTCACACAACTAAATAATGTTTTTAATATATTACTTGCAAATTCATTCTTATCAACAATATGATAGATGTTATTTTAAAGGCAAATATGGATTACTGATACAATTATTAGATCCCCCCCCCAAGAGCATGATAGGTAATTGGGTTTTGAGAATTTTCCTTGTAAATAATTCGTATTTGAAACCAGGTTTGGATTGGACAATCTTTCAAACAGAGGACCTGCTCTGTGAAACATTAGAATTATTATTACAAGAAAATTTTTGCTGTGTTCTTTTCATCCTTGATTTTATCTTATCTTTATCTTATCTTCCTGTCAAGAACAGGAATGAGATAGGAAAACTATTGTTTTGGCCTTGAAACATAGCCAAATTACAACTTTCAACAACTTTGGAGATTGTTAGCTGAAGCTCTTGGGAGCTGTAGCACAGCAACTTCTACGGTCTCCAGATTTTCTCATGCTTATCAACAATGGAGCTGTAACTATTTTCAACCAAAACAGCTACATGGGATGGGAGCTCTGCACAGTAAAACTCCACAGTTTTGCAGAGGCCTGCGATTTTATTAAGAAGGGTGTGATTTCATCCTGAATTTGAACCTTTTTTTGACAATGTTTAAGACCTGAATGAAAAAGAATGGAGGCAGAGTCTCTTCCACAGATTTATTTTTCCTCAAACCCTTGAAGAAAATTTGGCCTCTCCGGGTGGAGTTTCAACGCAGGATCTGCTTTTTGAGTATAAGACAAAGCTGCCATACTTGCCAAAAAAAGGCCTTGACTGCTCATAATATGCTTTAGGGAAAAACAAATCAAAATCCAAAGACTTTATTTTTTTATGACTTTCTACCCTTAAGTACTAGTGGCCCCTGAAGAGAAGTGGGGGGAAATTCCTATCCAAATGCAAGCCTACCTCGGACAGTTGTTTGGCAAAAGAGTGAGGCCTAGTAGGATGGATTTGTTACTATTATTTGTGTTTACTGATATGTGCAGTACTTGTTTTGGTAAACTTGTGCAGCAATTGGTTTTGATGTAATTGGGAATTTGGATTAAATAAATAAATGAAATATATCTGATATAAACAAATTATATGAAATACCCCGTATACATAGAGAGACAGTATAATAATTTTTTTTTGAAAAATAAAACCCTGGAAGTCACGTTCCTGGTTAGAAGTAGATGGTGTTCTTTGTTTTGCTACTATTTTGCAAAAGCCAGAGGTGGCATTTGCATGAAAACATCACAACACCTGTGACATCACCTGCCTCCCTAGACACAATGGTAAAGCTGCTAATCTAGATTGCACCTTCTAATGTGTTTACTGACTTTTGCTCCAAGAGAGCTTCTCCTCCTGAAAAGATGAACACTATAGCAAAAAAGAACTGGCAAATCAATGTGAGTACTTAGCACATTACCTTTGACACATTCAGCTGAGATGCTTCATGTCAAAGAAAATTACCTGTTGACCCTTGACTGAAGTGTGATTCCTATTCTTACCTGGTAGAATATAAAATATAAAATGGTGTGGAAAATCTTATTTAAACAAAACTAGAGACTCATTTCCTATCAAACTCACATCCTATTTATAAACAACAACTGGTTCTGGCATTTTCGTTCAAGAGAATTATTTGAGGGGCTGCCACAGAGAAAAGGAGGTCAACCTACTTTCCAAAGTACCAGAAGGCCAAGCAAGAAACAATGGATAGAAACTAATCAAGGAGAAAAACAAGCTAGAAGTAAGGATAACTTTCCTAACAGAACAAATAACCACTAGAATGACTTGCCTTCAGAAGTTGTGGGTGTTCCATTACTGGAGGTTTTAAGAAGAGACTGGACAGTCAATTGTCTGGAATGGTATAAATATCTACCTCAAGAAGAATATGAGTGGTGTTTTCTGTAGCATACTATACAGTACTAAGAAACAGATATATTTTAAAGATCCAAGCAGATAAAATGTGAGAGGCAATTAATCCCAACCTATCAAAGACAGCTTTTAATTTAGCTATTTAGATATGGGCATCATTCAGGATTCTCCTCCAAGATGAACAGTGGGACAGAGGTGTCTGCAGGGAAGAGTTAAAAAAGTGATAGTATGACCATGCAATTGAAGTCCCATCTTCTCTTTTTACCTGCATCACACTTGCAACACATGTCAAAAAGTGTAGGGCTTCATGACATGATCACAGCTGCCATTTTGAGTTTTCTGATCTTCCCACTGCTGGTAAAAACGAGCCAAGGTGGCGCAGTGGTTAAAATGCAGCACTGCAGGCTACTGCTAGATCAGCAGTTCAGCGGTTCAAATCTCACCGGCTCAGGGTTGACTCAGCCTTCCATCCTTCTGAGGTGGGTAAAATGAGGACCCAGATTGTTGGGGGCAATATGCTGACTCTCTGTAAACCGCTTAGAGAGGGCTGAAAGCCCTATGAAGCGGTATATAAGTCTACTGCTATTGCTAAAAATAAAGTGCATTTTCACAATACTATATACTAAGCCTCTGATATCTGGTACATTGGAAATCCCCAACTGGCAAGATAATACCATATATCCCAACATTTGCCAGATGAAATGGTTTGCGATACCATTATAATCATAGGATGTTTGTTCTAGGTATTAAGGCATTCCTTTCTTGGCTGTCAATTAGCTTTCTCACTATTTTTTTGTGGAAAGAAAAAAGTAGGGAAGCAATGAAAATGCAGGATGATAATAACTCAAAAATGATGCTCGAACCTTTCTCAGAAAAGTTCCATCAACAAACTAAGAAATTGTGCAATAAAAACCTAATTTGGAAATATTCAATAGGTTCATCCATTTTCCTTATAATAAATTTGGCATCAAGAGATGCCCTGGAGCTAAATCCCCAAAATGGTGAGAGAGAAAATGGAAATTGTTGTAAGCAAATATCCCCAAATGTTATTGATTCCTAAAACCAAAGACTTTATTATCCAGCAGAGGTGGCAAGTATAGCTTATGTACAGCTTACTTGGACTTAGCTATTCATCACAGGATACTTTAGGGAGTTACATTTCCTAGGATACAGACATGGACAATGAGAAAACTTAACGGCCGCAGAAAATGAGCTGAGTGAACTTCTTAACATTTTGCACATGTGCAAATACTGACATGAGCTCTGAGGCAGATGGTTTGATAACTGTGGCCTGAATATTTGAGCAGTCTGCAGAATGTCCATCTTAACGCAGCAACACGAGGTCAACATGACAGGATAAATCATCTGTTGCAAAAGAGATGCCATGATTTTAACTTCACTACTTATCTGTCAAGCTACTTTATAACATTTGTTGCTCAGCACAGAGGCACATTATTCTTCCAGCCTGCGTGGCTATTAATAACTAAAGCATTAATATTTTGGAGGTTCATCTCATAATAGAGGGGGGAAATTATTCTTTAAGTTCTTACATCTAAGACCATCAGTTATCGTGAACAGGTAAAGATAAATGTGATGCATTTTCAGAGATATTTCACTGTCCCTTCCCCTCCCAAGGAATTAAAATACAGGTAGTCCTTAATGGGTTGTTAAGTGAGAAATTTGCCCCCCACTTGTCTCAGTTGTTTAGTGAATCACTGAAGTTGATAAGTTAGTAACCTGTTGTTACTTGAACCTGCTTCTCTATTGACTTTGGTTGTTGGAAGGTCCAAAAGGGGTCACATGACCTTGGGACGCAGCAACTGTCATAAATATGAACCAGTTATCATCTGAATTTTGATCACATGATGATGGGGATGCTGCAAAGGTCATAAGTGTGAAAAACAGTCATAAGTCACTTTTTTCAGAACCCTTGTAGCTTGTAGTACAGGTTGTAGGTGTGAACCCTAAAGTGGCTATATTGCCATTCAGGAATATATTCAGGAATGGCAACAACTTCCAAGCACTTGCACCCTCTCCTCAATGGTTGCATTCTGGTTAAAATTTCTTTGAACTTAAATAGGTCAGGGGTTTTTTTTTCCCTGCTAAGGAAAAAAAAAAGCAGCAGCGCCTGAAGATCACTTTGAAACCTGGACCTAATAAATTGAGGCGCGCCTTCTCGTGCTTGACGTGAGGAGGCGCTTCGCTTTCTCTAATTCCACGCGACGCTGGCGAGCCGGCAGCCGGTTTTGCTTGAGCGACCCTTTTGGCCGATTCCCTGAAGTCTCGTCCTGACTCCTGAGGATTCTGAAGCCCAGAGCCACCGACTTTCCCGCGCCCTCTTCAGCGGAAGGCTGCTTGCCGCGTTTCGGTGGCAAATTCCATCGGATTCGCACCAGAATTGAGGGCAGAACTCCATCGGCTCCAGCTCCTCAGGCTGCCTGCCTCGCGCCTTTGAAATAGTACAGCGGCGCCCTCCAGTGGCCAAGTCCGGTTACCGCAACACGCTTCCTGTCCCGGATAGAAAAATCCCGACGTCTCCTCGCGGATTGCCCCTAAAACGCTCGGTTCCTCCTGGACGGGTCTTCGGAGTTCGCAAAGACAAAGGCCGGTCCAAGGGCACCTCTGCGGTAAACAGGAGCAAAAAATCCCTGAATTGCACGCGCGCCCTTTCACAAAAGCCAAAAGCGGAGCACCCGCGAGTTGACCTTATCTTTTCCCCTCCGCAGGTCGTCACAGAGGTTTGTGGGGGTTTTCCCCCTCATTGCGGCGGCCGAGTCCCTTCTAGGGGAAAAATGGGAAGATTGGGTTCGTAGGACAAAAAGCCTTCAGAAAGGCTGAGAAGGGAGCGGGATGATGGCTCTATAGGTCAGCGGTTAGAACACGAGCGTGGTTAAGACGGGTCCCCTCGGGGTTTGTTGCAGTGATTAAAAAAAAAAAAGGAAACAAGGAAAGATCCGCAATGGCGAATAGAATAGGAATTATTAGAATTAGAATAATAGGATAATAGAATGTAATAGTAGCTTTATTGTCACTTTGAATATACACTAATCACCATACATTGAAATGGTATTTTTGGGGGGCATACAGCTCTCAAATACACCTCCAATATACATTACATAAGCATGACAAATAAGTAAGTAAGTAAGTAAGTAAGTAAGTAAGTAAGTAAGTAAGTAAGTAAGTGTATACCCACATATATTACATCAGTGGTCTCCAACCTTGGCAACTTTAAGACCTGTGGACTTCAATTCTCAGCAAAGCTGGCTGAGGAACTCTGGGAGTTGAAGTCCACAGGTCTTAAAGTTGCCAAGGTTGAAGACCACTGTATTACATGACACAGAAAAACAACAGAATCTAGTTTGGATGTATAACTGTACATGGCAAGAAAAAAGAATCCTACAAATTTACCAGGCAGATGGCATAGGAAACAAAGCTGTTACAGAATCCTCCTAGAAATACTTTGAAACCTTCCCCTAGAGGGGAACAACAGAAACAGACCCTAAAGTGGGACTCCTTAGGGGATTCTGGGAGTTGAAGTTCACAAGTCTTAAAAGTGGTCAAGGTTGGACACTTCTGCTCTACAACTGCATTCACTGTAAAATAAGAATGGAGGAGTAACACACTGGATGACTTGATAGCTACCTTTTCAAGGCCAGATCCTGAAGGGGGTCCCCCACTTATATTGGAGGGGTGATATAAAAAGGATTGATTCACGTGATAAGAGAGGCATATCGATAGACAACATGGGGCTATTTCTTTCACGATAGGAGAATTTTGGAATAATAATAGTAATAATGGTAGTAATAGCAGCTACCATTCACTTCCTATAAGAGAAGAGGGCCATAATCGTCACATCTTATTGTGGACATTTCTGCAAGGAGGGATGCAGAACTAGATATGCTCACTTTTATTGTGACTTGATGGCAGTGTTTCCCACAGTTGAAGTCAACGTACCTTAAAGTGGCTCAGATTGTACTTATAAAACACTGTTTTATGAGTACAAATTGCCAAGCCAACAAGAATAATACATAATCATTGGGTATAATATTACTTAGGTTCACTGACTTTGTTTCCAGGTGATTGATGGATTATATGCCACCAAGTAATTGTTGACTGTTAGCTACCACATAAACAGATTTTCTGCATTCTGATTTGCCCTAGCCTAGTCTTTCAGGTCTTCCAACAGTGCACATATTACCACTCTGAAGACTCCTGTTGAGAGTATATTAAGACATGCTTATTGCCTTGATCTTTACTACTAACTGGCAGCTTTTCTTGGGATATTGTAGAAATATCTCTGAGCGTGACAATCAGTTTTCTCCAGTCTTTCTCTCTATTTCTTCTTCCTTTTATCTTACCTAATCCAGTTGTTTTTCCTGGTCCCTCATGTGATCACATCATTTCACTTAAGACGTGTCTGTGTTTTACTAGAAACTCATCTCATGTCAGTGGCATGAATATTGATTGTCACAATATTTGCATTTTCTACCTATTCCATCACCTTAAATGTGCTTAGAAGGCAACTTTGGGCCTAAATTATAAAGTAATTACACTGCAAGTTTTTTGGATTTGAAAACCACACGTTTCCCCCAACAGATTTATTGTGTTTGACAGAAAAATTGAAGAGTGCTATTATATGCACACAGTGAAGCATTTTTGTTCTCCGTTAAAACCATAGCTGGGTTGACATATTTTAGTAAGCCAAAAACTGATTTACAAATCATGCTAAATCAAAACTAATCCAATCATTGCTTGTCTTAATGCAGTACAAAAACTCAGTCAAAATCAGTTAACTTTTGGGTGTTTGTGGTGCCATGGTGATAATGTGCC
The DNA here is from genome assembly GCF_051295495.1 of Thamnophis sirtalis. Taxonomy (NCBI): domain Eukaryota; kingdom Metazoa; phylum Chordata; class Lepidosauria; order Squamata; family Natricidae; genus Thamnophis; species Thamnophis sirtalis. The sequence goes on along the minus strand of NW_028261381.1, from coordinate 134,924,968 downwards.
TGGAGCCAACTAAATTCCCTTTTCTACTACAGTTTATTTTAACTAAATGATATGAATGATATGCTAGCATTTTGCAAAGTAATGCACTGTGTTTTTCCACAAATATTTTCAACCTACTAAATAAACTTTCAGTTTATGGCTCTATTAGTATGCATCCCTTTATTCTGATATGTCGTGTAAGTTATAACAGAATTAAAAGTTTGCAACCTAACCCATAGGTTCAAGAGCAGCTGTATTTCTACCTTTCCTGTCTTATTTTATAGTAATGCTGAGCTAACCTACACAAATTTTGGATATCCTAATCTTTGCCAATATTAGATTGAGACTAGATGGTGCAACAGAGTTAGTTTTTTTAAAGTTATTCAACAGAATACAGGTTGACACTCAAAATATCTCGGTGGTAGAAAACATCAAAAAGAAAAAAAGCAATACAGTGTATTAAATATTCTGCAAAGTTATTCAGTGAACAATAATCAGAAAGGCAGGATTGTCCACAGCTTCTAAGTGAACAGACATCAACACATCAAGACTGCCGCTGTGTATTAGGCTGAATGGTGCAACAGACTGGATCAGGTTTGTGGGCTGGACCTGTCTCTATTATAGTTTATCATGTTAAAATTATACTGTGGCAACACCAAACTTCTTCTATGGCCTAATGATGTTGTTATTGTCTTGGCATCAGCAACAGAGTGAAAGAACCTTTAGTGGATATTAAGAATAGCATATGAATTTTAAATAGGAATTTTCCCCTTAAAGTTAACATTGTGTGCCATAGCTTCAAGATGTGAGAAACGTGTTTTGTCTTGCAAACTATTAAGTTAGAGGCAAAGCCAGGGGATCCATTATAGGTGCCTGATTAGAGCTGTGTTGTGTGATTGTAGGTAGGAATTGACAGTTTTGTTGCGACTCTGTCACTAGCAAACTACCTCAGCCATTTGTCTCCTATTGTTATCCTAGTTGCACTTTGTATCCTTTTGTATCACTCACACAACATTCCCTAGGCGCTTCCCTCTAGGTGACCAATAGAAAAGTCATCCTCTCAGAACACCAATACACTTAGAACATACTAAGAAACCAGTGCCAGTCAGTTAGGCATATGTTTATTGCCTATCTGAATGTGCTTTTCTTGCCCTGGGTTCAAGTTCCACTATCTGATCAATACCTTTGTAGAGGTTCTTCCTACTGTCCTTGAAGGACATTCCTTGTGCCCATGACAGGAATGTTTGTGCCATCATTATTCTATTTGGGAAAGAAGTGAAGATCTGTTTCCACTATTTTCACTTTAAGGTATTTAAATTTAGATGCAGGGCCCTCACTTTTGTCAGTGTCTTGCAAAGAAATGTTCAAATGAACTTTGGTTGCTTATGTATTCCATTTAACCATTTCTCCTGTCTCCATTTCAATTAGACCCAAAAGTAAAAGAGAGGCTGCCCAATAGTTTTACTTAGTTTCATCTCTCTCTCTCCCCCTCTTCCCTCCTCTCTCCCTCTCCCTCCCTCCCTCCCTCTCTCTCCTCCCTCCCTCCCTCCCCCCCCTCTCTCTTTCCAGGATTTCCTCATTGCATAGTGAAGTCTGGTTCTTCTTCCTTCCTCCTTGGGGTCTTTCCATATGTTTTTCTAGTTTGCAATATTTTCAGTTAGGAAGATCCCTCCTGAAACGTGAAGGAACAGCAAAAATTAGATTGTAGAAGCCAAGGCAGAGTCTTCAATTCAGACCCTTCCCTTTCAGTGTCCTTATCCGCAGATACACTTTTTGTTTCCTCCTACTGTTACATCCCTACTGCTCTTTAATATTAAAATTTGCATTAATTTCAGCAGGGCTCAGAAAGAAGGATATAGATAAAAATGTAATGCAATCAGACAATTAGTCTCTTAAAATAGCCTGGTAAAGGTCCCTGAGAGTCATAAATCTGCTTAGAAAGGGGGAAAAAGTGTCTAAATGTTTTTAAGTCTTCTTTCAATTTTCTCATAGCACAAGTCTTTGAATCCTTACCTAGGAATAAATCGGATTAAATAATGTGCAACGTAATCATACAAATAAGACTGTGCTGCAAATTCCCCAAGCAGTTGTAAGTATTTTTCTTTATACACAGAATTCACAATACACGCATGTATGCATTCATAGCAAGTGAAGTCCACAGACATCGGTTAGGTGCACAAATCATGATAGCTGAAGATGCTAAACTATGATTTGAAACCAGGATTCAAGCAAAGTAAAAAAAAAAGAATCTACATTTTTACTTGGTCTGTTTTATGAAACAGTATTCAAGCCTGTTGCTGCTGTATTACTCTGCACTTTGAAAATAGGATGTCTAGAATAGCCAAAAATATATGCAATAGTTTTATGATGGTTTTTTTGTATTACTGAAATTAGACATCATCTCATGTGTATGTTGAAGCTGCTTACACAACACACACACACAAACACACACAGGTTTGATAGTTAAAGATGTTTGGATCTTTATCTAAACTCACAAAGGTGAGGGATGCATCTTTTATTTTTGTATAAACATGTATAGGAAAGAATTATCGCTTCTAAAAAGTCCTTTTTCAGTTAGTGCTAATCTGTGAATTCATTGTTTTGAACCACTAGAGTTGTCCTTGTGTGTGATCAAACATGGAAAATAATCCGGTCCTTCAAGGATATAATATGAAACCAAATCATTCTGCAAATGGTTACATGATGCATTTAATTTGATTGTTTTTTCTGTTTGTAACACACAGAGAAATGAGTGAATATAGTAATTACACTGTAAGAAAAAATCCCTGTAGGGTAGAAATAGTAAATGGGATGAAAATGCATAGCATGTATTGCATTATTGCTATTGGATTTATAGGTCAAATAAGAATCCTGCAGCTTTTGATATGGTACACTCACTGCTCTTAAGCATGTTGTTGTTAAGGAATCTGATTTGTGTAGAAAGCTGCAGCACTAAGAACATATATAAATGCTTTAAAGAATAATTCAAGTGTACATTGACTATATTTTCTGGAAGTGATACAAAGTTTTGACTTTTATTGAAAAATGAGCTTGAAGGGATAAATGGAACAAACCCACAAAATGTATTGTATGCTTCTTCATGAAAAGAATAGGTTGTGAGGAATGTCAAAAGCTAAACGTGTTGTTTCCATATGTTGGAATTGTTCAGAGAATAAATGTACTGAAACAGGTAGATAGCAGAGTTTAGCCTGATTTTCTTAGTGGAAGGAAGTACTGCAATACCAATCCTGCTTCTGCAATTCTGTATCTTATAGTGTAATTTTATCACAGGAGTTTCTACTAATTAGGTAGTTAGGTAATATTGCTATCTTAATTAAATCTTTTAATAAATTTTATGATTTTGCACTTTTAATGTTGTTGTGAGCAACCCAGATTGTGCTTTGAGATGTGTGACTATGCAAATCTTTTTTAAAATGAAGGGTGATAGAAAAAATTCCAGTTTTCTTATCATCATTATTTACAATATTGTCTTTCAATCCTGGGTCCAAGCAAGTCAAAAAAGACCTTACCTAAAGCTAATCCAATGTTCAGATGCTCATTTTCTTCTTACAATTTGTGAATATGGGGAGAAACAAGCTTATATTGGTTTTTTTCAATGTGTGTTATTGGTGACTTCAGCTGTTGAAAGGTTAAGTCACCAAGTTTGTTACTCAAACTTCCCTAAACATTTAGAAAGATCACATATACTGTTGATGTTGGATGACATGGTTTGGCTCATAAACTGCTTTAAGAGCTCCTTATATCAATAAATTTTTTGGTTGAATAGTATATGCTGTCAAATCAATGCCAACTCTAGAAAGAGGGCCTTCTCCGTTGCTACCCCTGCATTGTGGAACCTCCTGCTCTCAGAGATGAGGAAAGTTCCCAATCTCTTGATCTTTTTCAAAGGGGTCAAAACTTGGGTGGGCAGCCTTGTAAGTGGGACACAGAGGCCTACACAACCATGGGACTGGCTGGCCCCATGAGAACCTATCTATTAAGAACTGCTAATCCCTCATCTTGGAATTTTTTAGCTTTTGAGATTTTATAATGTTATATCTATAATTTTAAATTTTTTTAATCTTACAATATTCTAATATTAAGGTTAATGTTATTGATTATATGGTACACCACCCATAGCCCCTCTCTGAGGGTGATAGGTGGTTAAGAAATATGAAATATAAATAAATAAATAAACTTAGCAACTACAAAACATTTTCTCCAGGATGATCTGACCCTAACCTGGCCTTCAGGTCTTCCAAAAATGGTCTCATTGCCACTGTAATTCTGCCCATCCACTAGCTGGTGATTTATTCTCTTCTCTTCATTCTTCCCCAGCATTTTAAGTAGGAGCCAGTCATCAGATTGTCATATAGGATAGTTTTGTACATACGGGACTGTTTTCTTAAAGGCTCTATCCATTATCTATAATACTTTCTGCAAAGCTTTAATATTCTGTAATTCAGGATTAAGGAGACTTAGAAGAGCTGCTTAAACCATTTGCCAGCGTTCACTGTGGAGTTCTTATTTCTGCCAGGATGGATTATGGTGGTGCAGACTACTTTTCCAGTGGTTTTTCTTTGAAACTCACTAACAGTGTCTTATCTAGAGAATTATGCAGAATTGTACAAGACTGCAAGATATTATATAATACAATTCAGTGCATCGTACACTATATGTACAGTATTTGTTTATCTGGATTCTAGGACACAAGAGCATTAAGGCAAAATCAAATGGCAGATGCAGCTGTTTCTGACATATCCCAAAAGGAATGGAACTAATAGGATACAATCATCTTCCCAAACCACTAATGTTCAGATTAGAGGATTAAAACAAAATTAAATTAATTTTCAAATGAGTACAACAGAAGTTGCCAATTAATTATATTAACTAGCATTATTCATAATTAAGAAATATGTAAAGAAGAATTTTTGAAGCTAATATAGCTCTGACAATCTCACATGGCTATAACAATCTATTAACTTCATGTTTGGCCACTAAATTCTGACCAGTTGGACACCTGATCTGGTAGAATTTTTCTGATGATTTAGATCAGGGTCCCCAACTCCCTGTTAGGAACAAGGCCGCACAGTTGGAAGTGAGTGGCGGGTGAATGAATAAAACCGAAATTACACACGCACCCTTCCTGGTCCATGGAAAAATTAGCTTCCACAAAAATAGTCCCTGATGCCACCAAGTTAGGGACTGCTGATTTAGATGCTTAAGAATAGCCTCAAGAAAAAAAATGTGTCAGTCAAAAGATTCAAAGAAAACATAAATATATAAATTACAATACAATACAATACAATACAATAGCAGAGTTGGAAGGGACCTTGGAGGTCTTCTAGTGCAACCCCATGCCTAGGCAGGAAACCCTATACTGTTTCAGATAAATGGCTATCCAACATCTTCTTAAAGACTTCCGGTGTTGGGGCATTCACAACTTCTGGAAGCAAGCTGTTCCACTGATTAATTGTTCTAACTGCAGGAAATTTCTCCTCAGTTCTAAGTTGCTTCTCTCCTTGATTAGTTTCCACCCATTTTCATTAAATAGTCATACCCAATTCCTGCAACCGTTCTTCATATGTTTTAGTCTCTAGTCCCCTAATAATCTTTGTTGCTCTTCTCTGCACTTTTTCTAAAGTCTCCACATCTTTTCTACATCATGGTGACCAAAATTGAATGCAGTATTCTAAGTGTGGCCTTACCAAGGCATTATAAAGTGGTATTAACATTTCACGTGATCTTGATTCTATCCCTCTGTTTATGTAGCCTAGAACTGTGTTGGCTTTTTTGGCAGCTGCTGCACACTGCTGGCTCATATTTAAATGGTTGTCCACTAGGACTCCAAGATCCCTCTCACAGTTACTACTATTGTGGAAGGTGCCACCTATACTGTACCTGTGCATTTTGTTTTTCTTGCCTAAATGTAGAACCTTACTCTTTTCACCATTGAATTTCATTTTATTAGATAGTGCCCATTGTTCATGTTTGCCAAGATCCTCCTGTATCTTAAGCCTGTCTTTTGGAGTGTTGGCTATTCTTGCCAGCTTGGTGTCATCTGCAAATTTGATGAGTTCCCCTTTTATTCCCTCATCCAAATCATTGATGAAGATATTGAAGAGTACTGGGCCCAAAACAGAGCCTTGGGGTACTGCACTGCATACTTTCCTCCATGTAGATGCAGTTCCATTGAGGACTACATGTTGAGTGCAGTTGGTCAGCCAGTTACGAATCCATCTGGTGGTGATGCTGTCCAACCCACATTCTTCTACTTTATCTAGTAGTAGGTTATGGTCTACCTTATCAAATGCCTTACTGAAGTCCAAGTAAACTATATCGTTGGCATTCTTCTGGTCCACTAATTTTCTCACATTATCAAAGAATGCAATAAGATTAGTCTGGCATGATCTGTTTTTGACAAACCCATGTTGGCTTTTGCCTATTACTATGTTTACTTCTAGATGTTTCAAGTTCAAGTTTCAAGTTTAATTTTAATCCCGGAGGACTCCGGGCGGCTTACAGAGAGGGGAAAGAAAGAAAACAAAATAAACTAAAAATAAAATAGACAAGTTAAAAAAAACACAGATACATTCATTTCAGCCAGGGCTGGACCTCACCAATGAGGTCAACAGCCCCAGGCCTGCCGGAATAGCCAGGTCTTGACAGCTTTTCTGAAGGCCATGAGAGTGGGTGAGGTCCGGATTTCTGGGGGTAGTTCGTTCCAGAGGGTCGGGGCAGCCACAGAGAAGGCTGTCCTCCGGGGAGCCGCCAGCCGACATTGTCTGGCTGACAGCATCTGAAGGAGGCCCACCCTGTGGGATCTTACCGGTTCACTAATTCGTTGCTTGATTATCTTTTCCAGAATATTTCCTGGCATTGAAGTCAGGCTGATAGGTCTATAGTTTCCTGGATCTATTTTTTTTCCTTTTTTAATGATGGGAACCACATCAGCTCTTTTCCAGTCCTCTGGCAGTTTCCCGGTGCTCCAGGATCTCTGAAAGCTATAGTTCAGTGATTCTGACATCTCGTCTGCCAGTTCCTTCAGAACCTTGCGGTGTAATCCATCCGGTCCTGGTGATTTGAACTCGTCTAGGGTAGACCGGTGCTCACTTACCATTTTCTTCCCTAGTTCAATTTGTGTTCCTAATCTGATTTTTGTGGTGCTGTTCTTGATAGGTTGTGAGACTTAGCTTTCCTCACTTCATCTTTACAGGCTCGGACTATTTGCTGATATTCTGCCTTAGTTATGTTCCCCCCCCTTTCCACTTTTTATACTTAACTTTTTTGTCTTTCAATTTGTCAGAGAGTTCTTTATGCAGCCCTGCTGGTTTCTTTTGGGAGCTGTTATTTTTCTTCTTCATTGGTATTGTGCTAGACTGAGCTTTTGTAATCTAATTTTTCAAAATTTCCCAAGCTTCTTGAGTTGTTTTCCCCTTGAGGATTCTCATCCATGGAATTCTTCTCAAGCTCTCTCTAAGTTTATTGAAATTAGCTCTCTTAAAGTCCAAGACTCTAATTTGACTTTGTTCTACTACTTGTGTTTGCATAATGTTGAATTCCAATATTGCATGGTCACTTGCCCCCAGAGTTCCTATGGCTTCAACACCTTCTATCATTTCCTCTCTCTTAGTGAGAATTAAGTCTAATATGGCCGATCCCCTTGTTCCCTTCTCTACTTTTGGGGGAACAAAGTTGTCTGCTAGGTTCATTAGGAACCTGTTGGATCTTCCACTTGGTGCAGGGTTTGTTTCCCAGTTGATGTCAGGGTAGTTAAAATCCCACATTACTATTGTGGTGTGCTTCCTACATACCTTAATTAGCTGACTAGCAAAAAGTTCATCTACTTCCTCTGCTTGGCTGGATGGCCTGTAGTATAGACCTATGGCAATGTCATTCCCCCCCCCCAACCTTTAATATTGACCCAAATGCATTCAAGATAGTTCTCATCATTGTTGTGCTCTATTTCTGTAGAGATGTAGTTATTTCTTATATATAGTGCAACTCCACCTCCTCTTTTATTTTGTCTATTTCTTTTAAATAATTTAAATCCTTCTAGCTATATGTTCCATTTGTGGGTTTCATCCCACCAAGTTTCTGTAATGGCAACAATATAGTATCTGCCCTCATTTACTTGAATATTGTTATGCTTGTCTGACTTCTTCCTGTAGACTGCAGTAAACATATTAACCTCAATAAGAATATTTTAAATCCATTCAAGGGCTATGGAAAACCAAAATAGAACAAACAGATTTTTGATTGTTAAAATCTACCCAAAGTTCAAAAAAAGAAATAAAAACTCAGATCAGTTTCTGTTTTTTACTGGTGGAAAAGTTATTTGGATTGGATATAGTTTAGCAATAAAGATAGTTGAATTCTCTGATTTTGCTTCAGAATAATTTGCTGCTCTTTTTCTTTAATTCATCAATTTCTGAAAAGTTTCCCTTGTTTGTTTGTTTGTTTGTTTGTTTTGCTCAGGGGAAAAAATGACATCCAGAATCAGTTTCTTGAGACTTTGAATCACATTCCTATGGCACAGCATTGTGCTCCAAAGCCATGAGACCTTCCCTGGATTGGGATATTCAGAAAAGCTATCACACAAAGTTCTTCTCAGTCAGCATTCCAGAATCTTTATATTAAAGAAGCTGCAATTGTGCTAATATCAGATATGATGGGACTTGTAATCTCCGCCTCTGGAAGACAAAACACGAAATAATGTTTTCACATATGTAGGTAGGCATCTTTATTTGTACTTTAAGTGGTAATTTCATTGTGTTTTCTGAATTGTTTTGTAGGCTGCTTGCTTCAGCTTCCAGAAACATTTATATATTTGTGGAATTTATGAGAAGGGGATCAATCATGTTTCTCATAGTAAATGAAACAGGCAAGAAAATCTGTAGTGTAGAGACCTATTTTAGCGTGGAAGTTCTGGTGAGGGGTTAAGCCAGCCAATATTGCTTTTTCCCTAGAAATATTATCCCATTCTTCCCTCTCTTCAAGTTTTCTGCCCTCCCTCAAATCTCTGCATGCTCAATTCATTGTTTGGAGTTCAGAGTCCATTACATCCCCAGGGTGATGTCTTCATTCAGGAAATGTGGTTCTGTCTTAATTGCATGTGTATCAGAATCTGGAAGAGGATGTTACCATTGCAAAAACAAGAAAAAAAAGTTTTATTTTAATCTTGATCAAATAAACCAATGATTTGTATTTCCCTTTTAATTTTTAAAACTTCAACAACTTTCTTTTGTACATCCAATAATGTCAAAAAAGTTTTGTTCTACCATTTGTATGACACGCCACACCATTACTTACATTATTTATAGATAAGGGATGTGATATGGGAAGAACAGATCATTTGTTGTATTTTAAAAGAAGGTAATAAGTTACTAAAATTATTTATATTTGTGTTAAAGGTGGGCAGTCAAGTGTGTCTGTGTGTGTGTGTGTGTGTGTACATGTGTATGTGTACATGTGTGTTTTTCTTTACTTTATTCTTTTTTGCTTTTTATTTCTGTTTTCCTTTTTTATGTTTCTTTTATGCACCTTTTACCTTTTTTATTCTTCTTTCTTAGTTTATATTAATTTTTACTGTGATGATTATAATCTTTAATAAAATTACTATTAAAAATACTGCATTTTAATCCAAGGCTCTGAGATGTTCCCAGCTTTCTTAGCAATAGCAGTAGACTTATATATTGCTTCATACTGCTTCACTGCACTCTCTAAGTGGTTTACAGAGTCAGCGTATTGCCCCTAACAATCTAAGTCCTCATTTTATTGACCTTGGAAGGATGGAAGGATGAGTCAACCTTGAGCCAATTAGGATTGAATTCCTGGCAGTGAGCAGATCAACCTGCAATACTGCATTCTAACCACTGCACGTCCACAGCTCACCAACTTTGTCCCTGGATTTTTAAACAGATCAACGATTTTGTACTTCCCGCAGAGGGAGGCGCTGGATGAATCCAACCTTGTATGAGACTAAGAGCCATAGCTCTCAAATGGATGTCGTGACAATGTCTATGACTGTCAGACACATGGCCTGTGTGGTTGTGAATTTCAGACCTTGATGCTTGCCATGAATAACAGCAAGATATAAATATTAAAACAATAGTTGTTTTTCAGCACAATAGTACTTTTGGGATAAGGCAGAGGTGGGAAACTTTTATGACTTGTGCACTTCACCTCCCAGGATTCCTGAACCTGCCATGCTGGCTCAAGGATTCTGGAAGTTTGAAGTCCAGAGGTCATAATAGGCCCATAGTTCCCCACTCCTGGGCTAAAGGATAAACTTTTATTTCCATTTTACTTTTTGTGGTGCCTAAAATTCTACTTTATATCGTTTTAAAACTTTGGACAATTTCTATTGGACTAAAAAATAAATTCATCCTCTTAGAAACTGCATAAAAAATATAAGTGGAGAATTGGACAAAATAGGAAAACTCTCACTGATTTTAATGCTAAGGATTATTGCTTAATGCAGTTTAATTAATGTGCAAGTTCAGCAGTAATTTGATCAGGGTGATTGATCAAATTGATATTGAAGCAAAAGAGTTTGGATAGAAGCAAAATCTTAAAGAGGATAGCTGGAATGTGCCTCTCTAATTCATTAAGAAGGATTTGAGGGGTTGAAACTGGATCCTGCTCTATTGTGCTTCTGTCTTCACTGCTGCATTTTCCAGCTTTCTCCATTAACAGAAACAGAGCCAAAAGATGGTTCAGGTTGATGCTAACAAAAGTGCTCTGTATGATAATTTATATGGAGATGGGTTCAAAATAGAATACATTGCTATTAAATTCAAGCACTTTTAAGGAACATGGGATATCTGACTTCTAGGGGAAGTATGGCAAACTGGTTCCTTGGAAGCCCTCTGGATACAGAGAGGATGGGAGATCACCCACATGTACTCTGGACAGCTCATCTTCCTCATAACTGGAGTGAAGTCTTTTAAAGGACACTAGGTAATTTAGCAAATTTTATCTTTTAAAGCTAAACAAGATTTTGATCCAAGAAAGTTATAAACAGATCATGGGGCCAGATAAATTTGGAATACTGACTTTTACTATAATATTTTGAAATTAACTATAAAAAATAAATAACTTCTCATGAGATTTAATTTTGACTATCCTGGTTATTGCAAGTCATAACAAAAGACAAGTATTAATTTTATAAAATGGACACTAGAGGGGACTAACAATTTTAAGCCTAATTTTGGTTAATACTGGGATTTACAAAATGATGCAAAATCTTATTAGTTTGGAAATGTAAAAGGAAACCTTTGAAGAATTGTGCCAAAAATTACTGATCAGAAATTAGCAACTACAATATCAACACTGTCAGTAATGATCTCTGCTTCTATGGATAGACTATGTCCAAAAGATATTAATGAAGGAATGACAGATGTGGAACAAATGTTATCTGACAAGACAGAGAAAGTACTGAAAGTGGAAGTACAACTGACAGGCCAAGAGATTGATTTGGAAAAGGATGCTTTACTGGATAACCAAATCAAATTTATTGCAGCCCTAAGGCCAGATAGGAACAAAATATCAAATAAAAGAATACATACATACATACATACATACATACATACATACATACATACATACTCTATTATTTGATGTTTTGTTTCTATATGGCCTTAGAGCTGTAATAAATTGGATTTGATAATCCAGTAAAGCATCCTTTTTCAAATCTATATATAAACAGAAAAATAATAAGTATAATAGAATCTAAAAATAATTAAGAACCAAGATACTAAAATAAATCCAAATAAAATACTGTTATAAGAAATTCCAAACTAAGCGTCTTCTATAAATCCAATGTAGGAAAATTATCTACATTGCACTCTTTGTTTGTTGATGTCTCTTAATTATTGAGACATTGGCCAGTTTTTTAATATGTCCAGTATAATATCTTATGGCCTGACATTTTAAAATCCACTCCCAAGTCTCAATCTTGTCTAGTAGAATTTGTTCCATAATACACACAATTATATATAAAGAAACAGACATTCTTAAAATTAATCTCTGGATCTATTATTCAAAAATATTCTTTAATATGTCCGACATTTAAATATGCTGCTTCATTCTCTAATTGTAAATCAAGTTTGCCTGTTCTTTTCTTTTAATTGTAATCTTGTGGTGGAATGTGAGCTAGAGTGACAGGAGGGAGAGGCTCTTTCCCGTCAAGCGGAGAGACAAAGAAACTTGGAATCTCAGGTATGCATAAAGACAGCGTAGGTGGACCCCCACTTGCAGTTTGCAGCAGTAGTGGGATTCAAATTTTTTTACTACCAGTTTGTGGGCATGGCTTGGTGGGCATGGTATGGCTTGGTGGCATGGCAGGGGAAGGATACTGTAAAATATCCATTCCCTCCCCTTTCTAGGGGAAGGTTACTGCAAAATCGCCATTCCTTCCAATCAGATGGGACTCGGGAGGCAGAGAATAGATGGGAGCGGGGCCAGTAAGAGGTGGTATTTACCGGTTCTCCAAACTACTCAAAATTTCTGCTATTAGTTCTCCAGTACTGGTCAGAACCTGCTGAATACCATCTCTGGTTTGCAGGGTATACTGTATCTAGTAGTTATGCAGATAAGTGCTTTATTCTGGCAAGATTTCTGTCTATAGGTGAGCACAATAAAGAAACTGCTCAGAATAAACTCTTCTTGCTGTTCTTGATTACTTGGGCCTGACATATTTAGTTCATTCTAGTTCCCTTTAGGATCATTTAATATTTAATTCCAAAATCTTATTTAAAAATTTATCTGGACGTTTAGTCCATTTATAACTTTCTAAAGTCAAAATTTTAATAATCATTTTTCTATTTATTTCCTTTAAAAAAATCTTATATTGTGTAGTTAAAGGTTATTTTGCTAAGGAATGAATGAAAATCTATCCTGTGCTATAAAATTTGTTGAGCCAAAGGTTCCTAATAGCTGAAAAGCAGTTAACAAGCAATTTCCAAAAGTGATTAGAAAAGGAAGTATGCAAATCAAATGTCCTTGTGACATTGTTTAAAGCAAGATGGCTTTTCCTTATTTCTCAGAGTTCTAAGACCCCTGTCTTGCTGTCTCCTTGTGAAGAGCAACTGTCTGGAATACTTGTGGGTGATCTCAAGTCCTCTCCTTTCTAGAAAAGATTTACTGAAGACCCGGTCTACTCTCTATCTCTTCATTCCACCATGGGGGTCAGCTGTACTTTACATGGAACTTGTCCTCAGTTCATTAGTTCTTCCCTGGAATTAGGTATTTCCAGAAGAAAGGAATGCCACAAAGATTCTCGTGATAAATTTTATAATCTCTGCAGCATCTTTTGAGATTCTGCCAAAGAAATTCTTAACTTATTGTAGACCATCACCATCCTGTGGTTTTCTAATTAATGTATAATTTTATATGCTCAATATCTATAGTTCAAGATGGAGATTGGGGATGTTTAGAGTTTTCCTTTTTTAATAAAGGCAGTTTTAATCATATGTGGAGTTTGGTTTATCTTAAGGTTTTATAAATAAGAGTAAGAATACTCATATATTTAATCATTAGAAGGGCAGCAGAGTTGTGAGAGCTCTATATCTTTCATGTGTCAGGATTAGATGGATGTTATTAAGTGAGGCACTCATGAACATAGGTGGTAACAGCTGAAACTGTCCATTTGCTCCTTCAGGAGGTGAGTGTACAGAAATACAGGGTTGATGGGAAAGGAGAAATGAGACTTTCAGCTTTAAATCCTACAGGTTCAGGCATTCTGCTACAGCTGCTTGCAGCATTTCTAAACCATTTTGGTTGTTTCACAAGAAAGTAGTTAGGAAACTCAAACTCTAAATGTTAATACTTCACTCCATTTGCAATAAAATATATGTGAAGCTACTAAAACCACCATCCAGTTTAACTGCTGTGCACTTCATTCTCCATATATGACTGTTGTTTTTTGTATGATTTTAAGCAAACATTTGTTAGCATCAGGAATTTGTGTAATGGATTCTACTGCATCTCTCTTTGTTATTATATTTTTATATATCAATCATTTCCAACCTCTGCACCATAAATTGTATTTCGTATTATTCATGTAGATCTCTGAACTGAAGCATTTTCCAGAACTATGTCAGGCATAGAAAGCAAGGTTATGAGTGGGAGGAAGGATCAGCAACATAGTCTTTTTTCTTTTTCCTCCATGAATAAAAATGATTTTCTGTTGGATTGTCAGTTGTTTTTATTTCTCCCTGTGCAAAAGAAGTATTCTTGATTGAAGTTATTGTTTTAATGCTATCTTAAGTATGCAGCTTGTGTTAAATTAACATTATAGTTCAGAAAGATTGCCAGCAGAATCAATTGTAAAGAAGGAAAATACTAACTATACATTTGTAAAGGTTCCTAGTCTTCAACAAACTGTGTTGAATGTTTGGATGTGTTTCACCTTGCATACATTTAAGTTATATTCTAAGGGCCATAAAACCATAAAGGTTAGCATATTGGGGGGAGGAGACTCCACTTAATGCTAGAGAACATGCTTCGTTCTTTTAACATTTAGCACTCAATTCAGAAATTCAGCATTCAGTTTCCAGATGGAAAGGGTTCTGCATAAATTTCCACCAAATTAGACCAGCCTCCTTCAATATTGTGTGGTGCTTTGCTCTCTGACCCAGATGCATTAAAATCTTGACCAGGTAAGATAGGAGTTCTGCTCTCTCAACACAAATAGAATTTTGTCTATACATTGGTATAGATAGAATCTAGACATTGGTATAGATAATATAGGGCTAGAGTTAGAGGTCTGAATATTTAAAGTATCTGTAATTCAGTACTGGGTTCTATAAACTTTTGTTCTGATTTTTTGAAGTTTCAGTTCTTCCCACTCTATCCTGAAGGTTTTGCACAAGGTTAGTAAGTAATAACTAGCACTTGTTTTGCAAGCAAAAACTTATCATACTGTTTGATATCTTGAGGCATGCACAAGATGGTATAGCACTTTAATAGCTAATTACTTTTTACAGTCAGTGAAATTAAGCAAATAATGTGCTGGAGTGTAAGATAATTATAAGGTATCCAGAGTGCTATGTAAACAAGAGAATGAGCTGCAAATCAGTATGCCTCACACATTTTTAGATGAAAAATATCTTTTTCTCTTCAACATCTCTAAGTTTAAATAATTAATTTCCTGAGATTGTGAGAGGATCAAATCCAGAAGCATTGATCCTCATGTGTATATTGGACATCGGTCAGCAATGGCAACACATTTTTTATTCATTAATAGTCAGCTTTTTTCTTTCTATATTTGATATATAAACATCAGCCACAAAATAGACTTTATAACTACCTAATTTCTAATTAATTTCTAATACGTATGGACAGTTAGAAGCTCTCCAGTTATTACTGAACTATAATTCTCAGCAATTTATATTCACAACATTGTCCCTGCTGGATAAGAATGATATTCAGCAGTTTCTGGTGAACTAAAATTGCTCATCCTTGACTTGTGATATTAACAAATAGAGGAATACTTTGGGTATTTGTTTTTTATTCTTTGAAGCAGAGGTCTATTATGCGCCTTCTCAGATGGATCTCCCAGCTTATTTTGCTTTGATACTTTAAATAAAAGCAATCAGCTGATCACTTAAGCAAAATGTCTGCTTTTAAGCTCGATTTTTTTAGTACAAAAGTCTAGCTGAAATGGAATCTGGATCATCAGTCTTGGGGAACTGAGGGTAGGATACAACTGAGAAAGCTTTGCAAATATGCTATTAAAAACAAGATTGTCTTATTCAGAGAAAACATCTCCCTTTGTTTCTGGGGTTTTTATATGACAAGGTAGACACTCAAACACAAAGTACAGATGGTGCTCAACTTACAACCACAATTGAGCCCATTTAACTGAGACATTTATTAAGTGAGTTGCCCTATTTTACTACCTTTCTTGTCACAGTTGTTAAGTGAATCACTGCAGATGATAAGTCAATAACCTGGTTCTTAAGTGAATCTGGTTTTCCCATTGACCTTGCTTGTGAGACGGTCACAAAAGGTGATCACATGACCTTGGGACACAGCAGTGGTCATAAATATGAACCAGTTGCCCAAGCATCAGAATTTTGATCACAGGATCATGGGGATGCTGCTGAAAAATGGTCATAAGGCACAATTTTCAATGCTGCAGTAACTTTGGTCATTAAACCAACTGTTGTAAGCACAATATAATACAATAGCAGAGTTGGAAGGGACCTTGGAGGTCTTCTAGTCCAACCCCCTGCCTAGGCAGGAAACCCTATACCATTCCAGACAAATGGCTATCCAACATCTTCTTAAAGACTTCCAGTGTTGGGGCATTCACAACTTCTGGAGGCAAGCTGTTCCACTGATTAATTGTTCTAACTGTCAGGAAATTTCTCCTCAGTTCTAAGTTGCTTCTCTCCTTGATTAGTTTCCACCCATTGCTTCTTGTTCTACCCTCAGGTGCCTTGGAGAATAGTTTGACTCCCTCTTCTTTGTGGCAACCCCTGAGATATTGGAACACTGCTATCATGTCTCCCCTACTCCTTCTTTTCATTAAATAGTCATACCCTGTTCCTGCAACTGTTCTTCATATGTTTTAGTGTCCAGTCCCCTAATCATCTTTGTTGCTCTTCTCTACATTCTTTCTAAAGTCTCCACATCTTTTCTACATCGTGGCGACCAAAACTGAATGCAGTATTCCAAGTGTGGCCTTTCCAAGGCATTATAAAGTGGTATTAACACTTCACGTGATCTTGATTCTATCCCCATGTTTATGTAGCCTAGAACTGTGTTGGCTTTTTTGGCAGCTGCTGCACACTGCTGGCTCATATTTAAATGGTTGTCCACTAGGACTCTAAGATCCCTTTCACAGTTACTACTGTTGAGCAATACCACCTATACTGTACCTGTGCATTTCATTTTTGTTGCCTAAATGTAGAACCTTACCCTTTTCACCATTGAATTTCATTTTGTTAGACAGTGCCCAATGTTCAAGTATGTCAAGATCCTTCTTTATCATTAGCCTATCTTCTGGAGTGTTGGCTATTCCTGCCAGCTGGGTGTCATCTGCAAATTTGATGAGTTCCCCATTTATTCCCTCATCCAAATCATTGATGAAGATGTTGAAGAGTACTGAGCCCAAAACAGAGTCTTGGGGTACTCCACTGCATACTTCCCTCCATGTAGATGCAGTTCCATTGAGGACTACATGTTGAGTGTGGTTGCTCAGCCAGTTACGAATCCATCTGGTGGTGATGCTGTCTAACCCACATTCTTCTACTTTTTCTAGTAGTAGGTTATGGTCTACCTTATCAAATGCCTTACTGAAGTCCAAGTAAACTATATCAATGGCATTCCTCTGTTCCACTAATTTTATCACTTTGTCAAAGAATGCAATAAGATTAGCCTGTCATGATCTGTTTTTGGCTATTACTTTGTTTGCTTCTAGGTGTTTGCTAATTCATTGCTTGATTATCTTTTCCAGAATCTTTCCTGGTATTGAGGTCAGGCTGATAGGTCTGTAGTTTTTTTGGATCTGTTTTTTTCCCTTTTTTGAAGATGGGAACCACATCAGCTCTTTTCCAGTCCTCTGGCAGTTCCCCGGTGCTCCAGGATCTCTGAAAGATATAGTTCAGTGGTTCTGAAATCTCGTCTGCCAGTTCCTCCAGAACCTTGCGGTGTAATCCATCTGGTCCTGGTGATTTGAACTCATCTAGGGTAGACAGGTGCTCACTTACCATTTTCTTCCCTAGTTCAATTTGTGTTCCTAATCTGATTTTTGTGGTGCTGTTTTTGATAGGTTGGACTGTTTTATCTCTTTGTGTAAAGACAGATGCAAAACATGAGTTAAATAGTTCTGCTTCCTCCCTGTTGCTTGTCACCTTCTTGCCACTTTTTCCCAGCAATGGACCAATTGTTTCCTTAACCTTTTTCTTGTTTTTAACATGTTGGAAGAAGCTTTTTTTGTTATTTTTTACTTTTGTGGCAAGCCTTTCTTCATTGTGAGCCTTAGCTTTCCTCACTTCATCTTTACAGGCTCAAGCTATTTGCTGATAATCTGCCTTAGTTATGTCCCCCCCTTTCCACTTTTTATACTTATCTTTTTTGTCTTTCAATTTGTCAGAGAGTTCTTTAAGTCAAGGACTACCTCTACATTGAAATATTTTTATAGTCTTGCATAGTCCTTAATACTGATATAATTTTTCAAGAGTGCCAGAAATGGAGATTTCCATTTAGAAAATTCTTGTAGGTATAGTCAGCATATGCTGAGAATGCACTTACTTAAGATATAACATTCACTTCCAGTTTTCTGTTTAACAAAGATATAGCACAGTGATCTAAGAGATCTTGGCATCATGCCCTGAAGAAAAATATGAAATGTCAAGATTTTGTTCTTCTTAGTACAGCAATCTTTTACATGAAAGGGAATAATAAAAAAGAATGATGGAAAATTGCAAATTGAAAAAGCAGCTTTTGCAAACTGTACTGTTAATATTTCTTTAGAGTTAGAACTGATATTTCTTTGTATGTAATTACCTAAAGGGATTATACACTGTGACAGTCATGAATTATTCCAGGAGAGGTTTTTTTTATCAACATTTTTCTAAAAAAAAAAAAAGGAAATTTCTCAGTGTTGTGATTACAGATAGCAAAGCTTTTCAGTTATTATTGAAAGCCACTGTCAATAACTCAAAGCAAAAAGCTTCTGGGTCTAAATGCGGCTGATGCATCTGATGAACCAGTAAGTACCAAGCAGTCTAGTAAATGTTACCCAGGAAAAATAAGACAACTCTTTCTTCTATTAAATTTTGCTTGATCAACAATGTCATCCTAAATTATGCTAGGGTCACATATATTATCCTGATTATGTCCTTAATCCTTCATTCTAGATTGTCTCTTGGCTCCTTTTGGTTTAATACCTTGTGACTACAATTTAGCTTCAGGTGTAACATCATTTTGATGGGGAGGTCCTTGCTGCCCTCTGAGCTTGGTTGTTTTCGTAGACATTTCATTACCCAAACTAGGTATGATCATCAGTGAAGTTTACCTAGTTTGGGTAATGACATGTCTGCAAGAAAACAACCAAGCTCAGAGGGCAGCAAGGACCCTACATTTCAACCCTGAGCTATAAATACTCTCCTTTATTGTTAACATTATTTTCTTTTGGGCAGGGATGTAAATATTTCGGGTTTGCCTTACCTTGTTATTTCTTGAGCATATGCTAAAGATGTTCAAATGCAATATAATATATTCAGTAGCATAAGATGCAAAAGGAGCTTCTTCCTTGAGTGAGGGATTATGGCAGATGGAGTTTTTTAGAACACAATATGCTTATAGGCACAGACAAAAAATACATCTTCATATCCAATGTGTTTATAATGGTAGTATAACTGTGGGAAAGCGGAACATGCTAGTATGGACACCAATAGCATTATGACCACAAGCTTCATTAGTTCTCATGTACGTTCATGTTTTTTAAATCCAAGTTTTGGTTGCAGACCTTAATAACTTCCTTTGTGTTGGATTCGCCACATATTGGATGTGGTTAAAAAACTTAAAAAATAAATCAAATATTCAGAAATAGAGGCTGAAGTATGAATTTCATACTTGTATTCTTTGGCAAATTATCTTCTATTTACTTAATTCCTCAATCACTTCTAGTCAGTATTCCTTTTTGTTAGCTTCAGTCCTTTCTAGCCAGCAGTTTCACAATGCAGTAGAAAACTCCATGGCTGGATTTTTCCTGGTTTCTTTAAGTACTGAGGACCTTTTTCTATAACTTTATTCCAGAAATGAAACTAACTGTACTTGAATTTCAAAAATATTGCACTCAACAACTTTCTTGGTGTTCTTCTAAATTCCCTATCTTGTTAAACTTAAATTTTGAGAGATTAGTTTTTTTAAAAAAAATGGTTCATGTTTTTGCACAATAAGTTATAGTATAGGTAAGCTAATACACTCACTTGAATTTGTTACCATAACTATCAGAGTGGGAAAGGTCTGCATTACAACTGCAGTTTCAGTATCTTTGTGAAAACAAATGGGGAAATGTAGGTGGAAATACTATTGACATAAACAAGCTCAGCTGCAAAGGTTGGAAACAAGGATAACTTCTATATCTTAATTAAGTTGCTGTTGAAATTCTGGCTAATAAACCTTAAAAGTACCCATGTCTTATAAAAGACAATTAACTGATAAAATCAGAATCTGGCAAAGCAGAGGTGAATCATTACTCATTGAAGTTGATAGGTTTTTGCTTGGAAACCTTTATTTTTTACTTTTTAATTAGCAAAATGATGGCTGCAATATATAAATATATTAAGCAGCAATATCCATTAAAACATCTCCATAATAAAATCTAATCTATAAAAAAGTAGTAAAAGTGAAGAATGTGGCAGTCCAAGTTATCTCCCAAAGAATGTCATAGTGGATAAATTTCAAACCAGATGTCACAAAACTATCCACAGATTCTGCAAGGCAAATCTAATATTTCCCCATTATCAGATGGCATTAATGCTTTGGGGTCCCTTTGCCTGAAATTCTATCCTTTGCAAAGCCTCAGTTACTAGGCTCACACTACAGTTGTTGGTATTTGAGGATTTTCTACGTTGAAGAAAATCTTTCAGAAGCAACTTTGTTCTTTCACTCGCTATGATTCTACAATCTGTATTCTACATTCTAACTGAATGAATTCCTTTCCCCAATCCCCTTATCTTCCAAGTCTTTTCTTTTTTTCCCTTCCATATTTCTTTCTCACAGTTTGTGATGGTTCTACTCAGAATTGTTAGTATCTCATGTTCATTATTCTTCTGGATTAGGCCATTTCTATTTGTTTCTTGAATGTGAAGCAAAATGTTTTCAAGGGAAAAAAACAAGAAAATCCAGTTGTCTTTTGAAAAACTTTTTGGGGACAACCACGACCTGGATGATTTAGAATCCCCATAGACTTCTATTTCCCTACCTTTTCTCCTCTTTCCATCTTGGCTGCCTCTGTCTAATCTTCTAAGAGTGAAAATAATGGTTATGAATTCTTAAATTTACCTATATAAGCAAATAAAGGATTCCAAATACTCTTTTATATGATCACTGTATACATTGTACGAGTATGTGTCTCATATCAAATATTTGTCTTTTAAATGATAAGCAGAAATGCATAAGGACAATTGTTGGTAGTCTTCCAGAAGTTGATAAACTACAATTCCAGCATCTCTCACTAATTTCCAACATTCGAGTCTAAATAGTAACTTGCTGCTTTGTGTTGGAGCCAAAGTTTTTATTCTACTTAATATGTTCCCACTAGGAAGAAATAGAGAGGGCATTTCCATAAATTATTCTCTCTCTGCAGTACTTAATGCAGCACCTCCCATGTTCCAGAGAAGTAAGAAAAAATGACCTCTTTTTCTGTCCATACAGAAATAAAGAACAGTTAAATCAAGAGTTTCCAATAATTAAAGAAGCTTCTTTTACTAAACAAGCCATACAATTTTTGTAGGACAAGACCTGGATAAAGTGGTCACCTTATCTTAAAAACATATTGATTAAGAATAGTACTTCTATTCTTCACTGGAACAAAGGATTCACTCAGGTCAGAACAAAGAGATACACAAATATCTTCGGTTTGTCTGTAATTTGGTATAGCATCTGAAAAATGGTGTGTTTTGCTTTCTTTTTTCTGCATAATGACATGTGGCTTTAACCCTCTTAAATTGCAATCCTAGCCCTATTTATCTGAGAATTTAACTCATTATAATTTTTACTGAACAGAAATTAATTTTTAATGGAACATTTGATTGGGGTTTTATGTATAGTACCATGAGAAATCTATAAATGCAAAGTTACCACTGACCCGTTCAACTGAATCTACGATACTGTCATGCAAGAATTCTACATTAGTTTGAAAACAACTCCAATGCACTGGCAACATGTGAGAATGGCATTTCTAGGTCAGCTCTGACTCAATGTGTACCTGACACCACCACAAAGCAAGACTTTTTAAATGTTGCATTTCTGTGAAGCTTGTTGGTAGCATGTTTCACTATTTGTAAGACTTGCCTGTTCTGTCCCTTGCCCTTCAGCTTCTCTAATAGGTTTTTTTCAGGAGAAATTAGAGGACAAGCTTAGATTTTATATAGCTTAAAAATCAAACATATACTGTATGCAATGTGAAACTAGGATACGGATTGTAGTTAAGAGGTGGGTAGAAAAGCAGTTTTCATGTAATGCTAGTACAGGTAGTCATCCTACGACTAGTCGCTTAATGATCATTATAACGGACCCCCCCAAAAGCTACTTATGAACCGTTTTCAAATTACAATGGCTGCACACAATCCTGTGGTCATGTGATTGCATTTGGGCACTTGGCAATTGAATCACCTTTACGGCCATTTGCAGCATCCTGTGGTCTATAACCAGATTTTTTTCAATATTTTTTTTTGCCAGTTTCCAGCTTTCAATTCCAATTTCCAGGGGGGAAAATGGCGGTGGTGGTGGTGGGGAAATTGGATACAATGCAGTGGTGGTATACAGCTGTTCTCTCTGGTTCAGGTGAACCAGTAGTGGTGGTTGTGGGAGGCTCTGTGTTAGGAATATAATCTAACGGTTGGGTTGGCAATATATAAATCATATAGCAATGCTATACCTGTTTCTTTAAAACATACTGTAAAATGTGATTGGTTGCTGTTTTCCTCAATCGGCCATAAGAGGAAGCCAGAATGACTGTTAGCTCTCTGTTTGTTAGATGGGCTGGGCTGATCTGATCTGAGTGTTTTTGGAAACTGGCTGTTAGAAAGTGCTGTGAGCTATTGTAAGTTTTGCAACTGCTAGCAAACTTTGAGTACCAGACTGTTTGTATGATTATGGACTATGTTATTTGGATTATCCCTTAACTGAAAGACATTGATGTCTTATCCATGTATGACTTGGACTGTTTGATGGACTCTGATACCTCTATTTCCATGAAAGTAAAAGCCTATTTAAACTGCAGTGTCTCTGTATGCTGGTTTGTGTGTTCTCCAACACAACTCTCACAACGCTTCTCTGAACGTGCTCGCTCTCCCAACAGGGAGCTTACCTAACACTCTGCCCACCCACCCCGACATAATGTATGACCTTCTGCGCATGCGTACTCACATTTGTGAATCAGTAGAGAAGGTAAGTGAATCTCATCACTGGAACAATGGGTTTGCTTAACAATTGTGATGTTCACACAGTCACTGCAAAAAGTGTTGAAAAATCGGGTCTGGTCATATTATGCTTCAATTTATGACTCTAAAGACTTAGTGTTGCAATTCCAAACTAAATTGCAGTTGTATGTCAACTGTAGAGGGTTAACTGGACATTTCTTTTAAAGGAGGTAAGAGCAAAAAACTAACTATAATTGCTATAAAGCTAACTTGGAGAAACCTAGAAAAGAGTTGATAGGCTATAAAGAACAGAAAGAGAATGAGTCAACTGGCATGTGTAAAAGACAAAATATTGCTGGCTCTTATAATAAACTATAAGTTGTAAATACAAGCATAGCTTTGTTCCTTAGCTTTAAATAGAAGCAACTTATATCCAGATGAATTGTTCATACAGTGTTATCTTTAAATAAATTTGTCATAGCTTTTAAACAATTTATCCTTTGGAATATATAACAAATACACTACTCTCCCTATTTATAAGGTCCTGCTCAACAAAAAGAAGAAACAGAATGAGACATATTTAAAGGGAGACATTTTATTGAGGTGGTGACAGATTGTAAACTATATTTATTTGTCCCCAAAATAAGCATAGAGGAAACTCTGCCACTTCAAAATAAACATGATTCCATCACAGCAAATATAAGCAATTTATTTTCTTCTTGTGCAAAGCAGAGGTGAGGCAAGATTTATTTTGTTGTGGCCCGCCAGCGGAGGTGGCAGCAGATTCGGACAGTGAAGAGGTTGGGGAGGAACATGGACCAGTCCTGGAGTCTGGGAAGGCTCTGAGGAGGCCTCTGTTTAGAAGGCAGAGAGCGGGCCAGAGTCCTATGTCAGTTATCAGCTGCCTTCAGAGTCAGACATCAGCGAGGCAGATGAACAGCTGGAGCCTGTTCCCAGGATGCACATGCATAGAGTTGCCAGATGAAGGGAACAGCTAAAGAACAGGTGTCGACTTGGGAATGGACGATAAATGGCCTCTCCCAGAGGAAATAAAAGAGGAGCGAAAGGGGAGTGGAGTTTGCAGGAGACAATTAGTTTGCTTAATTGGTTTGTGACGCTCTCAGACTCCTTGCCATGTTTTGCAGATATCGCCCCATCAGCTCTCCAAGCCAGATAAGGAATGTGACTGTAAATCCTCCCTTGAAAGTCTTTGCTGGATGTGAATGAGCCGAATTCACAGTAAATTAATAAAAGGTTTTTTTGTTGGGAGAAGGAGTTTGCTTCATGCTCTTGTGAAGCCTAAGTCAAAACATCTTTATCCAACACATATGCTAATTTGAACAGAGCATTGGTGTATTTATTCTTCATTCTCAGCTTTATGAGAACAATACACTAAAGTTATGAATAATCAGACTGCTTTTGAAGAACTGAGAAGTAAAATTGGGTGGTATCTTAGGTACCTCAGCGTTCTTTCAAGTTTGATTAATTGCTGTCTGACAGCAATTTTTTCAGTCTAAACAACAGTCAAACTTTTTAATAACTACTCTTCCCTTTTCAAATCTACCCTCTGTTCATCAAGTCAACCAGTGATCCTATCCCATTAGATCAAGGATGGGAACCATGGCCCTATTATGACTTGTGGATTTCAACTCCCAGAATTCCTGAGCCAGCCATGTTGAAGTCCACAAGTCATAAAAGGGCCATGGTTCCCCATCCCTGCATTAGATCATTCTGCATATTAGCTGGCATTAACATTCTTTCTTCTCTTGGTTCCTTTCACTGAACAAACCCACAGCTCATCTGTTGTTTTTTTTTTTGCAAGTCTGCAGAAAGGGCGATGAACTGCGGATTTTTTCACAACTGACTGATCTTGACCTCTGCTTTCACCTTCTCTAATCAGCATTTTGCCCAAGCTCCCTTACAACTGGCTGCACATTTGCAGGCTCTGGTTCTTGAGACTTGGATGCAACCATGTGTCAAGCTGGGACATGCTATCCTGTATTTTTTTTAGATATCTTTATATAGGTGAAAAATAAACATGAAAATATATAAAGGAAAATGAAGAAAAGGGGAGAAAGTGCAGGATGCAATAAAAAGAAAATTATTTAAAAAGAAATTACTTCGGATTTTACAGCTATTGCATTTAGTATCTCTCCTCTTTAAAATTATATTACATGGTTCCTTTTTCTTCCATTTTCAACCCTTTTTAATCAGCACACTCATAAATCATCAATTCCTTTTTTTTCTATTTTCAACATTTTATAAACGTTAGGACACACTCTTCTGCCTGGCACACACATTTTAAACCCGTGTTTTAATATTCCTGTATTAAGACAGAAGTAATAAATTTCTCACAGAACTAACAAAAAAACCCTAAAACTCATAAATTTTGGAGCAAATGCAGCATTTTCAATTTCCTCTTTATTAGTTTACATTTATTTTCAAGCTTATTTTTCATTTCTATTATAATTTTTCCCTATTTATTTGTATATTCCTCCTTCAATATTCTAGATGGCTGTTAGCTGATTGCTAAGGGCAACGGTCTATAATCCGTCACTGAGAGATTCAGCAATCACACAGGAGACCAGGTTTTTTTACTACAAAAGGTGCTTTATTGTACAATTAAAGATATACCAAGATTTCTTATTCATGTCTCTTTTAAACCTTCCTGTATATTTCTAGATAACTGTTCATTTCTATCTGTTTTTATTTTTATGTCCTACAGAGCAGGGGTGGGTTCCGGCTGTTACTACTGTCAGTTCGCTCAGGGATGTGCTGTGGGCGCATATGCAGTACTATAAAAAAAGCTTCGGCACATGCGCAGAAGCAAAAAACAAGATGGCACCGCCGATGGCACCGCTGATAGAACCAGTTCAGGAGCATGGCCAGCCGAGTTACTACCTACTCAACTGAACCAATCCAAACCGGTAGGAACCCACCTCTGCTTCAGAGTTTTTAATCTTAAAGCTTCCTTTCTCCACCCAAACATTAAGTTCTCCCCTCCTCTTTTCAATCCTTTCTGCCTATTTATCTCTGTTAACACTTTGGCTGATTTACAGCTTACTTCCTAAACATTAATTACTTCATTTTTCAAATTGTTATTATGGCTTCTTTCTCTTCTCCCTCCCATCTCTGGTTTTGCTTCTTCCAGATTCTCCTTCCAAGTGTCAGATCACTTGAAAAAGAATTGAATTGAACTGAACTGAACTTTATTTGGCCAAGTATGATTTGACACACAAGGAATTTATCTGTGGCACAGTTGTTCTCAGTGTACATGCAAAGCAAAAGTAATAATATAATACCAATAAAAGGTATAGTAAGGAAGATAAGGATAATAATGCTGCAGCCATACAACATGGGTCAATGTACATAGAGATTAGACAGTATTGTGGACATTAGATGTTCAGCAGTGGGGACACAAGGGAAGAAACTGTCCCTGTGCCTAATTGTTTTGGCATGCAATGCCTTACACCAATGATGGCTAACCATTTTGTCATTGTGTGCCAAAAACGCATGCACACGTGTGACAGCGCGAGCATGTGTGCCCACAACCATAATGCAATACACATGTGATACTGCCCCAGTGCGGCCTGCCCCTGCACAAGTGCATGCAACCCCCCCTGCTTCCCATGCATATACATGCATCTCCCGCATGTGCACTGCTCCCTGCGCAATTCGTTTTGGGCCTAGCAGGCCTCCCTGTAGCCTCCTGGGACCCAAAACAGGGCACAAGGGGGCTTTTCCCCCACCCGTGCATGCATGACCCCCCTCTCTCCCATGCATGTGCATGCATCTCCTGCATGCGACCTGCCCCCCCATGAATGCATGGTGAGACCTGAAAAAGCAGCTTGCGTTCCTGTAGAGAGGGCTTCACGTGCCATCTGTGGCATGCCATAGGTTCACCATCACGGCCCTATACTGTAGCATCACTCTGAGGGGAGGAGTTGAAAAAGTTTATGGCGAGGATGTTAGGGATCTGCAGATACCTTCTCAACCCTCCTTCTGACTTGCACTGTATACAGGTCTTCTATGGAAGGCAGACCAGTGTGCCTAACGTCCCTGTCCTACTGTCTCCATTTATTTGTACCCTTTTCCTGTGTTCTTATTCATGTTTATTCTTATTCTTGTTGTCTTGTACATGAGTGACAAACTAAATAAATAAATAAAAATAAATTGATATTTCTACAGTCTTTACTATTTTGGAATCTTAACTGTCCTGTTTGGTTGCTGTACCAAACCAGGCAGTTATAGAAGTACAAATGTGTCAAATAAAGTCACAAGATCTGAACTACCCTCTTAATTTACCAGTAATTAGGCAGCGCATTTTGGAATTATCAAACCATTTTTCAGGCAGTTACAATAAGCCTTGATGTGACTAGGGCATAGATTACTGTAATAGCCTAAAGTAGTATAAAATGTTTTTGATCATTCTTGCAAGTGCTTCTTTGGTTAACTCTTATGAATTAAAGTCACTACCCTGCATACTTGGTCCTTTGGGAGAAGAGCAACATTGGGGCAATTGCTGGTAAAGCAGTCTATCACTATTTTATATGCATTTTCCTGCATATAAAATAGTGCATACAGCCTCCTTATTGTAAACTGTTCTGAAGCTGCACATATAGGAGATGTCAAATGTCATTTGAAGAGATATGGTACCAGAATAGGGCGTGATGGCGAACCTATGGCACATGTGCCAGAAGTGGCACATAGAGTCATTTCTCCTGGCACATGGAGCCATCACCAGTTGCTCTTCCAGGTTCGGGCACAGCAGCCAGCTGGTCTTCATGCACATTGGCGTGCCAGAAAGGAGAAGAGTAGCCGCCCGATGTGCATGCGCATGCCAGGAAAATTATCTTTTTTGTTTCCAGTGTGCACATGCGTGTTGGCCATTTGGTGATCTGGTTCCTGGCACGCATGCCCACACAAAAACCAGTAACAGGAAGAGCAACAGCTGCGTGTGCCAAAAGACGTGGAGAGGGGATCCTGGCCATCGCTTCTTAGTGGAGCAGAGCTGTGGTTGGGGATTCCCTCCCTCCCCTCAGGTTTCTTACGTGACCCCAGCCCTCCAGCCTGTGGCTCATCTGCGGTCCGAAGTGCCTGGCCGGCTGGGCACCCCAGAAGAACAGCAGCAGTGGCAGCCACAAGGGGAAGGGCAGGAGCGACCAACTGCAGCCACTCCCACACCAGCCAGAAGCGGCACTGTGACAGTTACTGGGGTCAAGGGGGCATCTGCGGCAAGGACGGGCAAGGGCTTCCCTCCCTCCCTATCAGAGTGGGCTACTTGCGCAGCCCCAGCCCTCCAGTCTGTGACACTGATGTGAATCCAGGCTCTGGGGTGCCTTACCGGTTCAAGTGCCCCAGAAGAGCAGGAGCTGCAGCCACGGGGGGGAAGGGCAGGACAACCGAGCAGCCACCACAGAGGTGCCCACACCAGTGAGCCAGGCCCTCAGCGGCGTCTCAATGCGGATAGCTTGCCTCCACACCAGCAGCTCCTCCTCCAGCATCGCAGCTGGAAGAAGCAGCGTAACAGCTGCTGTGGGGAAGGGCCGAGGGGATGGCGGTCACTCATTCTTGCCATGGCCACCCTTCGGCCCTAAGTAGCAGTGGCTGTTGGGCTGCCGTTTCCAGCTGGGATGCTGGAGGAGCTGCTGACGGGGAGGCAAGCTACCTGTATAAAGACGCCACTGAGGGCCTGGCTTGCTGGCGTGGGAGCATCTGTGGTGGCTGCCCTGTCACTCCTGCTCTTCCCCCTGTGGCTGCTGCAGCTGCTTCTTCTCTTCTGGGGCTGCACAGGGCCTAGCCAGCTCTTCTGGGGTGCTGGAGCCAGCCAGGCACTCCAGACCACAGATCCACGTAGTCCACTCGGGTGGGGAGAAAGCTCTTGCCATCCTTGCCATCGCCGCCCTTTCACCCCCAGCGGCTGTCGCAGTGCTGCTTCTGGGTGGGATGCTGGACCAGCCAGAAGTAGTGGGGGAGGCAGGCTGGGCGGAGAGAGCCCCTCTAGCAACACCGATTGCAGATGCTTCTTGTGCAGAGGGACTACTGGGACCTGAGGCGGCGGTGGCAGCATGGACATGGGCAGCACACCCAGCAGAGGCAGCAGCATTGTAGGGGACGGAGGATAATGCCCGGGGGGGGGGTTGCCCCCCATAACCCAGATTGGGAACATGGAACTGGGAAATGGGTCTCCCAGGGCATCAGCTGGCCAAAGCGGAGCCTTCGCAATGGTGGGAAAGTCTGTGTGCTGGGCAGGGTGGTTGCGAGGCTTGGGGCCCGGTGTGGACCAGCATGGTCACCCCACCAAGAAGAGCAGTTTTTCTCTGTTGCCTTCGAAGGCGACAGGGAGCGACGAGAGCAGCTGCTGCGGATGTATGTGGAAGGTGCTGGGTCCATTGCCTCCAAAATGGCCATTATATTACTCCCTGGGCTCCATCTCCCAGGCAGGCCGAGCAAGAGCTCAGGGCCAAGCCCATCGGCCACAGCCATTTCCAAGAGCAGGCTGCTCAGCTCACCCCCAGTGCTGTCCGGGAGAGCAAAGAGCATTGGGAGGCCTCCGGGGGGGCAGTGGAGGCTGTTTTCGCCTTCCACAGGCTCCTAGAAAGCCTCTGGAGCCTGGGGAGGGCAGAAAAAGGGTCTATCGCAGGCCAAAAGAAGGGGTTGCGTGTGCATGCATGGTGTGTGTGTCCGCTCACATGCGCATGGTGGTCATGCGCACAGCATTATGGGTGTGGGCACACCTGCGCAGGACCTCCTGTGCTGCCCCCGCTTTTGGCACACAATCCAAAAAAGGTTAGCCATCACTGAGATAGGGCATTGTGCAGATATGGCATCTCAACCCAAGCCTCTATAAGATTTCCCTAAGTTGTTAATTAGTACAAATAACACATGAGAAAATAGATCCTTACAGCATTCTATTATAGCTAATGATCATGGTGATTTCAGCAATAGTCCATATACACCATCTGATGAGAGGAATCCTGTAAGACCATAATTATTAGACGCTCAACAGTTGGTATCAAGAGCCAGTGGACTCTTAACAATCTCATATATTCAATTCAAATAATAAATCTATCCTTTTCTATCTCAAAGTGTGCATGAAGGTAGATTACAATGGTTTTAAAACAGCAACCTCCAATATCGTCCTATCTTTAACTGGATTTTCTGCTTCTTGGATGGATTTGCAGGCTTCTTTGATGCAATTCAGCCTTTGAAAGTTATATGTGTAGCTGTGTTTTTACATTTGGAAATAGCAACTAAATCAATTATTTTGAGAGGAATAAAATTATATCAGGCATTGCAGTCTATCCTGCAGACTTCAGTGGAAATGGAACTTAATAAGGAAATGATCTGCAGGCTTCTGTAGATTATTTTTCTACATTTTTAATGTTACTTAATGTAAAACAATTGCTTTTATGTAGAAGGGTATAAATATAGGCAGCAGCTTCAAAGCAATTCTTCCGATGTACTAGATTATTCTAGTTGCAGCAGTGTAACAGTACCATTTTCTCCGCTGGCAAAGACAATCAGATATTATCAGTAAAGGATGCTGACTAAAGAAGACTGTGTTACAAGTCATACACATGGTGCTATGTTTCAGGAAGCTTGCCACTATATGAAGTGGTTAACTTGCTCTATTAGAAATCTCCCATAGAGACAGCATAGCATATTATGCTTTGCCATGCTAAATGAACTAAAGGAGGATTACTTCAGGCCTAACCGATTTGCTTGCTCATTGCTGCTTACATAAACTACAGAAAGACTAAAGACTAAAGCCTGGCTTATTGATCTGATTCTCCTATTAATCTCTTATAACAAGAACATACTAATACGCTACATATTCAAATAGCTGTTTGCAAATATTCAAATACCCTTGATTACAGAGAGGGTGAAAAGACCATCTCATTAAACAAATTTTGCATAAAATATGACAAGCATTTTAAAGGTTACATCTTGAAATTCCTGCTCAAATAGTTTATCTTTTTATCACCCAAGAATAGATCCACTTGCCTAATGTTTTCCTATGGATTCATTACATAATAACAATTACCCCCCTCCAAATCTTCCATCTTTTATCAGTCATTTAAAAATAGATATTCCTTTGCTTTTTTTGTCCTGCATTTGGGGAACAAAGAATCTTAGTTTTTACTTCCAAATCAAAAGTGACCTAACTATTACAATATTTCCTTTGAACCAAGCAGTATCTTTCTAAAAATGTGAAAAAAATTAAGCTTGTTGGTACATCAGTATGTATATTTTTTAACAAAAATATTGTTTATGAGTTGATAGTGAAGTGTCACAGAACAATTTTAGAGATTGGACCCAATAATCATAATATTGAATCATTTATTGACAATTCCATTATTATTGGGATTTGAAAACTTGCATTTGAAAACCAAATGGAATAGAAAACAAACAAAAGTATTATTGTAGAGGGAGTAAAATAACTGAAATGGAAATGGGCTGCACATAGCAAGAACTGATGGCAGGTGCATCAAGGCAGTCATAGAATGGATCCCACTTGATAAAAAGCATCTACGAAAGAGATCTAAGACAAGATGGATCGATGATATCAGCAAATATTGCAGGCACAATTGACGAAAGAAAGTTCGGAACCTTATTGGTTGGAAACATGTGGAAGAGGCCTTCATCCTGTAATGGATAGACAATGGCTAAAACAATGGTCGTGACTATATATGGATCTTGCATTCATGTATGTATGTATGTATGTATGTATGTATGTATGTATGTATGTATGTATGTATGTATGTATGTATGTATATAAAAATATATGAATGAATGCAAGATGCATTTCCATGCAAATTAACCTGATTAGGAGGAGGCTAAAACTCTACAAATTTAGAAAAACCTCTTAATATTTTATCCCATTTCTTTTCATCATCTGATTTGAGCCAGAAATATTAAAGTTTTGTTTGCTTTAGCAAACGAAGCAGGAGAATGAGTAAGTGGGCTCCAGTAAGGAACTACCGGTAGATGGAAACTGAGTGATAGGAATGTCTCCTTTCAAAGAGATGAAGGAGTTTGCTTTTGGCAAACTGCTAATATTAGCTGCACAATAATCTACAAGATAAATTACAATTGGAAATTGGTCTGGATAGTGGCTGACAGTTGCCTAGTTCTGTTTATTTTTTAAATCATAGTATTTTTAAATAGAAAAATAACAGGTTTTTTTTAACTTCAGGCAAATATGCTGGAAATTTCTATAAGTAGTAGGAATGGTTATATGGGAAAAAGAGGCTATTTAATGTTAACAAACGAATAACATTTTATGGATGTACATATGATGCAAAGATAAATGGCATTTATTACTTGTAACAATAAAAAGACATGAGGAAGTAATGTAAAATAAAGTTAAACCAAGCATTTTATCTACATATTAAGGATCAAATGCCCTTGAAAGTTAAAACAAATGATCCTTCACTGAAAGTAACAGTAGGAAAAATACCAGAATATGCATCAGTTGTCAAAAATATCCATGGTATGAGATGGAAGTTTTTACTGCAGATCTACACCTTCTCAAAACTCTCACTGCAAATGTCCAGAATTCAATTTGGATTCAGAAATGAAGGAAAATTAAGGAGGGCAAATATTTCATAGCCACTGCTTTTTTGCCTTTCCTTCTCAAGGCAACCTATCCCATTGGGGTCAGATATTCAGATTTGTACACACTCTCAAATTTCATTGCTTTGAAGCTACAGATCCAACTGTAGCTCTCTTTCTGTTTCTGCTGCCTCATTAATGCCCACTTAGACAGTGAAAGAAATAAGCTCTGGTTTGCAAATACCAATCATTCCTTTTAGTATACAGCCTTCATAAATCCCAAAATCATGAGCAAAGTGTGTCATGAACTGACCCATGGAGACAGCACACACCAGATTTTGAGTATTAACAATACAGGGATACATGTACATTCTTAGTTCATCAACACATTTACAAACTTGAATAATTTTTTATGGGTGCTTTTAACATTTGTGCTTTTCACATAATTTTCCTAAATAAAAGTTATAGTCTAAACCTGCTCTGGTGCAACAAAAAGTTAAACAATTTTTCATTTGTGCTTACTGTAACAAGATAAAACACTACAATTAAGCAGTAAATTCAAGCTTCCTTGAAAAAGGAATGAAACAACAAGGATATATTTTTAAGCTGTTTCCTTTATTTGGAAATATTTCCATTACTCATTATGAGGTAAACTAAAATTTGCCTTGCTTCACTTAACATACTTAAAATGAATGCTGCTACTATTCAGGGATTCTTTTTTAAAAAGATAATATTCTACTAAAGCAGCTTTTAACTATCCAAGAGAATAACAATCTTCAGCTTGCACCCAGTTTAACTAAAATTCTCAATATATAAATGTAAAAATATTCTGAGACTTCTTTGTAATTTTGTGTAAGTCTGCAATTTTGAAGAAAAATGATTATTTTCTTTGGTGGGAGGTACATCAAAGTCTGGCAAAATGCTGTTTTAACTGATTAATAAGTTGCTGAGAGTCGACATGCTCTGGAAAAATTTCTTTGGACTTCTGAGCTTCTATATAGCTTCTCTGAATATCTCCAACCTGCAGAAAAGCAAATATACCAAATGACATAGAAACGCTACTAACAGCCCTATATGTTAAGATTTCATCTAATGATTCACTTTTAAAATATTCATATTCTAACATATACAGTAAAAGGCACAATCCCAATTTACTTCAAAAAGTTCATGCCCTATTCATTTTGAACTCTAAGGCACTCTGCATGGGGCTGTCTTTGAACACAGTACAGATGCATGGATTGCTAGGATGAGATTGGAACAAATATTTCAGATGTACAAATTATATAAGACTTCTGCAGTAAAAGTTTAATTCATGAATGTATTGCTTTTCTTTCTCTTTTCCAACCTATTTTCCTTTTTGTCAAATCTTCTAGGTACATCAGATTATTTGTAAACTGATTTAACATATTTCCAGGCAAATTTCGGGACAAAAATACTTAAGATATATAAACTAATAAACATATGAAAAAAATGGGTGATGACATTACCTTTTCAGATAAGACAGCAAAATTGAAATGTGGCTCATACATATGAGGTGCTATTGATGAAGCCGTCTGCAGAAATACTCTTGCCTAAAACATAGAAACAGTGTTCATATTGGTACAGGTCAAGGCACTCTACACCCCCTTTCCATCTTAGTTTGTCCCATGTAATACTAATGTAATAACTTTTCTTAGACCAAGTCAGATCACTGGTCTATTTAACTATATATACAATATAGAATAATTTAAATACACTTAACTGTTCCTAGGGGATTCTAGGCAGTTTATAAATAGTTAACAACATACAATTATGCAAAATTATATATATTCACACTTAAGCAGTAGAACGTACTCTGAAACTAAGAAATTGTTTTTAGTAAAATCCTGTGCTGGGAAAGGTGCAAACAGAATTGTACCTATTACAAAGCCATTCTTGTGAGTTTTTACCCTACAGCTCTATTCTTATGACAAGTGCTTTATGCAATTCAAGGTGCTGGTGATTTCCTAAAACACTGTACATGGCTGGGTACTTGAGGGAATCACCTTTTTCCAAGTATCTCTACCCATCCAATTAGAGCCAGCAGGATGGGCATGTCAGCCAAAGAATGTTGGCTGATGGGAACTAGAAGACAAGTTTTTTTCAGAGGCAGCTCTTCTGTGGAACATCTTCCCTTTGGAGATTATAATGGCCCCAACTTCGTTAGCCTTCCATAAAATTTTAAAGACCTGGCTGAGTTCCCAAGCCTGGGGCACTACATGAACCAACGGACCTGCCTCCATGCTATATGTTGCTTGCAGATAACCATTTGTCTAGATCTGATTTAGTGCTATGACTGAAATTAAATATGTTATTCTGGAAGGTACAGTTTGTTACCATTTACCTCAACACTAACTACTCTGTATAAAATTCTGAATACAACCAGTGGTTTGGATAAAACAGTGGAAATTTCCTCTAATCTCCAAATTGAAAGATGGTCTGTGCACCTGGTCCAACTGCATGGTTATGAATTATATGAAGATTTGAACTGCGTGCTCACCATCAATTTGGATATGCAATATTCAGTACCAGAAATGTACATGTCTGCTGAACTGCAGAGCAAATTAGTAGGTATGGGATGGGGTGGGGAAATAGTCATTAAACTAAGCTGTAAAGACAGCTTAGAAAATATTTAAAAGGAAAAATGCTACACATATATATATATACATACTACAGTGCTACGCAGACATCACTGTATATGATCTTTATTTATTACAGCAAAGGATTGTGCAGATGTATATTTGATAATTTCCATGGTAACTGCTAGAATACTGAAGCAGTAGGCCTGAAAGAACTGATAATTATGAATAGAGCTTTAATTAAAGTATATTTTTGAAACTTAATTTATGCTATCATTCATCTGCTAAACTAAAGCATGCTAGCTGGGAATTCTGGGAATTTATATCCACACATTTTAAAGTTGCCAAGTTGAGGAGCACTGCAATTAATTTGTTCACATCCAAAGAGCAAATCTTAAATTCTATACTGGTTAAACGTATTCAGAGAAATTCATATATAAAATTCATATATATATATAAAACAATTACATCATTTTCATTTTTCAACAGTGCTTTTGGCTTGGGCATGGCACCCAATGCTACAAATAAGAGTTTCACGTCTTTCAGGACCGACACTGGGTTTACTTTACAATGCACTCTACATGCAACTCTTTTTCTTGGAGGATCGATTAGGTGTGGCTTTACATCTATCATATTTTTTTTACCAAGTTACAGTGTTTGTAACATAATTGACTCAATAAGGATAGCACAAATGTCTTTCTACTCTATATTATGTTGAGCTGGCCATTCTGGTTTTCCAGAATTTAATCTTCCAAATTGCAAAACATTTGTGGTGTTTCAGCCAAAACAGTTCTATGCCAGACCGATCCCAGAATCAGAAAACATTTCTGATTTAGAGGATAAAGAATTGAAAACACTCATTACGGCTTTATTGGTACAGTCTATAGGAAGAATTGGAACGTTTTGTAAATCTGTTGAATATTCTGCTGCTGCAACACTACGTTTTGTATATATCAAGTTTAAACAAACCTTCTCCTACCTCATTCTGGATTGGTTAAAGGCATTGGCACAGTTGCTTTGCCTACCATTGATGCAACCTACCAGACTTCATTACCATGGTTCTCAATCACTTCAAAGGACATTATTCCTAAAATACATTAGCTATAGAAACGTAAAGACCCACCTTCCTTTAAATTGTATACTAACCTGCTCAATGTGACCTTTTTGCATTTCCAACACAGCCAAGTTATTATAGGCTTCTGCATGGTCGTTGTTGTTAGCCAAAGTCAATTTGAAACATTGATGAGCCAAATTTCTATCACCTATTCCCTGAGAAGCCAAAACACAGAATATGTCCACAGTTTCTATATACCAGGTATTTTTTTCCTTATTCAGATATTATAAATCTGGAAAGGAGATATGGTTATGTGTGTCACTCTTGCTTCCTTAGTCCTGAAATGGTTGAATTGGGAGTATCAAAAGAGAGTGTAAAGATGTTCCATATAATAGGAATGTAATTTTGGCAAGATTTGTGACTACATGGGTTTTTTAAAACAACACTTAAGAGTTAGGGCTTCCATTCAAACCTTTTCTGTAAAAAAAAAGTGGGAATGGAATTAAATTCTTCCATTTTTATTTATTTTTCAAATTTATATTGCTGCCCATTTTACAAAACAAATGATTCCTAATTTTATCATTGTAGAAAACAGTGTTGTACTATCTGGAATTTTTACTGGATTCAGTAGAACTTGTATTAAATTTCTTGAAAGCATAAGAAAAGAGGCAATATCAAGCATTATTTCAGTTTGACAAAATTACCAAATAATCTACCACTTTCTGCCAGAACTCATTTATAGCTATAAGATGCAAACATGCATTTAACTTGGGAAATTAGACCACTAGAACTATTCATGAAGAGGAATATTCTATTCTAATTCCTGTAAGTCTGGAATGAACATATTTCCTTTAGTTGGGGCTGCATTTTGTTTATTTACATCATTTGTAATCCTCATATTTCCTTCCCTTTTGTGGTACTGTCATCATGCCTCTTGGAAAGTTGCAGGGTGTCTTTGAATAAGCAAGGCCAGCATTTTTAGCCCTCTTGGTGAGTTTTGGGGGCTGCAATAAAAAGTCACTAAAACTGCAGGTTATTCGTTCCTGAGAAATATCTTCAAATTTTTACTAATTTTTTTATTAGTAAAGTGAATTCAGCAAATTGTAATAATAATTTTATTAGATCAGTGTTAAAATCTTTATGTTAGCAGTTAGCCTACTTTCTTTTTTCAATCTTTCACTTCAATTATCAATACACAGAAATGAGATCTATTTTTACAAGGAAGTTTTCAGAAGTCATCTCAGATTTAACTGAACCAAGACTTCCTCTCAAAGGCTGCTTCTCCATGAGAAGTTTTACCCTTGAAATGTACATGCTGTGAAAGTTTTGTTTGGAAAATCTTCAGGCAGTCTACATCAGTCTTCGTTACAGCAACATACCGTATAAGTACCCTCCATTGAGACTGTTCCTATCTTCTTCAAGAGGAAATAAATGTATTGTGATACACAGCATGCAAAAATATTTCTTCTTGCGTGTGATAGTTGATAAGTAGGTTATATGCCACTAACACTTTCTGGGCTATACTCTATACATTTGTGCATAAATATCCCATCCAAGTATTCTTAACAAGCATTACTCTTACCACAGCTACATGTCCCAAGTTGTACCACACATCTGCAGCTTGTTCCTCATTTTCTGCTAGAGATAGTGCACGTTCAAATGAACTGAGAATCATGTCATATTGCTGGGCATAGAAACAGCAAAGGCCTAGATTGTTAAAGAGTTGGCTATTATAAATGCCCATCTGCAGGAGTCGCCTAGTTCAATATAAAAAGTAAATAAGTCAATTTGTATTTTTGGAGCATGCTTCTTGAAAGTTTCTTGTGCTCATGCAAATTTCAGGGTACATGATCTCTGTATTTCTATACTGAATATAAGAAGAAACCAGGGTGCAATAGTTCTTTTTCCCTCATTTTCAATATGATCAGCATGTTCTCTCCTTCCCCCAAGAATCGAGCCTTGTTGACTAGAACAGAGTTCCCTAACCTGTCTGGCTTTGCAGACGGTGGGAGCGGTGGGGAGAGGGGATGGTTCAGTGTAAGTGGTAGGTGAGTGCGTGTGTATTCCATCCGTGCAAATGGTGGGCACATGCACATGCACATCACCAGTTCCAAAAGGCTCAAGGCTCAGTAGTGGGCTGCAATCCGGTGGTTGGGGACCCCTGGACTAGAACCATCAAATTTAGCCCTCTAAAAAGGCACTCCTACTATAAAGGAAATTGCTGTTCAAAACACTGTGTAGTACCTTAAAGTCCAACCATCATTATGTCAATAATATATTATTTAGACAGCAAATATATACTCTGGACAAGAAAATCTATATATAATTGTTAAAAAGTTAACAGAAAATGTTTGCCACATTCTCAGGAGATATTATCAGAAATACATGAAGCATTGTAATAAAACTATATTACGTTTGTGTGTGTTGTGTGTGGGTGTTTCTTTCCCTGTTTCCCACATGTTAGGTCTTTTTAGTACATTAATATTTCAAATGCAAGACAATAGTCCGTTAATAGCTTTGTAGTCCTTGCAACAAATTTGATGGGAAAAATCTCTTGGAAAATGAGCACTAAAAATATAGGTAGATGGGTGAATGTTTGAAAACCATTTTTATGTTGTCTTATTAATCAGTTGAGGACAGACCACAAATCACTCCATGTGTTCCCAGGGTTATCAACACTGTGGGAAATAATGGGGACCTTGAATCTGTTTTAGGCTACCTTGAGACTGTGGAACAGAACTGGTAGATATGTAGAGGCAACTCAAGATTTCCTTCTGCATTTTAAATATTTCTACAAACAGTGCTTTTTCTGGTGAGACCGGTCTATCAGGGCAACCTGGTCTACCCAAATATGGAGCATACTGCTTCCGCTTTCGCCTTTCAACCCCAATCCAGGAGCCTTCACAGGCAGTTGCTTTCGCGACAAACTACTTTTGTGTGAATTTTATATTTCTACAAACACTTATTATGGATGTCTTAGTACAAAAATTAAGCAGTAGTTTCTTTGTATGTTCCTATCAGGGCTATAATTCTTAAGTTTGACAGACAACCGACTGAGTGTATGATTTAAGATACTTTTCACCTACCCATCCATTTTGTTTTTTATTTTTATTCTATTTAACTATTTGAAAAGATCTATCATCTATCTATCTATCTATCTATCTATCTATCTATCTATCTATCTATCTATCTATCTATCTATCTATCTATCATCTATCTACATATATATACACACTATCTTCTTACCTATAAAAACGTAGAGCTATCTCTGGCTGGTCAGAGTAAAAATGATTACTTGCAATGCATGCAATGGCTTCCACATGGGTATTATCTTGTTTTAAGACATCTTTATAGTATTCTGCAGCCGTAGAAATGTTGTTCATTTCCTATAAACAGATGAAAAGATAAAAGTATTTTAAATTACACATGATTAATAAAAACAAAAAGAGTGTTGTGATTCCTTAAATATCCTTCAAATGTAGTTAGGGTGAATAAAAATACATCTCTTCTAATTTTACTGAACAAGAACAAATAAATTTGAAAAGATGTGCATGTATGTATTAATCACATATAATTATAAGTTTTTCTTTTATATGTTCACCATTTTTTCTAGCTTACTAAAAGTAAGTAGCCATATGTTTTTGGTTATTTCCTATTTCAGTACTACATAACAACATCCATTTTCTTCAGCAAAGAAACAGCCTTTTCTGCTTGTTTATATAATTTTCTGTCAGTTGTTACCAAAAGATTTTTAAAAGATTTATTTCCTACAGTAGAACACATATCATATCTAATCTCTAAACAGGCAATCTTAGACTCAGTTTAGGAATGATGTCCTCGTTCCTTAACCAAGCGAGTGTAGGATTGTATGGTAATGACTCCTTTGTCCAAGCAGTTACTTCAGTGGAAGCTAGAAGAGCTGTAACTCAATGATAAACTAAAATACCAAATTTCAGTTCTTGATATTTAGATTTTAAACCTAAAGCTATTGCAACAGTTTAAAAAATACTAGAGGAGGAATTGCTGAAGCTAGAGAATAGGTCAGCTCTCCTATTCTTACATTTTAGGACAAAGAAGCCATAAGCCTAGTTTTAAAGTTGCTCCCCCATTCTGCCTCCTTACCATTAACTTATCTGCACATATTTGTGCTACAATTTAAAGCAAACAACTGTTTGAGGGCATACTCATCAATTATCCTGTTGATGCAGGAGAAAAACTTGATTTGCATACCTCATGAATCCTGGCCATGCCACAAAGGAGGAAAACTTCTCCAGGAAATCGTTCTAAACCTTGTTTGAAAACATTTAAAGCTGTCAAAGGCTGATCCAAGCGGGAATATACCTGGCCAAATACATGGGTATAGTTCCATCAATGTTAAGATTTTTATAATAACTATAGCCATGAAAATCAGCTGCCAACTAAATCATATATACATATATTAAGTCTATGCATACAGCTACATTTAAAGTTAGAAAACAATTCTCCATATTTTGCCTCTGCATATATTCCAGGATAAAATTCAGATAATGCCACACCACCATATCAACATGGTTTAAAAACTACTAGCATTCTTTTTACTCCTCTAAAATATTTAAAGCAACTGTTTTGTGTCCCTCTGCAGAACTACCGTCGGAGGATAAGATGCATCTTTTCCCCCCCTAAAAGAGGGTGAAAATTTGGGTGCGTCTTATACACCAAATGTAGCCCCACCCACCCACCAGCCCCCACCCTTTGGCCTCTGCTCTCAGCAATTTACCTCTTTGCAGCAAACAGCGGAGGCTTCAATAAGCTATAGCAATCCCTGCAGCCCCAACAGCTGATCATCGGGAGAAATTGAAAGTAAAACTTGCTGTTTGCTCCACATGGCAAATAGCTGGGAGGCAGGTTTTTTGTGTGTGTGCTAATCGGGCTGTTTGCTGCAAGGAGGTAAGTCAACAACTATAAATGCCTATAGAATGTTCAAATTATTAGACTTATTTTTTAAAGGCTGCTTTATTATTGTAAAGGTAACAAAATGAAGAAGCTTTTTAAAATAAATGCTTGATCTGAAGAGGCTCAGTGCTATTGTTTTAAAAAGTGCTATTCTTTTAAATAGCAGAGAATAACTATACTTCCAGAAAGCACATTTTAACAGCATCTGTACAAATATAGTCTGAAATATAACACTACAAACAGTGTATATTGTCTGTACTGTTTGTTGCAAGGAGGCAAATTGCTGGGAGACAGAGGCAGATATTTTTCCCTTGTTTTCCTCCCCCAAATCTAGGTGCGTCTTATATTCTGGAGCGTCTTATACTCCAAAAAATAGGGTAGTTCATTTATTCCAGCTCATGATACCACTGGTTACATTTTTTCACCTTGGATAGCAGGCTTCTCTGTTAGGCCTTCAGCAAGACACAGCAGGCAGTGAGCTTTCAAGAGTGACAGGTTAGCAGTATGGTCTTATATATTGGATATTTCTTCAGGAGACTGATCTCAAATAACTAACTTATTTGTTAATGCTTGTACATGGGATGGGTAGGTGGGGGAAACCATACAAAAACATTTCTATTGCCACCAGCATCACAGCTAAACAGGCAATGCAATGATATTCTAAACCTAGATTTACCCAGGTGTTGCAAACAGCAGTAGCAGTAGAAAAAGCTTCCAAAGTATCCTTTCTTACAGGAGATTTAAAAAAAGCATTAGCAACTGAAAAACTAATTATTTAATTATAATCCAAGAGTTCCAAGCCATTTGTCTAAAATAATGATTTGTAATCATTTTTAAATTACAAATGCCAACTTACTTTTGCCAAGTACAGTACTGTATCTACCATATATTGTTGTCTGAGAGCTGATTTAAACTGTGTTTCTGCTTCACGGTATAATCCTAATCTGGAAAAATTTATAATGAAAATTATATTAAAGCCAACAAACTAATAGTAAATGGGTTATATTTTACAATTATACATTAAAACCACTAAAAATGAGAATATATATTCTACAAGTTACTTGATTTGTAAAAATGAAATTAAAAAGGCTAAATAACAAAATGAGATAAGATAAATGCTTTTTTATGTTCCAAATAAAATAAAAGTAGCTACTAATTATGACCTTTAAAGCGCTCCATGGCTTAGGCCCAGGATACCTGCGAAACCACCTACTGCCACCAGTAGCCTCCCACCGTCCAGTACGATCCCACAGAGTTGGCTTCCTCAGGGTGCCATCGGCCAGACAATGTCGGCTAGCGACCCCCAGGGGGAGAGCCTTCTCTGTGGGAGCGCCTTCCCTCTGGAATGAGCTGCCCCCAGAGCTTCATATAATCCCCAACCTCCGGTCCTTCTGATGCACCCTAAAAACTTGGCTTTTCCAGCAAGCCAGCCTGGCCTGAACAAAATAAATTATTGATCATTGTTAATTTTAATTCGATTTTTTTTAAAAAAATGTTATTGTTAATTCTAATTGGGTTTGTTTGGGATATTCTATTTAATTTTTTTTTAAACTTTTGTATTATATGTTTCTTTTAATGTTGTACGCCACCCTGAGTCCTTGGGAGAAGGGCAGTATATAAATCTAATAAACTAAATCAAACCACACCTACTCAATGAAGAAAATGCAGAATGCAGAAATGGTATAATTTCTACTTTAGGTAGGGTTTTTTTTTTCTAAAAAGGAGATATGTTACAAACATGTACAACAATTATGAAGAGTAAAATGAACGGGAAATATAAAAACTTGCAACTGATTAATATATATATATATGTATGTGTATGTGTGTGTGATTTAATATATATTAATGAAAAAATTACACATACACACTCACAAGGGTAGTCCTTGACTTACAACAATTGAGCTCAAAATTTCTTAACCCATTTGTTAAGTGGATTTTTCCCCATCTTACGACCTTTCCTCGGTTGTTAAGTGAATCACTGCAGTTGATGAGTTACTAACCTGATTGTTAAGTGAATCAGGATACTTCACTGATTTTCTTTGTCATAAAATCGCGAAGTGATCACATGACCCCGGGAGACTGCAACGGTCACATGAACCAGTTGCTAAGCATCTGAATTTTTATTTCATGATCCTGCAAAGGTCATCACTGAAAAAAGGTCATGCCACTTTTTTCAGGGCTGTTGTAACTTTGAACGGTCACTAAATGAACTGTTGTAAGTTGAGGAATATATTTGTATTCGGGTGTATTTGGAGGAGTTAAAATTCCAGGACTGGATAAATTACAACATCATATTGAAAAAAACTTGCTGATGGTTTGAACTTTATATATACAGAAATCCTGTGAAATGGGTGAAGTGCTAGCAATTGAGGTGGTAAACACTCTTCCCAATTTTTTTTAAAGGAGGGAATTTAGTCCACGTTCAGCAAATCAGTTAAGGTACCCTTAAGTATCCCAAGGGAGTCTAATTAGCAAGTTAGCAAAGTATGAGATGGATGGAGTGATAATTAAGTAAATTTCCTTGAACATTCCATTTAAATAGCGCTCATTAATGTTTGTTCATCCAACTGTGAAGAAATATAAAGTGAGTACCGCATGGTTCAATCTTGGATTCTGTATTCTTCAACACTTTTATTAATTATTTAGATGAACGGTGGAGGGAACATTTATATAATTCACATGACATAAAATTGGATGGGATATAAAGGTAGACAAATTCGGTTCCTGGTTTACCTGTAATAACACTTCCCAATTTGCACTTTCCACCACCAGTCCTTGAATTGGGCATACTGTGTGGCATATGCTGCCAAATCTAAAGCCTTGAAAGGGAAGCAAATTTACAAAGGTCATCT
This sequence comes from Thamnophis sirtalis, assembly GCF_051295495.1. Lineage (NCBI taxonomy): Eukaryota > Metazoa > Chordata > Lepidosauria > Squamata > Natricidae > Thamnophis > Thamnophis sirtalis. The sequence continues at coordinate 134,880,891 of NW_028261381.1, read as the reverse complement.
TCAATTTTGGGAGAAAAAAAACATATACACTGAATATTTAGCAGGTTGTAAAAAAACTATAAGATTAAATCAGAGAAATATATTAGATTTTCCCTTTTCTTTAACAAAAGAATCATTGATGGCATTTTAACCTATTCAAACCTGAAAGCTTTCTTAATAAAGGCATTTGAAAAATTGCTCAAACTGCTCTACCCCTTATATAATTTAATATTTTCCATTTTTAGTACTAATTCCTTAAATTGGATCATTCCAACCATTTAGTACATGCATAATTAAATATTGAAAAAGTTTACATAAATTTTCTGTAGTTAATTGCAAGTTCAGCATTTTGTGCAAAGGCATAAATACTTCCCTAATCCCTCATATGCTCCAATTTTTCATTATGGAACACATCACATCCATAATTCACTACAGCCTCCTCTATTTATATAAACAAGGCATGCCCTTAATGAAAAGCAAACTTACAACAGTTTAGATAAATGAGCTACTTTTTTAATACAATAAATTATTTTGAGAAAAGCATCAAGAAACCTGAATGATATACAATACAATAACAGAGTTGGAAGAGACCTTGGATGTCTTCTAGTCCAACCCCCTGCCTAGGCAGGAAACCCTATACCGTTTCAGACAAATGGCTATCCAACATCTTCTTAAAGACTTCCAGTGTTGGGGCATTCACAATTTCTGGAGGCAAGCTGTTCCACTTATTAACTGTTCTAACTGTCAGGAAATTTCTCCTCAGGTCTAAGTTGCTTCTCTCCTTGATTATCTTCCGCCCATTGCTTCTTGTTCTACCCTCAGGTGCCTTGGAAAATAGTTTGATTCCCTCTTCTTTGTGGCAACCCCGGAGATATTGGAACACTGCTATCATGTCTCCCCTAGTCCTTCTTTCTATTAAACTAGACATACCCAGTTCCTGCAACCGTTCTTCATATGTTTTAGTCTCCAGTCCCCTAATCATCTTTGTTGCTCTTCTCTGCACTCTTTCTAGAGTCTCCACATCTTTTCTACATCGTGGTGACCAAAACTGAACGCAGTATTCCAAGTGTGGCCTTACCAAGCATTATAAAGTGGTATTAACACTTCACGTGATCTTGATTCTATCCCTCTGTTTATGTAGCCTAGAACTGTGTTGGCTTTTTTGGCAGCTGCTGCACACTGCTGGCTCATATTTAAATGGTTCTCCACTAGGACTCCAAGATCCCTTTCAGTTACTACTGTTGAGCAAGGTACTACCTATACTGTACCTGTGCATTTCGTTTTTCTTGCCTAAATGTAGAACCTTACTCTTTTCATCATTGAATTTCATTTTATTAGATAGTGCCCAATGTTCAAGTTTGTCAAAATCCTTCTGTATCTTTAGCCTATCTTCTGGAGTGTTGGCTATTCCTGCCAGCTTGGTGTCATCTGCAAATTTGACGAGTTCCCCATTTATTCCCTCATCCAAATCATTGATGAAGATGTTGAAGTGTACTGGGCCCAAAACAGAGCCTTGGGGTACTCCACTGCATACTTCCCTCCATGAAGATGCAGTTCCATTGAGGACTACACATTGAGTGCGGTTGGTCAGCCAGGAATATTAGGAATTAAAATCCTGGATGGCAATGGGGGAAGAAGGGAAGGACTAACATTTAATTGATTATGTGTTTTATATACTGATAAGGCTGGGAGACTTTTAATGACTTAACCAGCATTTGATCACATCAGGTATCAGTATGCTACCAGTATTCAATGCCATATTTAGATATTTTAGCAATTAGATTACTTCTAGACAATTAAGAATCAGAAAGTAAAAAATGAATGCTAGTTCCCAGTATTATTCCTATCAAAAATTATATAGAAATTAAAAGTCAGTAGTGCAGAATTAATTTTAATAAAAAATAAACAAGGAGGGAGTTACCAGTAGCTTATATGCAGAGGATATGGACACATAAAGCTGTGTTGTGCAGACAATCTAACCCTTATTTTCTGCATGAGTAAACTATCATCCATAGTTTTGCATATCCATGAAGAAACAAAAAACAAATCCCAAACTGCAGATATAGAAACACATTTATGCTAAGACCTTGTCTCACTGCAGACGAAAGCCACTTGTATTTCTTGGCAAATGTCAAGAAAAGAAAAATAAGACATCTTCAATAAAGCAATGAAGCCACACACTATTGACTCTTTCAAAGGACAAAGGTGTAATAATTTTAATTCTTCTCTGTGATCAACATATTAAGTCATTTAAATACTGATTAAAATTCAGATCAATTCCTTTGGGCAATGAAGTCTCTCACCATATTTATAGGCAAAGACAGTTTGCCAGAGTTAATTTACCCTTGAACTCAGTAAATCCCAAAGCTTTTCAAGATGCAAATGGTTTTGAATTTCCATTCTAGAACTCTGTTACACTGCAATAAAAAGAGGGGGGATATTTACAGTATTGTATGTGATGTATCAACATCTCATTGTTGCCTAAATCTGATATCCAGTCTTCCACAAATCTATACTTGGAAGGAAAAACAAGAATGATAGGCTGGTATTTCTTTAGAATAGTTTGTTTGCATAACTGAACTACTTAATTGCAAAATCTATTGGAAGAGTCCAAGGTATCCTATTTTGATACTTTACAAAAATGTGAAAACTTCCATGTTGAACATTACAACCTCCTTTCAGAGTCTCTTCATTCATACAGCTTCTGTCATCCTATCTTTTTTTTTTTGCAATATAGTTTATTCATACCATGCACACAGACACATGTATGTATGTATGTATGTGTATGTGTATGTATGTATATATATATATGTATATATATATATATATATATATATATATATATATATATATATGTATGTATGTATGTATGTATGTATGTATGTATGTATGTATGTATATATATATATATATATATATACACACACACATATACATATATACATACACATACATACATACATACATGTGTCTGTGTGCATGGTATATATACATACATACATACACACACACACACACACATACACATATATATGTATCTCCAGGGAGTTACATGTTTATATATTTTTCCAGTTTAGAAATAATAAACATTTGGTGTTCCTACTTTTATTTTAATACTTTAATACTTATTTTAATATAGATATGGTTTTCCTTAAAAACGCTTTTAGACATCAATATATTTCATGAAGCTGAAGATTAAGGACATATTATCATGGAAAAATCTATCCACGTTTGTTAAGAACTGACACTGATTTGATGGAAATCAATCAATCAATCCATCAGTATTTCTTTAACACGAAAAGGCAACTGTTTTCAGAAACCAGTTGATTTCAGAAACCATCTGTTGATTTCAACTGACCAGTATATTTTTGGGGGGCAAACAAGAATCATTTGAAAAACAAATTAAGTTTAAATTATTTAACATGAAAAAAACTGAACTCAACCAAAAGCAATACATTGTATATTTTTCTGAAGGAAGAAAATGCAGTACCATTATCATAGATGAAAGCAATAAGGAATTTGTTTTCTTCAACTCTTACATATTTCTCACATTCAAAATAAAAACAGAATAAACATTAACCTTTTTTAAAATAACTGTACTTACATTCTTAACATCACTCTCATGATGAAAAATGTATTCAAACAAAGCCTGTGAAAAAACAAATATAAAATATGTCATCAAATTGGTGGCAAATAAGATCTACTTACATTTAATTAGAAATAAGTATTTATTAGCTCATTTAAAATTAAAAGCAGATTTAGTAAAAATATTGAATGCAATAAAGAATTCACATTTCAAAAAACTATGTAATGTTACTGCCTTGTTAGGCAAGAATTCTTAATCTTAAACCTGAAATTAATTAATTACAATTTATAGACCATGTGATTCCCAATGACTCAGGGCAGTTTACAATTAAAAGGAGAAAATACAAATACAAAAACCAAAATATAAGCACCCCAAGGGAAAATACAGTATATACTCCCCAAACCAAGCAACCAATTAGTCGACAGAGGCTGACACATCATTCTGTTCCAAAGCCTCGGAGAAAGCTAGGGAAACTGTCTATTTTTTATAACTTGCTGTTACTGTATTTATCACAGAAGAAAGGGGGGGGGGGTGTTCATTACTGAAAAACTGGATGCTCTGAAAATTATCTTGGAAGATCAACTTTTGCTTTGAACAACTGATCACACTGTAAAAACAGATAGTCCTCAATGTACAATGGTTCAAATTAACGACAGCCTAAGAAAGGGTGTTTTACGCCCTGTAAAGCACATCCAGTTGTTGCCAAAGGTCACATCACCATCTTGCAATCACACGATTGCCATCTGGTACTTGCCAACCTGTTTGCACTTACAATAACTTGCCAAGTGCCCCATAATTATATGATTACCATATACAATCTTCTCTGCCAGCTTCTCCAGAAAACCAATGGGGAAACAGGTAGGGAAGGGTGCAAGCTGCTGCCACCTACCAAGAGAATACACTCTCATCTTAGGAGGTTGGCTGACAAAAAGCTCCCTGCAGGAGGATTTCGGCTCCATGCTTGATTTCATGGAACTGAAATCCTTCATGCCTGCTTTCATACATCTGAAATCCTTTTGCAGGAAGCTCTCTGCTGAAGCATTCCAGTTTGAGCTGAAATCCTTCAGCAGGGAGCTCTGTCACCGAGCCTCTGGAAATGAAAGAGAATTGAAATCAAAGTAGCATTTTCAGTCGTGAATGGAAAGGTGGTAAAGTAAAAAGTATAGGGTGTCTCAGGGGTATAGGGGACGCCCTTAGAGGCCTGGTGCAGGTTGTATGCAAGTGTCCTTCCTCATTCAGGGGCTGAAGATACTGCTTGAGTTTTGGCAGGGAGGATTTTCATTCCTGAGTGGAGAGGCAGCAAGGTAAGGTGAGAAGTACAGGGTGTCTGAGGGGTATAGGGAAGGCCAAGAGGCCTGGTGCAGGCTTCATGCGTCTTTTTACTTTCTGGGCTGAGAAATTGTACTACACTGAATTTGGGCATCTCTCTTGAAAAAAATAGTAAAAACACAAAAGCTATTAACACCTGTTTTAATTAACAGGAAAGACTTAAAATGAACAAATCAAGCATGGTACATTAAACAAGCACATACCTTTGCCAACTTTGGTTTTTGAGCATAATTATTTAAATTCAGTTTAGATATATTTATGAAAGGACCATCAGGATTAGTGAGCATGGAGGCCTGTGGTGGGAAAAAGCATCAAACTAAATGATACACCACATTTGAATTATAACTGGCAATACAGTATACAATTCTGAGAAATCAATATAGTGCCTATAAAAAAATATTACATGAGAATAAATTGTAACACTTGCACAACTCCCAGCTTTTGCCACTGCTCCTAGAGTTGAGTCAACTAGACTTTCATCTGCTCCTTAGTAGCAACAGAGGCAATGGAGCTTAACAGAAAATTGGCTCTATAGTGCCCATCCAGAGTCATATAACTCGGACAGCTCCCAGTAAACTGTAATCAATAGGAATCTCCCTTTCTGAAAAAATATTTATTTGCTTTACATCTTTCTTCTATTGTTAGCATGTCTCAGCTACCCAATAACAAAGGTCATTGGGTGGAATGAAATGTTACTACATAATAACGAGGACAATAAAATGGGAAGAATAAAGAGCACAGGAAAATATGGAACATATCATTTGTTATCTGTAACAGGCAGAGCAAGTACCAAACAGTAAAAAAAGACTATAATTTGCTTTAAAATTCAATACAAGGCAACTGTGAAAACATAATATTTATTTAAGGTATGTGATATAAAGCATTGCTAAATCCAATGTGGTTTACAGGACTATAATACCACACTGTGTTTTTTCCTCACTATTATGCATAAATGGATATTTGTGTATTTTGTGGAACATTTGATCTTTAAGCAATAATAAGCAAAGTCTATTAGTATTATATAGAATACCCATATTTTCAAAAATCTGATCATGTAAACAAACAAAGATGCTATTAGTTTTAATATAGCAGGGGGGGGAAGTATCGGGGAGGGGCACACCTAATAATCCTTCCTATGCTGTATACATATAGTTCCAATTTCCAAGAATACAAACGTAGGAGGATCCTTACTGTTCCAAGCCTGACATATCTCCCTGAAGCACTAGTCATTGGACGGGCAGTGTGAGCAGTTCTTGGAGTCTTTAAGGCTTGTTCAATGCTACCTGGTCTCCCAGCCTGCGTGCTGGGTCGTACAAAACCTGTCAGGGGTCGCCCTGTTTGTGTCACTGGCCTGCAATAATCCAGACATGGAAGAGCATCATGATAAAATGATAAACAGAAGCATTTATTGCTATTTGCAAAATCAAAAAGAGTACAGATTGCCATATGGAACTATTAATATAGATATACATGCCTTAAATCAATTTCCTATGCACAAAATGATGTATTACATTTATCATTATTTAGTACATACCCATATAGGATTTACTCACTACCCCATTAAATGTAACTTACATAATTCTTTTTTTTTTTTGAGGGAGATCATCTGTGTTATCTTTTACAATGTGAGACCTCTTTTTGTATTCCTATTTTTGTTTACACTTTTACTGCTTGTAATGTATTCCCAAACTTATTTGGCTATAGAACATGTTGGGCTTTGAATATATTGACAAAATGCATACCTACGAGTAGTTTCTTATTTCATTAAAGACTACAACAAAATTGTGGATTTATCATCCATAATGAGACAGAAAAATATTCCCGCACTTTCTGTTCCACTATAGATAACAAAAATCATTTTAAGTTTGCATCCTTTTAGAGCAAGAAAAACACATTGAAAAAAATAATAGTAAATACCGTATTTTCACCCATATAACCCGCCCACGCAAATAACCCGCCCACGCGAATAACCCGCGGGTTTTCGGGATCGTGTAAAATATTTTCCGTATACCCCGCCCACGCATATAACCCGCGCCAAGTAAGAGAGAAGGGAAACAGCTGAGATGGGGGGGGAAGAAACGGAGAAAGAAGCCTGCGCAAGCTGGGGAAGAGGAAAGGAACGGAGGAGAAGGAAACAGCTGAGATCGGGGTGGGGGAAGAAACGGAGAAAGAAGCCTGCGCAAGCTGGGGAAGAGGAAAGGAACGGAGGAGAAGGAAACAGCTGAGATCAGGATGGGGGAAGAAACGGAGAAAGAAGCCTGCGCAAGCTGGGGAAGAGGAAAGGAACGGAGGAGAAGGAAACAGCTGAGATCGGGGTGGGGGAAGAAACGGAGAAAGAAGCCTGTGCAAGCCTCCGATCGTGTAAAATATTTTCCGTATACCCCGCCCACGCATATAACCCGCAAGGGGCGCTGTGCATGTAAAAAACGCATATAACCCACGGGTTATATGGGTGAAAATACGGTAGATGGAAGGTCTCCTTCAGCTAATTGTCCTTTTATAATACAAAAAAGCAACCAATGATGTTTTTTTCACAGAACTTTATTAAATCTCTGATGGTATTTCATAGAATGTAATCTAGAAAACTGATTTCCAACTAGATATCACACTTGCAATTTGAGGTGGTGGTAAAATTAACAATGTATTTTATATGTCTATTTAACAAAGCACAGCTGAATAATTTCTTGACCCAAAGTTCAGTCCATGACTACAACTTGATAGACATTTCTGAATATATAGGAACAACCACAAAGGAGCTATAAAGAACTGCTATGATTCCTATAAAATTTATTTACAGAGATGCAATTTTTTTAAATTTTTACTCCATTCTTTGGCAAGAAGACTTCTAAAGTAACTTAAAATATAAATAATTAGATAACTCTTGCCAGTTCTTAGGCTTACGATACACAAAATACAGGACAAAATGGAAAGGGCTGAACAGGGAGAAAGAAAGAAAAACACCAGCTTATCTTGACTAGTTCAAATGAAAAGAATTTAATAGTAGCTGCCACCTGGATGACAATTACAAAAAGCTCAAATCAGCTAGTCTCAAAATGTAAGAAATAAAATACATCTATTTCTCTCTGTTATAATTCTATGTGAAGATTATCACTTATGTACAAGAAAAAAAAATTACCAAATCAGTTAACCTCACTAAGAAACTGAGTACAGTACCTGATAGCCTTGCTAGGCCCAGCACCATTACCAGTTCCAGGCATTTTAAGTGAAGTACCAGGTCCTATCAAACAAACAAACAAAGAAACAAAACAAACAAAATCATGTTTATAGGTACTTTCCTATATATCTTTCTTTTTCCATTTATCTTTTGGTTCCCTTTCCCAGGTATTTTTTTAAATAAAAATCCAAAGAGAGAAGATGCAAAGCACAGATGAATAGTGAAGTGCCACAAATAAAATCTAATGCTATTATTTGTTTGTTTAAAAATGCACTGCTTCATTTAACCACGACATCGTAATAGGACTCAGAATCAGTCAAAACTGTAAAGGGAAGATAATCCCCTTATGCAGACAAAATGTTACCTGTGCAGAGCTGGAATTACATTCATAATTAAAACTGGAGATTTTAATTAGTGCACTGGGGATTTTTCTTGAAGATCAATTTCTTAGCTTGTTGCTGTATTGATCAAATACAAAGTGTACAGGAAGATTATTTACTCACTAAAGGCAATTTATATTTTATAGGCATATGAACATTTTAACACGAAATGCAAGCTTGAATTCTAAACTGCAATATTGACATAAAATGTATTACTTCACTGTATTATGTATTATATCACTGAAGATAATAATTTTAAAGAAAAGAAAATGCAAGATAATAGTTTAATATTGATAGCAGTCACTCATTCCATAGAACAGCCTTTAGAGAAAAAAGAAATAAACCATTGAAAAGGAATGTTGGAAAATCCTAAAAGGGAATCATGAGTTGCTTCTTGCAATAGATTTTGGAGCAGATATAAATGCAGCTTACGTGCAACTTGTGCAATTGCATTTTCATCCAGCATCATTTCAGCTATGCCTTCCTGATCCACTTCAATTTCATCCACATAAACCATTTCCGTCAATGCTCGCATTTTTAAACACCATGCAGCCTAAAATAAAGATGGAGAGGAAACAAAGCCCAGTAAACTAAAATGTCTACAAAATGCTTTCAATGTTTTAAAAATCAAATAGAATACAATAGGCCAGCAGTTGATTATTTGACACTTGTGAGAAAGAAAAAGGGCTTTGGGATACTGAGATCTTGGCTGCATTATAGTCTTCAATGCAAATATTACATAGAAAACATTTCAGAACTACTAGAGAAATAGGTGAGGAGGACCTCAAGAAGAATGCAGAGAACGCATTCACAAAGGCTCAGTCACTCCCAATATTACATTTGAAGGGAGAGTATCATGTACTCTACTTCCTCCCTCACCTATAAGCAATAGAAAGTGTTCCATTTCAAATTAGGTGGAATCTGTAGGTGATACTACTGAATATTTAACTACATATTGATAAGGAAATAAAAGGATTTGTGTAGCTGAGCAGATAGTAAATGATGCTGGGTACAAGACACAGGTAACACCAGGTGTAATTTCTAGGTGCTGGTGGTTACCTTTAACGCCCATCAGGACGAGGATACCTGAGAGATCACCTTTTTTTCAAGTCTCTACCCATCCAACCAAGCTGAGCAGAATGGACATGCAGCAGATCCCGTGAGCCAAAAAATGTTGGCTGGTGGGGATCAGAAGGTAAGCTTTTTCTGCAGTGGCCCTTGCTCTAGGGGACATTCTTCCTCCAGAGATCAGTATGGTCCCAACTCTGTTAGCTTTTTGCAAGGCCCTAAAAACCTAGGTATACCTCCACTTATGACCACAATTGAGCTCAAAATTTATGTTGCTAAATTTGTTAAGTGAGTTTTTCCCCATTTTATGACTTTCCTTGCCATATTTGCTAAGTGAATCACTGCAGGTGTTAAATTAGTAATATGGTTGTTAAATGAATGTGATTTCCCCATTGACTTTGCTTGTCAGAAGTTGAATAAATAAATTTATGCATTTTAGAACTCTATACAAATCAGTTTGACTTCATATTGCACACTGGATATCATGTGATCACTCTTAGAACGCTTTGTCTTAGCAGCCAGATTCCTGAAGCAATGAAGCCAATTAAGATCTCAAGTTGCCTCCCCTCCCCCCTTCTTTCCAGTCATCTTCAGAAATAACACATCAATCTAGGAATAATATGCTGATCTTGTGCATTAATTCATCCTGATGACAGGGTGGAGGTTTACCTGCTTTAAGCACAAATAACAAATGTAATAAAAGACTTAGTTGGAGAAGAGCATATATTACAGGCCTGCTTTATTGTACTGATTCATTCACTTCTTAAAATACATTTTTGTATCAAAATAAACTTAAGATGGGCCTATATGGTATTTATTTTGTAATACATTCTAACTATATGAAATCATTTAAATATGTCCAAAAGGTTGAGAGGATTTTAATAGATAGTCCCAATAAATATTAACATTAATGATAGCCAATAACCCTGTTTCCATATAATTCTTTTTACAATTTTTATCCAACCTTTATTTTTATAAATAACTCAAGGCAGAGAACATGTCTAATACTAAAATGGTGAAATGGGAATCATAGAGAATCCTAGTGAATCTTACTTCTTTTTTAAACAAAAGTGTACTTAATATAAATGAAAAATGAAGAGGCCTTCCTTTCTCTTGGCGAAGAGTCAGCTTGATGATACATGCCTGTTATTTCTCAGTCATAAGCCATAATGTGATTTATTTATTATTATGTGCAAGCTTGGCCACTAGTTTTTTGTTTAACCAAATGTCCTAATTTAGTTTTATATATAAACTCAGTGAGTAAGTAACAATGACTGATTTAGAAATTATATAGATAGTTAGGGCTCATACATATTAATCCAGTTTTCCTAGAAAATGGTTTACTGAACAAAACACAATGTATTAACTCATAAATCATAGCGAACAGACCACAAAAGCTGTATTCACGTAATGAAAAATCGAACAAACCATGTGAGTTAAATTTTGGCAAAAGATAAACTCAGATGTAATGCAGATTCAAATTACATATATTTTGAAAATAGTGTCATATGTGGGTATTTGCATAATTTTTTTATTTATTGATTTATTTTGTCATGTTTATGCATTGTATATTGGAAGTGGTGACCCTTTGAGAGCTGTAGACAATGAAATTTCATTTTAATGTATGCCGATTAGTGTACATTCAAAATGACACTTAAGTTATAAGTCATGTAAACAATTTTAAACATATTTATATTAAATCAATAAAATATAATAAATGAAGTGCTTAATCTCATATATTTTTCCAGAATTTATTAGAAAATGAATATATAAGTTATATAAACTACTATGTAACTTTTCTTAAAATACTAGTCTGTCTGGAGGAACAAAGAAGTATCAAATGAAACTTTCTATTTGCATGAAGTACTCTGTAACCTATGGTGACCTCCACTCCAAATCTCTTACTGGCTTATATATTTAATTATTTAAAACATTTATATAGCTGTCCATCTTATAGCAAACTCGGGGAGGGGGGCTCCAAATTAAAGCAGCATAAAAGCCATACTAAAATTATCAAAACCAAACCCATTTTTTTAAAAAATGGTGCCAAAGCCAAGTTTTCAATATACAATCACCTCATGTTATCCCAGTGCTTGTTGGAAAAGCCAAATCTTCAGGACTTTATGGAAGGCTGGGAGGTAGAGACCTACCAACACTTCAGGTGGAAGTGTTGCACAGGACAGGGCAGCCATAGAAAAGGCTCACTTCCTAGCACCCACACAATGGCAATATTTAAGAAAAGGGTCTAGAAACATGGCTACACTATCTGACCTAGCAGGATGGATAGATATCCTAAGGGAAAGGTCATATACCCTTGGCCTTATGATATTTAATATTAACGTGATATGTACCTTAAATCGCACCTGGAAAGAAATAGGAGCCAATACAGCTCACACATCAGAGATGTTACATGGGCAAATCTATGGACACCCATAGCTGCTGCCATGTTCTGAATAATTGAAGTTTCGGGGTACAATTCAAGGGAAGATTCATGCAAGAGAGCATTGCAGTAATCTAAAGAATTTTATCAGTTCTGATAAGGGAGTAAATTGCTGGGAAAATATATTTGTTAAATAGTAAAGCATTTAACTGTCTTTTATAAGAATGAAGATTCGTTCTCCAATCTTGTGGGTTGGTTTCCGAACATTTCGTTACCACATAAAGTTAAAGTAAAATCAGCAGTGAAATATTAGGATGAGCTAAGAAACTTTAAAATCAAAATCTGAAAATTAAAATATGTACATTTGCAAAGAAAACCATAAAATTATGCAATTCAACATATGCTGTTCATCTATTTTTCTTTGAGTACTTCAGTATTATAAATCGGTACTGTTTCCTGGTCTTTAAATTGACATATGGAACATAAAGAACAATAATCAGATTAGGCAAGCGATCAGGATGATCAACCAAGATAGTAAGACAGAAATATGTTCCTTTTAGGTCATGCTATAGTTATAAACAAAGAAGCTACAATGAGTTTAATAAGGTTAATGAACGATTATTTCTGGCAGTAATAGCTGATTTAGACCCTTTCACAAAAATTAATTTTAAATAAAGTATGTTTACTTAAAAGGAAATCCTACTAAATTTCCTGAATCCTGCCCTCTAGTATCAGAAACACATTTAATTGAAGACACAATGCACACTTCATCATTATCATATTTAAGAATGGATTCATATAGTTGCTTCCCAGTGAGTTAGCATTCTTTCTGAATTACAGAAAGAAAAACAAAGAGGAAAACAACGCCTTAATTTTTTTAAAAACAACAACAGCAAAATGTTGACTAGGAAAGGGATAAAGGGGACAGTATTAATGTGAAATAAAGACATAATATCAAAAGTGCTTTTGATATTATTTTGGAATAAAATAAACAGATCAGGCCTGTGTTGATTGTCTGATATTAAAGGGAAAAAATTGAATTTACAAAATAAGATAAATGTAATAGGACTATGTCATTAAATCTATGAAAAGACAAAATGGATTAAGGGTATAAAGAAAGAGAATGAAGAAAGAAATCCAAAAAGCCTGCCAGACTATTAAATGCTGAAAAAATGGAAAGATTCTTAAATATCCACAGCAGAGAAATGATTGGTAAAGGTGAGAGAATTTAGCAGAGATGACAAAATAAATTAGAAAAAGATCAACAACTATATTTATCAGTGATTTGAAATCCCTTATAGACTTTTTGCTGAAAACAATATGTATGTATGTATGTATGTATGTATGTATGTATGTATGTATGTATGCTAAATACAAAAAAAATGTACTAGAAAGACAAAAAGGCAAGTCTACATTAAAACAGTACATTTAGAAAACCAGGATGCCCCTTTTTTTAGCAATTTCCTAAAAAGGAGATGATGAAACGTAACTGTATTCTATGCATATAGAAAGGGTGATATAACACAATGAGAGTCATAGATTTAACATTGCTTATCAAAAGTGCAGAATATTATTGTGTACAGGACAGGAATAGACACTGAAAGTACGCTAAGGCATGCTAAAGGCACAGCTTTTGTATATGTGAGGGCAGTTTTGATTTAGATAGCTTGCTGGCCTAAAAAGGAAGATTACTCTAAGGCAGTGTTTTTCAACCTTTTTTGTGCAAAGGCACACTTTTTTCATGAAAAAAATCACGAGGCACACCACCATTAGAAAATGTTTAAAAAAATTAACTCTGTGCCTATATTGACTATATATAAAGTAATTTTCCCACGGCACACCTTACACTATGTCACGGCACACTAGTGTGCCACGGCACAGTGGTTGAAAAACACTGCTCTAAGGAGGACAGCTTGATCTCACTTTCTTTCCAAATTCATAGTACATTGCTTGGTATTAGGCACCACCCATCCATAACCAATCATCAAAAATATATCTTGTGCTTATGTTTATATTTCAAAACTTAATGCTCTGAAGATCTTATAAGATATGTTCCAATTCTGTAGTATGGATGTCACTTATATATCTAAAAGAATTATAGTGCAGAACCAGTTTCTGCAGCAAATAGCTTTTAGTATTTTAAGCAGAATACTTCTAAAGAGTTCTGAGGAACTGCCTCCCCCTTGATACAACGGCCTACCTCAATCTCACAGAGAATACCATCAGCTAGAGATTTACATTGGTGAGATCCAGAAGTACTTTCTCTATTGTTGCACCCACCTTGTGGAACATCCTTACTCCTGAAATTAGATTGGCCAGATCCTTTTTAATTTTTTTGAAAGGCCATTAAGACCTGGTGTGCTGTTGGCCTTGGGCTCTTTTTAATATGGTTCTGCATTTCAGTTAAGCAAACATATGAGCTTCTTTAGGTGGAAACTTAATCATAAACATGTTGTTACTTTGGCTTTATCAATTTTAATGTTTGCTATAGATGCACAAGTAGTTGAAGCTTTTATCCTAGATAACATTTTAGTTTTAATTATAGCATGAGAGATAGTTACATATTTGCAGATTTTACACATCAAGCTCAGGTACAATGTGGTTGGTTTGGTTTTGACAGAGAGTAAGATAGTATAAAGCAAGTGCAATTTGTATGTTTTTCAAAACATTGTTTTTATAAGACTACTATAGTTATTAAAACTACGGTTAAATAAACCAGTTTAGCACCATTGCACAGAGGCCAAATAAGAGTTTTCTGTAATGTTCTGCTCCTATCTATGATCATCTGAATTTCTGCAACTTAGATCTGACAGTCCTAATAAAGGCCTCTGGACTAAACAAACTTCTTGTGATAGGTGGGGCAAGACTTTGCATCTGCCTTACATGCTATCCTTATTTATTAGATTTTCATCCCACCTTTATTACTTTACAAATAACTCAAGGTGGCAAACATACTAGTACTACTTCCTCCAATTTTTTCCACAACAACCTTGTGAGGTGAGTTGGGATGAGAGTGCGTCTGACCCAAAGCCACCCAGTTGGCTTTCATGCCTAACACAGAATTAGAACTCACAGGCTCCTGGTTTCTAGGCCAAGAAACTATGGTACGTTTGTAACTTCAGACATGCAAGGTTCTGTTAACTTAGCCTCATAATAAAGTAAATTTAGCTCATCTAGTTGTATCCTGACTGGTTTACCTGGGATGGCTGACATCAGTTTTGCAACTTTAAAGGTAAAAACTTCCTGATGACACTTTTAAGAGTCTGATCAATTGGGGGGGAGGGGGGTTTCCTAAGTTTTCTTTGTCTGACTATTAATTGATTGCAGGCTCCCCCCCCCCCTTATCAGATAGGCTGCATTTATATCCCTTGTCCCCCAAAGTCATCCACACATTCTATTAATTCGGTTAACCATCGGTTAATGATGGTATTTGGGACCAACATTTCTGTCACTAAGTGAGTCATACAGCATATCACGGCCATGCTGCTTAGTGACAGCACATCTGGCATGTTAAACCCTGCATCATTGTTAAGTGAGGACATCACGTGATCATCATCTGCAACCTCCTGCTGCTGTGATTCCTTGTAGGAAGCCAGAAAAGAAGGTGCAAATGGCAATCATGTGACCTCAGGATGTTGCAACAGCTGAAATTTTAAGCATTGGCATCAGGTACCAGGGATTCAGTGCCATCACATGTTTGAACGGTGACTGAATGAGTGGTTGTTAAAGGAGAACCACCTGGATTTGACATGTCAGCTATTCATTGGTTTGTAACCTATCTCAAAATTATCTAATAATAAGCTATAAATGTATATTTTAATTAAATAAACTAGAATTTTGAGATCTTGGGAGGTAGGGATTCCAGTTATGAGCACTGCTGGAGTTAAAAAAAAACCTGGATTATTATCTTATTCCAGCTAATTCGCCGTACAGAATACGAGGTGCAGGAAAGACATTTTACAAAACGCTCGCGCCGAAAAGCAAAAAGATCTGCATATATATATATATATATATATATATATATATATAAAAAGAGCAGTTACTAAATCAAAGCATCCACCCAAGGCCCAGTTTTACATTTTTCCTGAACTCGGAAACATCACATCCAGGCGTCCAGCTTCTGTCTTGTCTCTCTTCATTACCTGATCGCCAGGCTCCTTTTCCAGCACCTGCGAACACAGATCCGAACAGAGTTGGAATTTCCTCCGCCTGAAATAACTCAAGGCGTGGAGCAACGGGTCCATTTCCATCCCCATAAACTACGCAGGCGACTAATAACGCCACGCTAACACCCCCCCCCCCACCTCCTACTTAGGCCCCGCGTCTCAGCTTCGTTTTGCCCAGCAACGCTAACAGGGGTCCTTGGCGAAGCAAAGGCGACTAAGCAACTGCCTGAATGGCCAGAGATTGTGTTTCTCTCCTGTCTCGGAGAAGGGAACGGGCCGGAAGGGAGAGTCAAACATTTCAGCGCCAGCAATCACTGCTGAAACCTTTCGGGGTTGCGGACTACGACTGATTTCTCTGCCTTCCTCTCGTTATGTGGCATGAAAAATGCTAAAGTAGCAGATTTTAATAGAGCGCAGAACCAAGAAATTTCATGTGTTGATGGTTTTTTGAACTTCATAATCACTGCAGAGGAAATAACTTGGAGAAATAGAGTTAATATAACTTTATTTCTCAATAGCCGTTAATAATCATCTTTGATTAGTCATAGAAGATAAACGCATTTCATTATTTTTAACCAAATCAAACTTGAGAAAATAATATATTGCTTGGTGTATGATACGAGAATGTACTATGTGGTTAATTTGTGGTTCAGCGTGTTATGCAAAATCCTGAACATTGAGTTAACTCTGGAAAATCTGGGGACAATTTTTCTCTCCTTAAGGCTCAGGATTGTTACTGTTATGGATAAAATGGGGGTGGAGGTGGGAGAGAACACCAAGCTGGCAGGAATAGGCAACGCTCCAGAAGATAGGCTTAAGATACAGAAGGATCTTGACAGACTTGAACATCGGGCTCTATCTAACAAAAAATGAAATGGTGAAAAAAGTAAGGTTCTACATTTAGACAAGAAAAAGCAAATGCACAGGTATAGTATAGGTGGTAACTGGCTCGGTGGTAGTAACTGTGAGAGGGATCTTGGAGTTCTAGTAGACAATCACTTAAACATGAGCCAGCAGTGTGCAGCAGCTGCCAAAAAAGCCAACACAGTTGCATTAAAGGAGAGATAGAATCAAGATCACGTGAAGTGTTAATACTACTTTAAAATGCACTTGGAATACTGCATCCAATTTTGGTATCATGATGTAAAACAAAATGTTGAGACTAGAAAGTGCAGAGAAGAGCAACAAAGATGACATGGGGATTGGAGGCTAAAACATAAACAGTTGCCGGAATTGGGTATGTCTAGTTTAATGAAAAGAAGGACTAAGAGTGACATGATAGCAGTGTTCCAATATCTCAGGGGCCGCCACAAAGAAGAGGGAGTCAAGCTACTCTCCAATGCACCTCAAGGCAGGACAAGAAGCAATAGATGGAAACTAATCAAGGAGAGAAGCAACCTAGAACTATGGAGAAATTTCCTGACAGAACAATCACTGAAACAAATTGCTTCCAGTAGTTGCGAATGTTCCAATGCTGGAAGTTTTAAAGAAGAGATTGGACAACTATTTGTCTGAAATGGTACAGGTATAGGGTTTCCTGCCAGAGCAGGGGATTGGACAAGAAGACATCCAAGTTCAATTCCAACTGTTATTCTGTTCTGAAACTGTCCTTTACCCCTGTCTGAACCCTACTCAATAACTTAGTGATGTTTCACACATCAAAGAAAAGTGCAATTTCCTTAACTATGATCTGCTAAAAAAAACAAAACACAAAATGAACTCAGTTCAAAGAGTCTGTCAAACAGGATTTGGATGTAATCCTCCACCCCAAAACTAATTTTTCTTTTCTTTTCTTCTTTCTGAAAAAAATACGTATACATGTGGGTGTGTTTATATTTCCATATGTGGGAGATAATTGGGATCCATTTATGTTATAAATTGTGAATCTTATAGTTTCTATCTTTTGCCAGGTATATGTAGACATGCTTAAATGACACACAGGTGCACATGCAAGTATTTTTTGAAAAGGAAAAAACATCCAGGACTTCTTTCAGCTCATGTTTGCAATCTTAGATTGACAACATTGTAAAGGATTTTGTCAATATAATACTTTATTGATGTTTATGATACTTTAGTATATCAATCCCTTTTGGAATGGAAAGATATTCTTAAATTCAAGGTCATTTTTCTTTGGAGTGAATAGAAAAATGTGTTGTGTGTATCAAGCTGTTTTTTGTCATTAATGATCACAAGTTATACTGAATACCTTAACTGTTATATTATTGTACTAATTATAGATTGAATTTGGTTTGAACAATCAAGTGAAATTGAACACATTCACTGGAAGGATTCTGGATAGCTATCTAATTTACTGTGTTTCCATCAGCTGTTATCAATAGAATAGAATGGAATGGAATTCTTTATTGGCCAAGTGTGATTGGATGCACAAGGAATTTGCCTTTGGGGCATATGCTCTCAGTGTACATAAAAAGGCAGGATACATTCATCAAGAATCATAAGGTACAACACTTAATGATAGTCATAGGGTACAAATAAGCAACCAGGAAACAATATCAATGTCAGGGTTCCAAATAACATCCAAAATTAAATCATATTCCAAGGCAAAGTATTGCTCAAAGTTCCAATTTATTAAGAGAGTCATTTTGGCATATCTGGGAAAACCCGAATCTGAAAGCTTCCCGGTTTCCCCCACCCAGTTGAAAGTTCAAGATCTTGCACCCACACCCACAAGTCCATCACATGGTCCAATCTTCCACTGCCATGCTGGCAGTTTCACCCATACAGTTCCGGTCAGGTGCAGAGGTACCAAGACAAAGGATTACCTTGGCAATCTAAAAGGAATTTTATTTTGCTTACATCACACCCTACTCCTTAGTATTCCCCCCCCCATTTTCCCACTATAGAAACAGCATAGTAGATAGAAATGTGGCAGGCCAAAGATCCCAAAAGGAACCTGGCTGCAGGCCTGACAGGCAGCATCTCCTCAGAAGAAAAATGTTTCCTGAAAAGAGAATAATGTAGAGGTTAACATAACAGAATTAACCACCTCCAGGGGAACTGTTCTGCTTATCGGGAAACTTATCATGGAACTGTTTTACTAACCTATCCGCTTTTAGGTTCCAGCTTTTCACCCAAGTAACTTCGGACCAAGGGTACCCCTTCCAATGCACTAAATACTGTAAGCGACCCCTATACAGCCTGGAATCTAAGGTTTTTTTTCACATCATAATGTGTTTTCCCTTCTATCACTACAGGAGGAGTGGGAGGTTGGATATAAGGTCTTATGCTGGACCCAATTACTGGCTTCAATAAACCGTGACCCGTCAAAACCGCGTTCCACAAAAGCGCGGTCGACGAAATTGCGTATGTGACGTCATCACAACGTGACGAAAAAGATCAAAAAATTGAAATAAAAATTAAATTACAGCAAGCCGATTCACATAAAGGTAAGCGTTAGGTTAAGGGTTAGGGTTAGGGTTAGGTTAAGGGTTAGGGTTAGAGTGTTAGCGTTACGTTTAGCGTTAGGTTAAAGGTTAGCGTTAGGTTTTTCGTTACGTTAAGGGTTAGGTTTAGGGTTAGGTTTAGGGTTAGGTTAAGGGTTAGGTTTAGGGTTAGGTTTGGGGGGGTTAGGGTAAGGTTTTCGCTTTAGTTTTACATTTTTCGATCTTTTTCGTCGCGCTGTGATGACGTCACAGCGCTTTCGTCGACCGCGATTTTGTCGTCCGCGGTTTTGTGGTGGAACCCAATAAACTACAATGAAATACTGGGTAAATTTTCCCTAGAATTCTGGGTAGACTGAGTTGAACTGTAACTGAGTTAATTATCTTCACTATTGGGAATGGACCTAGAAATTTTGGGCCAAATTTCTTGCTAGGCATTCTTAATCTTATGTATTTGGTAGATATGAAAACTTTGTCCCCCACACAGAATGGGGGTTGGAGTGAGTAGTGTTTATCAGATTGCTTTTTGTAGGCTTCTGCCTCTTCCGCTAGAGCTTTTTTCATATTTTCCCATCCTTTCTTTAGCGTGTCCATCCATTCAGTCAGAGACATGGAGGAGGGAGGTTCTCTAGGCAGCTCAGGCATGGGAACAAATTTCATGCCACTAGTAATTTGGAAATGAGTGAATCCAGTGCTGCTGTGGACTGCATTGTTGTACGCCACTTCGGCGAAGGGTAGCAAGTCCAACCAATTGTCTTGCTCATAGCCCACATAATACGGGATGTATTGTTCCATCATTGTATTGGCCCTCTCTGCTGCTCCGTTCATACTTGGACCTTTTTACATAATCTTCTACTTCCGATTTCATCTTTGGCAACTAAAATTGGCACCTGGTGAGGTGGAGCGTTTTTAGGAATCCAAAGTGGCCTCCTAGTTTCGCATCATGGCTTCGCTGTAGAACTTCCAGCCTAAACCTCGTGGGGACATAAAGCTTGGACCCCTTCCAGGCTAAGCCATCATTCATCGTTAGAATGTCCTTGTTATTGTTGAGCCACGGGTCTGCTGGGAGTGCCGATTTCATCGCTGTCATCAGCTTATCCTGGCTTCGGGTGGTGACTTGGGCCGCCTTTTGGTGGGAGGAAGAAAGGATGGGGTGAACCACATCTTCCTTCTTACTGTTGTACTTCGGTTTTCTTGACAAGGAGAGCACTGGGGGCTGCTACTTTCGACTTTGCTGGTTCAATAAAGCCCCGCTTCAAATTGATGTTGATGTACTTCCTCAATTCAACCATCTCTTTGGGAGTCACGGAGTACATTTTCGGCTTTGGTAGGGTATCCCCCTCGCATTTCCCCACTATAGAAATAGCATATAGATAGAAGGGTGGCAAGCCAAAGATTCCAAAAGGAAGCCGGCTGCCTGACAATATAAATTGTAAGGATACAAGCAAAAAGTTAAAGTCCTGCAGTCATAAGTGGGAGGAGATGGGTGATAGGAACGATGAGAAGATTAATAGTAATGCAGCCTTAGTGAATAATCTGACAGTGGTAAGGGAATTATTTGTTTAGCAGAGTGATGGCATTCAGAAAAAAACTGTTCTTGTGCCTAGTTGTCTTGGAGTGCAGTGCTCTATAGCATTGTTCTGAGGTTAGGAGTTGAAACAATTTATGTCCAGGATGTGAGGAGTCTGTAAATATTTTCACAGCCCTCTTTTTGACTGTGTGGTATACAAGTCCTCAATGGAAGGCAAGTTGGCAGTAATCATTTTTCTGCAGTTCTGATTTTCCGCAGTTCTGAATATGATTATATCAACTGCTAAATTCTTTACTAAATTAAAAAGACTTGTAAAGTGATGTCCAAATATTAATTTGTTATATTTTTTTTGTATGTGTTTAGTGTTACTTTTTATAATTACCACTTGATTTTTACTTCATTACAGATTGTTGAGAAAGGACACATTCTATTTCTGAAGCTCCTTCATAGTTTAAGTAAAAAACAAAGATTTTAAAATTATTTCAAATGTATGAAAATAAGCAGCATTTAAATGGCCGCTTTGTACCATAATACTTATCTATGCTTCCCTTTTTAACCTGTCCACTTACCTGAGCTGCAAAATTTCCGATGACCATTAGCTGGAACAATTATCCCCCAATTTTTGCTAGCCAGATATCATAGCCCTACATTTCTCCTCTCACTCAGTCTCTGAAATCTTGGAATCGTTTTAGCAGTCTACTCAAGTATTAGATGGTATTAAGAAATGCTAGCCAGTTAAAGGAAAAATATACATAGGACCCGACTTTGCATACTATGCTAAGCTATAATTTGTTTTCATTATGGTTGAATACACAGTAATTGCTGGATTCATCTGAACACTAAGATATTAGTCATGGTTTATAAATAACATTGTGGGTTAACATGAGGCAACCTGACCTGCTCTCTCTATGTAAGGTATCCTACTCAATAGTCAAAAACTAAACTCCTGAGATCAACATAAGAGGACCTTCCCTGTTTATCTACTTGTCAACAAATTAGACTGATAATAAGGTATGTAATCTTACTAGTGTTGTTCCCCCATCCCCCAAGTGCCAATGGAATTACAGGCCTTCCAAGTTAGTTCTGAAATATCACCTATTTACCTATGTTTATATTTTATAAATATAAGAAACTGTTTCAGTTAAAACTGATCCTGACTCTCATCTTTGTATATTCACATAAAATAACAATATTTCTTGTAGTGAATATCTCAGTTGTTAAGTGAATTCATTGTCCTCAGCAGATGTTCCCACCCCCCAAAAAACTGCCAAAAATTGCCAGTTTCTGAGAAAAAAACAATCAATAGTGATCATCTGGCTGCAGGATGCTGCAAACTGCCATAAATGTGAGTTGGTTGCGGAGAGCCCAAAATGTGATCACATAACTACAAGAGTGGTGGCCCCACCATCGGAACTTAGAATCCAGATTGTATGTGTTCCCAAGGAAGTCCATCATAACTTCAACAAGTCACTAAGTGACAGATATTAAGTAAAGAACTACCTGTAATTCATCCTGCTGGTTTAAATTAGTTAAGTGTTCTTGTGTTTGCTCCTTGTCTATCCTAAGCTGCAGCTCCTTTATTTCATAGCCAGCTGGAGCTTTGTTGCCTGAGTGAAAATAAGCAGAAAATAGTATTTAAAAGTTCTGCTTCCTCACCATTATCCCTTCTTTTTTCTTCCAATACTTTTGGCTTTTTTTGTTTTTAATGTATCATTTGTTTCTGAAAATGCTGTTTTCTTATTTGGGTTATTTCTTGCAAGTTTCAGTTTGTTCTGACATTTAACCTTTCTGACACAAGGTTTAGTTTCTTGCAATTGCCTTGGTATTTGGTTTTATGCACCTTTCCCCATTTCCCCCACTTTCTATAATTTTTTTTGGGGGGGGGGAAGTTCTGTGGGTCTCTAAACAGGCCTCCCATTTTTTTCTACTAGTAAGTATTTTTTTATAATTGCATTTTCTAGGATTTTTCTTCTTTACTGGACATTGTCCTCTTTCAGGATTTCAAGCCACTGGATTGTATCTAGCTTCTTTTTTGAGTTAATCATAATCTTTTCTTCCAGTATGTATCCCTGATTTTTTCATCCATGCTTCCATGGTAAGTATTAGATCCAAAGTAATTGCATCCCTGTATGCAAGGCTTGAAAGAAAATATGTGTACCAAGACATTCAACAATGGAAATTTTCTCTGCCAGTTATTTGTCAATGCCTGGAACAGATTTTGTTCTTGTGGTATACTTATTCTTTATTTTTGCTTTCTAACATTATCCCAAATATAGATGTGGTTATGTCAAAAAGAAGCATTTCTCACATGTTGTATATCATTCTTTTCTACTGCACAATCTGCAAATGGAATCAAATAAAATAACCAAACAGCATAAGGTCTTGACAACTGAGTATAGACTCAGACAAATACCATACGAAAACACTAACCTAGTCAGGTTTATATTTTCACCATCATTATTAAATCCCCTGTAAGAAAAATCCAGAATTTAGCTTTCTTTTTAAAAAATATTACTCATCCTGTTTTTTTTTAAAAAAAAAAATAGGCTAGAGTTGTATACTTAAAGTCTTGATATAAATAGTCCTGCATTTGTGTGCATTTTGAAATCTAGCATCTGGAGTTAGCTATTTATTCACTGAATCACATACAGTATCTTTCTGGCTTTTTAACATAATTGACTCCTTATCATATTAAAAAACCATTTGTAAATGAATGGAGAAGCACTTTGAGCGTGAATGATTAATGGAAAGTGTTTCTAGATGGCTGAAAGGAGGAAAAATAACAAGGAGAGAACGAAAGAAGGAAAATATCTTTCATAGCAAATTTCTGTACTATTGAGACACGCTTGTCTTTAGATGGTTCAGGAACCAAGGCTTGGACTGCACATGTCCTGCATTTTAACATGCACTTAGGTAGACAACTTGAAGTTATACACAGCTACAAGCCATTCTTTTTTGCAGCTTAAACATTTATCCACACTTACAATGAAATTTTGCAGAAGCTTTTCAAAAACAAATTCCATTTCAGAATTTGATAGACACAAACTCAAAATAAACCGCTCCAAACTTGACTGCAGAAAATAAGACTTCAGCAACAGAGTGGTCAATGCCTGGAATGTTCTACCTGACTCTGTTACATCCTGAAACCCCCAAAACCTAACTTTAAACTGTCTATCTTGGACCTCACCCCATTCCTAAGAGGTGTGTAAGGCAGTGTGCATAAGTGCGCTAGCATGCCTTCCCTCCCTGTCCTACTGTTCCCATTTATTTGTACTCATTTCTTATGTAAATATTTATACCTGGTTATACTTATATGTTATATTCATATTTATACTTGTTTTCTCAAACATGCTTGACAAACCAAATAAAATAAAAAAATAAAAAATGAAATCTGCGTTTATGGACACTTTACTACTGGAAAGTGAGATTCTGTCAGGTTTGGAATAGCAGTCTGGTTCCTTACTTAAAGGGTGTTTTGTTATTGTTTTAAATTGATATGCTTAGGATATTCTTTGCTCTAGAACCACGTTCCTCCTCCTCCTTATTTGCAAAGCAGCTTACCCTCGCAGGCAGCTTCGCCTCTTTCGCTTCCCCTTACCCCCCTCTTCATGTGGCTCTTAGGAGACGCGAGGACTGGCTAGGGCTGCCCTGGGAAAGGCTGGCCGTGAAAGGGCCCCCAGCTCAAATTAATAATAATACTAAATGAAGACCGGGTAACCGTTCACCGTAGCCCCTCTTAAGGAAGCGGACGAAAAGCATCACTCCGACATCCAGGCAGCCTTCGGGAAAAACAGAAGGGGAGCGGCGGCCGCCGCCAACAGAAGGGGACCGCGCAGCCGCAGTGGGGAGAAGGGGGGGGGCGGGGGTGGATTGACATTGCAGGAGAAGAGCCCGCGGGTTTCGGGAGGACGACGACGACGACGCAGCAGCCAAGTAGCCGCGCGTACCTCCGCGGCGGCGGCGACGGGCGCGCGGGTGTTATATGTGTGCATGTGGGGTTGTCTTCGCCTAGCAGCCTCCCTTGCAGTTTTCTGCCTCCGTCGCGCTGGGTCGGCTGTCGGGCCCAGCAGGTGGATAACTACGGTCGTCGAGCCATGGGGGCAGCACTGCCGCCGCGTAGCCATGTCTAGCGGCGACAGCAGCAGAGGCGCTGCCCGGAGGAGCGTAGCTCAGCGCGGTGCGCGACGCTTTCTTTGAAGCGGGCGGCTTGGCGGCGGCGGCTGCATGAGACGATTCCATGTTGGCGGTTCAGGATTAAGCGAAGGAAGACCCCGGTCGTGGCGCAGAGAGCCGGCTGACTTCTTCCTCTCTCCCTCCATTCCTCGGCGCTCCAGCGGGGAACGGAGAGGCATGGCTGACCGAAGCGCCCCGAAGTGCCACTTGAGGCTGGAGTGGGTTTATGGCTACAGAGGTCACCAATGCCGCAACAATCTTTACTACACGGCCGCCAAAGAGATCGTGTATTTTGTGGCGGGGGTTGGAGTGGTCTATAGTCCCCGGGATCACCGGCAAAAATTTTACCTGGGGCACCAGGACGACATCATCAGGTAAGATGCCGCTTCTTCCTCCCCAGACCTTCTCCCTTGTTCTGCTCCAAGCCTTCCTTGGAACCGTCCTTGCGGGAATGATCGCAGGACAATCGGCGGGCGCCCTCCGTAGGGCACCGAGTCCCCGCTTGATTTCATTCCCTAGAAGCGTTGTAGTAGCTGGGAATTCTTCGAAGCTCTCTTCCTTCTTCTTCTTCTTTTATGAGACTTCTGCTTATCTGTTTTATTCCAAACATTAACGTTTGGTTTCTGATCATTGCAGTTCCTTTCTTTTTCTAAGATCCACTGAAATAATCTCCTGAAAAAAAATCTTTAGTTTATAACTTACATTTTAGCAACTGTAACCTCCTTTTCCTGAGAATGAAGTAGAGGTTTTGAATCCATTTATTTTTGGCTAGTGTGTGAAATTGGAATTCACATAATGAATACCGCATCTCTGATTTTGATTCATACTTCACCTCTTTTTAGCCTTTTCCCGTAGTCAAGTTGAACTGCTGTCCACACATCTTTGAGAGACAACTACAGTATCCTTATATGAACTACACAGTTTCCTTTGCCAATTGCTAGCCTGCCTTTATTCTGTGTCAGTAACCATAATTGACTTTACTCTTAAGGTACAGGGTCATAAGCCTACCCTGTTTTCCTGAAAATAAGACCTCCCCAGATAGTAAGCCCAATTGGGCTTTTGAGCACATGCACTAAGATAAGCCCTCCCCCGAAAATAAGCCTTCTCCAAAAATATTGCAACACAGCAGCAGCCATGAGGTGACCACGCTTGCTACCTCCTGCACCTCAAAAATAATAAGACCTCCCCTAAAATAAGGCCAATTGCTTATTTTGGGGGTCAAAAGAAAATAAGACCCTGTCTTATTTTCGGGTAAACACGGTAATAGATTTTACACACCATGAATCTGGCCTCGGATGGTATAGGAATAAGAACTACTTTGATACTGGTATGGACTTAAACCCATCTAACTTGGTTTGGGACAAAATGAGGGTTATATCGTGGACATGGTGCAAAAAAAGTTAATGGTGTATTGTCAATGAAATTCTCATGCATTAGAGAAGAGTTGTACAAAAGTCACCTAGCCACAGCACCAGCACACCCTGATGTCTAGAAGTTGAGTCATGGCAACTGCACTTCTTTTCTGTTGGTTTGGAATGTTTCACTGCATATCCAAATAGTTTGGGTGACTGAAGAAGCTACATGGATAAGCAATGAAAAATTTCAAACCAAAAAAGACAAGAAACCCATGACTCAACTTCTAAACATCAGGGTGTGTTGGTGCTGTGGCTAGTGTAAGTAAGGAAAGGTCTTCAATTTCCAAAAACTTCATCTGATCAATTGAAGGTGCACTTCTAATATAACAACAGTTTTTTTGCTTCTTCAATATTATCAAAGGCACCTGGAAATATTTTCTTATATTGCTGTTTCTTTTCCTTCCACTGCCTTATGAAATTGTCTACAGTTGAACAGTGTACATTTTGAAGCATTGCAAACTTTGTGAGTGGCTGATTGGAGGATAGTATTTATCTTGTCCTAAACGGGTGTATTTTTCCATTCCTATCAAGTATGCTTTTTTAGTTAAAATAATACTGGTATCTAGTTTTATTCTCTTTCATTTATTAATAAACAAATTGACACATAATGCTATTTTTGCTCTGTCCTGGGCAATGGATTTTCATTATTCCTCCCATTAATTCAAATCAGTAAACTTGCAGAAGTTTACTGTTGATGTATTATATAACTGTGACCCATTTCTTCAAGCTTTTGAATATTATCTTGTGCTAGTAGTCCTGTTTTATATGAATAAATAGAATCACACTTTTATTTAAGTAATGTTGGCAATCATAGCATAACATTGGCGAAATCTTAGAAAATAATATTACAATATTGTTTTGGAATTGGTTTTCACTTAGGATTTAATAATTGTGTATTGTATTTGAATATACACAACTTTCAAAGTAGAAATAAAACAATTCTTGTTACTGAATTTTTGATTGTCTTACATTTTTCCTTAAACGTTAATCTTCCAAGCTCAAAATAAATGCTTTAAAATCTTTCATTAACTTTCTTAGAGCTATCAGTAAAAATAGAGACTATTTTGAGATATGATTTTAAATAAATATTTTATTTTTATTGTATCACTCATATTTTAGTTCATAATTACATATAGATAAAAGTATATTTCACTAGAATATACCATTATTTGAAGCATCAGTGTCAAATATGTTATAGCTGTATTTCCAATAAAAACATTTGTTCTTTATAGTATATTGTATACTATACAATTATTGCTATTAGCATAATTCCTATTGTTTTCTACAGTAAGTACATGTCATATGGAATTAGTCGCTTTTATATTCCAACAATAATACACATTAACAAATCTCTACCCTGTTTTTAAATGTGATACTACTATCATTTGCAGAAATTAGTAAATGTGATTGTGGGTCTGTATGATTTTCTCTAGAGTAAGAAAATAAGCCAACACCTAGGGAATGTCAAATTTATTTTAAGACAAACACACATTTATTGCTCATAAAGCTGTAAAGATAAATTTTATAAATCAACATATCTAGGGAAACCTCATAAGTCAGTGAAGGACTCAGTAGGATGTTCAGTGTTGAGATTTGAGCATTTTTCATAGGGTACATTATTTGTAAGAAAACTGAAGAAAGATTCTGTTCAGCAGTTGATATTTCAGTCTTATTGTAACTGTATAGCCAAGGCAGTCACCAATCCTACTGCAGGAACAGAAGCAAATTCCATGAACAGCAGGGGAGCTGTCCAGCACAAAGGATACCATCCAATGTAGAAGGAAAACTAGCCAAGGTTCTTTTCAAAACGGGAGCTGTCCAGCTTTGTTTTTAGATATTGGATGGAGAAGTCGATGAGAAGAATTATAACAGTTTTAGCGTTTTGCGGGATTCAGAGAATTCTGTGGCAAAGGGTTCTTCAGATTTGTTTAGCAAGTATCAGCAGAGCAGATATAGTTATCCAAAACTCTTAAATATGTAGAGAAGCTTAAAGAAAGCAGTTTATATTAAGTAAGAAAGGATGTTTAGAATGAAAATCAAAAACATATCTTATATCAGTAATATATCAATATTATACTGGAAAAAAACACAGAAAGCAGTAGGCCACTAGATTATTTTGCATTATTACAGTATCAGCTTACCTCCACATTGCCCTAATATTACTATATTACATTGCTGTACATTATTTTTGTGTACTTAGAAAATGTAACTTCTCAGATATTAGATTTGAAAAAAATCAAAGATTAATATCTTTAGCTATTATATTTGGACATAATACGAGTACAGATGTATGAATTCATAGTCATTTAAATCTGGAATGTGGCTGAAAGATGCTAGTTCCTATAATATCTAACTTCTGGAAATCTTTTTAATAGTATGTGAAAATGAATTAAAGAATACATGAACTTTTGAGATAACTAGCTTAAAATATAATTATGTAGCGTTTTTTTCCTATATATTTGTTTTCCTGAATTTTTTTCAGTAAAATTTTCACATCTGTTTTGTTCAACTGGCAGTAAAGGATATGGGTATAGCTACTTCTCTGCATGAGATAGTAGGAAGCTGCCTTGTCAGGCACAGTAATTGAAGATTGAGTTGTAGCTCAGATTTATTGCTCATAACTATATCCAAGAATCTGGTCGACTAACAGTCAGCACTAAATTGGCACTAGATAAAGGTCAACAGAATTCAATGGGGGTTGGACTTGGATCTCTTGTGGCAATGCAAAGACTAAATTGATGATGACTTTAACTCCACCCTTCAGCTCTGCCTTCTCTTCTTTTCTACACATGTACAAAATAAGGCCACTGATTTATTAGGTCACCATAGTCAGCGCTGTCTGGCATTAGCTGTTGAAAATTTCACTCCAACTTCCCTCCCAACCCTATTTCGAGATTCAGCCAGATTTCTTTGCATCTACTCTACTATGAAATTGTTGCTAAAAACAAGGCATCCTATTTCCTATGAAAATGATGTGGTTTTTATTCTATATCAAATTTTTATTTTAAAATATTTGCAATACATTAAAATGAAAAAAAATGTTAAAATGTGTAGTATGTTTAGACTTACTATGTCAAATCAACAGGCTGAGGAGCTGAGGGCATAAGATAATAGTTTAAAGTTTATTCTTTACATGTAAGTAAATTAATGGAATAATTAAACTACAACAAATTTTTGCAGCTTATTTTGAAAATCAACCATATTTTTGCTGCTAAACAATTAATGAGTTGTAGACCCAGTGACATTTAGAATAAATATACTGAAGTGGATACAATGTATTTTCTGGTTTGATATTTGTTAAATGACTGCAAGATGACTTACTGCATCTTCCTAAATTAGCAGCAGTAGCACAGTTTTCCAGATGGGACATAACAAAGGGGGAAAAAAAGCTGATTTCATCTGATTAGACCAGCTTGGTTTCTAAAGCTGATTTCACTAGGAGTTCTCTACCTTTTTGTTCTGGAACACATCTCAAAATATGATAAATTTATAATGCATCCCAACTATATAATTGGTCATGAAGTCCTCTCTAGTCACATAAACACATCCCTTGCTCAAGAAACTGAGGTTAGCCAGAACTTTCAAACCACTTTCTTGCCTTTGTAAAGCATTGAAAAATCATTTCCCTAAAATATCCCCAAAAGCTAGTGGTTTTCAGCGAAACATTCATATCGAACAGTAACATAAAATAAAATAGAAGAGGGAGAAGGCAGAAGAACAGACGCTTGTTTGATTTATCTGTTTTTATGGGGCTGCTTCCAAGAGAGCAGGTTATGGCTTTCCTGTTTTGGATATAATGGGGAAGCTTTTGAGTAACTTCCTTTCTCTAAATAATATTTTTTTTAAAGAAGGCTGTCCCTCTCTGTATCAGGAAAGTGGACTGTTTCCTGTTTTCTTCAGGATAATCTTCAAGGCATATGGGCAGTCTTCAAGGGCAGTCTCATGTTGTTGTGGAATGGGAACCTTGACTCGGAAGACCATGCAACATTTTCAGTGTATCTTTTATTATTTGATCAGTTTCATTTAAGACTGTTCTGTAAATTTTGAAACTACATAGTCCATTCTAGGAAATAGAAAATTCTTGAGAACATTCTTCTTTTGCCAGGAGTCAGCGGTGACATGTCAGATTTTAGCATTTGTTGTGATAATTTGGATGGGACTTCCAGATATCTGGCAGATTTGTAACCATATTGTTATGGTGTACATATATGGTTATTATGTTATTATGAACTGAAAATATATAATTGGTACTCATACACAAATGCTATGTAGTACTTTAGAGTGAAAAAATGCATACACCAGCAATCAAATGTGCTTAGTCCCATGGTGAATGGGTGAAACTATTAGCTCTGAAAGTAAATAATAAAGTTATAAATCCACATTTGTTTCTATATACTGTGTCTCCGGATCTTGAAGAATAATAAGTGGTAGCACCTCAAGTGACATATCTAGTAACTCAAGTGTGAATAAATCCCTGCATTCTTAAATGAGTTATCTGTTATCCTTGGATTATATGGATTATGAAAGATATTAGCAGGATGTAGTTTACAAGTAATGGATTTCTTTCTTCCATGCTTTTGCTCTATGCCAATTTACCATTTGAAAAGTATTCTTAAAAGCAATTCCTTTTCTGTTCAACTAGAAAGTTGCTTTTAGAAAGATTCAGAGAGCTTGTTATACTGAAGTTCAGAATAATAATTCCAGATATGTTTAAGACACACAGTGAAATTCAGACTATAGAAGTCCTGTTTCAAAAGTTATTAACTTTTGTTTATGCTTCTTTTTGTCCAAGCCTTGCTTTACATCCTGATCGAGTATTGGTAGCAACAGGCCAAGTTGGGAAAGAACCATATATCTGTGTTTGGGACACCTACACTGTACAAACTGTATCAGTAATGAAAGATATTCATACACATGGTATAGCTTGCTTGGCATTTGATGTAGATGGTCAGGTATGTATCTTTATTAATTATTCTGTTTAATGTCTGCATAATTCGCTGCAAATTCTACTGTATAGACTAGCTTTGGATGATACACTGAGATATTTAATTTTTAAAATAAATATATAAAAGTGTTCATAAACATGAGAACATTAAGGCTTATTTACATAGTTAAAATGGTCTATCATTCTAATAATTAAATTGCATTATATAGCACATTACTGTGTAAATTCAGCTTTTGTAAAGCTAAAAGGAGTCCCTGCGGATTTTACTCCACTAATTGTTGCCAATTATAAGGAGTAGTGCTCATCTCCATTTCAAGGCGATAGAGCCAACGCTGTCCAAAAACATTTATATGATCATGTGGCCAGCTGATATCATGAAGCACTGTTATCTTCTCTCCGTGGTGGTACCTATTTATCTACTTGCATACTTTCAAACTGATAGGTTGGCAGGAGTTAGGGTGAGGCTGGGTGCTTGTGCTGTCACGTGATGCTCAGATCTCAAACTTTGGTTGCTGGTTTAATTATTGACCCACTGTGGCACCCAGCTTAGTGTTTGTATAAGAGTGAAATTCTGAATTTGGCAATCAATTTCCTAATTCTATAGAAAAAATAAGTTCCTAAAGTTGTCCTGAGGTTTCGGAAGAAAGACAGATCATAACAGTTAAAGGTAGTATTCAGCTTATTGACTATTTGAAATTTTGACAGACCCCTAAAAGATGCTTACAACTCGCTTTCAAAGTTACAATGGCCTCCCCCTTGCAGTCATATGGCCGCATTTTGGGCACCCAGACACTGATCCACATTTACAACTGTTTGCAATGTCCTGTGGTCACATGACAGTGATTTACATTGCTTTTGCTGAAAACCTTTGTTTAGTTCTATTTTTTGGCAAAAATGCTCCATAATGCTCCATATTATTATAAAATTATGCTCCATAATGAACAATGGGGTCATTTAACAACTGTGATGTTCACTTGATGACTTTGAATTCACTTAATGACTATGGTGATTTACTTAATCACTGAAAAAAAAGGTTTTAAATCAAGGGCTACCTATAGTCTCTAGTCAATGCTTAATGGAAATAATAAACATATATAAAATATAAATATATATGTATATATATCTGCAAAATGTGTACTCATTCATATTTATGTAGTACCTTGTTTCACAGAAATCAAACTCTCATTTCCCTCTCCCAAAAGTCACATACAAATATTTTTATTTGTTTGTATACGACACATGGTTATTTATGGTCTATAACAGATTTAAGAAAATAACATTTGATTTTAGATATATTTTCCTGTTTGGCCATATGGATTTAATTTAGGCAAACATTATGATTCTCCACTGATATAATTTACACGCTAGTTTCAAAGTGTTATTTTTAAAAGGCAATGTTTATTTTAAATAAATTGCTGAAACATGCATAGTTTTATCCATATGGAAACACTATGGAAAATGTTCATTCATCTACCATTTCTCTTACTCCTATATGGCACTAGATATAAAGACAAATTCCAGTTACTGGTTAATATTAGATATATTTAATATTAGAAAATATGCAAAAAAAACCATGTCTATTGATTTTACTCTGAAATTCTATGAATTTTATCTAATTTCTCTAAATGAAAAATTGAAGAACAAGGTTGTGTCACTTAAAATGCTAAATCCCAAATCTATAACTCCCATTACTTCTGTCTTTAGTCAGAATGATACTGTTTAAATGTAAGATGTAGACATGCTAAAAAGCACTGAAACTCTTTCCAAACTTTTCCATTGTGTTTAAATTCTGAATTTATTTAGTTGTCTATTTTTATCTGTCTTACAGACTGATCACCCACTTATAGTTTTCTTCTTCACACTTTTTCCTTTCTTTAGATTTCCCAATAGAGCGTCTTTTTATAATGCATTTTGCCTTTATTGTCCTCTTCTCCTGTCCTGTGTAAACTTTGTTTCATTGCTTTTTAACCAGGACCAATAATGTCAAAATGGTGGGCATGATAGCAAACAAGGGTCTGCCCTGTTTTAAGAGGCATCATGTGGTGGTGGCCTAGAAATATTCTTAATAACCAATTAAAAAGAGGTGAGGCTTTGAACGCTCAGCTGCACCCACCATTTTGTTGATCACTCCAATTTACTTTGAACTGTGTTTAAAGTAAATATTTTAAATTGAATTATGCATTAGCCACTGGTCTGATTCAAATACACCCTAACTGGTTTTAGACTGAGCTCCTCTGATATGATTGTAAACCCAGAAGAGAAGTTGATTTTGAAAGCATATCTATCACTGATCTCTAGTAGCAACCATTCAAGGTCTTCCACCTTTTTACAATCCAACACAAATTGAATGATACAAACATGAATACAATTGGAGAAGGAAGTCTGTCAAATTTTAAACCCGTAGAAACAATGGCTTATGATCTAGGTATCTTTACATTTTGCTACTTAATACCGGTGTAAAAAGTTAACATTTTTATTTTTTGGTGAAATTATACAAATGTTTATAAAGATTATCATTGCCTGTAGGATTCAGTTTGGCAAAGTTAATTATTAATAGGCTGAAGGGAGAAATGTGCAAGAATCTAAAACTTACTTAACTTCTGTGGGTTTGATTACAACCTGGGAGTCACTCCAAAAGGCAAGATGGTTATCAAATTCCCACCCTTTTTAAAATGTATGTCATGCCTTTTTAATCCCCCCCCCCCCCCGATTTTGTTTCTAGTAAAGGGCATTTGTTTCTATTTTGCTTATTTTGTCAGCAGCATTTATGAAAATGACATATGAAAATGCCCTTTCTGAATGCATATCTAAAAGTTCAGAAAGATACTAGTAGCATTATTCCCATAGAAATATAAAGTCTTCACCTTTGCGAGTAGAATGTAGATGATTCACTTCTTCGTCCTCTAATAAGTTGTTTGTTTATTTTGGAGAGGGTAATTTGAATCTTAGTGGCATACATCATAAACATGTAATTAAGGTTAATTATATCTCCAAATATTTTCATGTCATAATTAAATTTATTGGGAAGAATAATTAATAAAAAGTATGTAAGAGTCTCCCAGGACATGCTAAATTGATAGCAAAGGCATAGAATATTTAATAGGATATTTAGTAAAGATGAATGTACAGCAGAGGAGCAAAAGTTGAAGATTCAGCATATTCCAAGTTGACATACTATATTGCAACCCTTTATTCTCCCAAAAGAATCTAACAAAACTCTTTAAATAAAGGGCACTGGATTCTAGAAAAATCCTACTTCAGCATTCCTCTCCTTGAACTTTGTAGTAGCAAATTTGAGATTTACACCATTCAAACTGGAAGGCTCAATTACAAATTGCAGAATTTTCTGCATCTTTCTCAACCTGGAGTATCTCTTATATGTCATAGAGTTTTAAAGAAAAATATGTAAATTTTGAAGATTAATTTTCTTCCTAGAAAATTCTCTGTGTGTGAAAATTTTATATGGTTCAAATCAGATTGGATTTCAGAAGAATGATTTGGGTACCTGCTGAATCTTCTGATTTGGGTACCTTCTGAATCTATTTAAATCAACTAGATTTGGTTCAATATTTAGTGAAATCCAAAGCCTGCCTCTAACTGAAAATTTGTAAAACGATGTTTTCAAAAGCTGCAGAAGAGGGAACTTGATTTATCACTAACAGTTATTAGTAGGTTTGCCTTATAAGTTATAACTGCATCGAACATTAACATTGACCTCCCCATTAGAAAGGCAAAGGATTCTGAAAGGGGCAGAAGCAATATAGCATTACTGAAGCTTCTCCATGTAGTTCTTTGGATTTTACCCTATCCAGTGGTAGGTTCTGGACCCAGGCTCAGCCAGTACGCTGCACACGGGGGCCTGGCATCCTAGAAGGGCACGCACACTGTGTGCGTAAGTGCACACCACCGCCCTGCAACACCCAGCTGCCCGGCAGAGGTTGCACAGGCATCACACGCTGTGCGCATGTGCTCAATGGGCCGGTCATGGTATTAAACGCCCATAGAACATGAGTGGGTGGGTGGGCCAAATGAGCCACCATACTGCTATGGTGGCTGCTTCTCCCGGCTACTCCCAGTACAGCTGTACCAGGCCGTACCGCCCGGAACCCACCACTTACCCTATCTTTTCAGAACACTGTAAAACATTATTTACTTTTTTAAATGCTGTATTCTTGATATTCTCTCCCGCACACAACCTGAATCATTCAGAATGTATTATCATTGGAGTATTAATGTTTTCTTTTATTCTCCTTTAATATTTTGGGAATTGTTAGCGTTTGCTTTCAGTTGGTTTGGATTCAAAAAATACAATCTGTGTCTGGGATTGGAGAAAAGGAAAAATGTTGTCCATGGCTCCTGGTCACACTGACAGAGTACGTATAATTTTATTTACTCTCTCTGTATATTTCAAGAACCTTTTTCTGTGTCTGGAAAGTTTGATCCAACCATTTCTAGTGGAATCACAAATAAGTGACAATCCATAGTTTATACTTTTGATTCTATGTAAGGCTTTTTACCCATATTTGCTTAGGAGGAAATTACAGTGAATTAAATATGGTTAGTATTATACTCTTCTTGCAAAGAGCCTTGATTGGCTTTCATGATGATTTAAATTAACAACCTTACCTGTTTGTATTATAAATCTACAAATATTTAAGAAGTTTAAGAAAATCTATTGGACAAAATATTTCCAGCAAAACCTTATATAATTTATTAGATAAGGAGATGTGGATGTATTTCTCTAAATATGTTTGCTTTTCTCTATAATTAATGTTATTTTCAAGACCAACATTTTTTTGTCTGTCCCCTGTTCAGATATTTGACATTTCTTGGGATTTGTACCAACCAAACAAACTTGTTAGCTGTGGTGTAAAACATATTAAGGTAAGAAAACATATATTTCACTTCTGTTTCCATTTCGTCACAACAGATCTTTTCTACCCTAGTGTATACTTTATTTTTAATTGTTTGGTCTTTTGAGGTGTTCTGAAAGCCCTTAGTCTTCTAGGAGTTGAGTGGTCTCCAAATGTAAAGTTAAAAATGAATAAAATACACCTTTTTTATATGGACAAGATAGAATACCTCAGGGGTGAACTGAAGGCCCTAGTGGCCCAGTGGTTAGAATGCAGTATTGCAGGTTAATTCTGCCGACTGCCAGCAGATTGATTCTCACTGGCTCAAGGTGGACTCAGCCTTTCATCCTTCTAAGGTTGGTAAAATGAGGACCCAGATTGTTGGGGGCAATACGTTGACTCTGTAAACCGTTTAGAGAGGGTTGTAAAGCACTTTGAAACAGTCTAAGTGCTATTGCTATTTTTTCTTTATACAATTTATAGACCACCATTTATTTATTAATTATTTCATTTATAAAATTTATAGATGGTTTATAATCCTGCAGTGATGCAGTAATAAGTTTAACTCCAGTTGGCCCAGTTGTGGAAATGTCCTTTCTTGGACATTCCATCTCCTTGGCTGCAGTATTTGGCACAAAATTATTTAAATTGAAATCTTATTAGTCAGCATAAGCAGTTCCACTCTTGTCAAAACAAAATAAAATTAATACATAAAAGCTAAGTTATTTCCCACTGTTCTTTAACTGAGTTACACAACTGCTACAAGCTGGAATCAATCCAACTAACTTGATTGTCCTAGAAGAAGCTGTTGGTAGTTTCTCATTTCTAGAAGTGAGAGGGGCTGAAGCACAGAGGTAATGCTTTTATGTGGCAATTCCTGCGGTTTGGAACAGCCTTCCAGCCAAGATCAGAAGGGTTCTCTCTGTCTATTCATTTCAGGAAATGCTGAAGATGGAGCTGTTCCAAAGAGCTTTTGTGAACTGAGCAGCTGTCATCAGGGTTTTTTTGTATTATTGTTGGTCTTTGCTTTTCATTGAGTGATCATTATTAATTTATTGGTACACTATTAATATTTATTCTGGATGTTTTTGTTATGAACTTTTTTGGTTAACAAGCTGGAGTGCTACCAGACTACAGTGATTATTGGTTGAATGAATAAATACATAACTAGTTATAAGATTATATAGAAAATGCTATCCAATATTCTTCAACACAATGCTTGAGAGAGCAGAAATCACAACAGAATTAAAACTTTTCTGAATGAAGCCATGTTTGCTGTCCATCCAAAATCAGGCAATGGAGCCCTGGTGGCGCAGTGGTTAGAATGCAATACTGCAAGCAAACTCTGCTCACAGCCTGGAGTTTTACCAACCTCGGAAGGATAGAAGACTGAATTGAGCCCTATAGAGGGCTCAATTCAGTTTTCCATCCATCCATGGTCGGTAAAATGACGATCTGGATTATTGGGCATACTATGCTGACTCTGTAAACCTCCTAGAGAGTGCTGTAAAGCTCTATGGTGCAGTATATTAGTCTATATGCTATTGGTATTGCAAAGCCATTTCAAATTTTGGATAACATGACTGGAAAAAAAACAGACTTTATCCTGCATAATCAACTGTATGAGAAGAGAAAAGAGATCATCTGCCAGTCAGCATGCCATCCAGGGGGGAGAACACACCAAGAAATAGGTCTTGTAAGAAAACAAAGAATATATAACGAGGAAATTATAAGTGCTTGAATTTATTTGAATTCTTTAGGAAAGCATTCAGTTACCAGACAGAAAAAGTTAATAAAATATGTTGCTATTATCAAATCTGTGTCTAGAACTATTTACACACTTTAAATATATTATAATATATTCAGAGTAAGGTGAATGCTTGATTCAAAAATATCATAACATATAATATTTAAAATAATAGTAATTTATTCGCTTGAGCTTTATCTTAAACAGATGCTACATATTTGTTTATAGTCTATTGCAGTGATGGCAAAGCGCCCTCCCCTCCACATGCACATCCCCCATGCTTCCCCCCAAGCACGCCCCACTGTTCACTTCCAAGCTGAGCTTGGTATTTCCTCCAGGGAGCTGGGATAGGCCATTTTTGCCCTTCCGAAGCTCCAGGAAAGCCCAGAAAGGGCGAAAAATGGGCCCAGAAGTTCAGAAACAATCCGTTCCAGCTTCTGGGGGACGGGGGGGGGGCCACTTTCGCAGGTCTACTATTTCACCCTGCCCAGGTTCTAGAGGCTTTCCTGAAGCCTGGGGAGGGTGAAAACGGCATCACCCGCCCTCCAGAAGGCCAAAAATCAGCTGATTGGTGCACAAATGCACACAGGAGCTGGCGGCACACATTCCATAGGTTCACCATCATGGGTTCTATTGGCTTAAAAAAATGGGTCCAGTCATGTGGGTGCCTCAACTTACAACCATCATGACTTAAGAATAGAATTTCTGGGCTCCATTACAATTGTAAGTGGAGGACTACATGTATCACATACCGTATTTATCGGCGTATAACACGCAGTTTTAAAACTAAAATTGCAAGCTTAAACCCTGCCTGGTGTTATACGCCGATACTGCGTGTTATACGCCGGGTCCACTGTTCCCTCTAAGGTGCGCGGCCGCGCGGCCGCGCACATGGCAAGAAACCCCCGCGCAGAGGTTTCTAACTCCCGCGCAGAGGTTTCTTTCAAAGCAAACGTGGGGAAGTCCTTTGCAGGCAGCTAGAACTGGCTGGCTGCAAAGGACCTCCCCAAACTTGTTTCAGCGGCAGCTCTCAGCCTGGCGGCAGCGTCACACAGACTGTGGAAGGAGGGGGAGGAGGAGGGAACCAAAGAGAGCTTTTACCGAGTCTGCGCCCCACAGCCAGGACCGTCCTGGCGCCTCCAGCCGCGTTTCTTCCCCGCAAAGCCCTTCGGGCAACCCGAGAGTTCCGCTTGACGCCAGAAGGGCTTTGCAGGAAGAAACGCGGCGTTTCTTCCTGCAAAGCCCTTCTGGCGTCAAGCGGAACTCTCGGGTTGCCCGAAGGGCTTTGCGGGGAAGAAACGCGGCTTGAGGGGCGCAAGGACGGTCCTGGCTGTGGGGCGCAGACTCGGTAAAAGCTCTCTTTGGTTCCCTCCTCCTCCTCCTTCTTTCTGGAGCCCCTTCCTCAAAGATTTGGTACCAAAGCAATGGCGGTGAGGAAGTTGTGTCTTTTGGATTTTGCACTGTTATCTTTTCAATGGTTCTCAGACTGGTTGAACCTTTAGCAGCTGGGGTGATATTCTTTACTGTTAAGGTTACAATTGGATGTGTTGGACAAATCTTAAAAGATGAAACTTTTATTAAAACATTTGACTTAACTAAAAACGTCTTCCTTTTTCTTCTTCTTCTTAAATATGATTTATTTATTTATTTTTACTTCAGAAGTTTGATGACCGTTGTACAAACTAATCCAACCTAAATGTAGAGGAGGAGAAGAAGGGGGGGGATTTAAAAAGAGCAGAGGAAAAAGAAAAGAAAGCATGAAGAAAACATAAAGAAAGGGATGGGAGGGAGGGAAGGAAGGAAGGCACTTTATGTTGAAACAGAAAATATTATATAAGGAAGAAAATGGAAATAACTTTTTGCTCAAAGAGGTGTTTTTTCATTTCATATTTGCCTTTTAAGAGGAGTTAATGTTATAATTCATGTTCTAATGTTATAAATTTTAATCCAACATTAAGTTCCGAGCTTCCAAGTCATTTATTTTTAATGAAAAAAAATTTTACTCAAATTTTTGTGTTAAAATGGGGGATGCGTGTTATACGCCGGTGCGTGTTATACGCCGATAAATACGGTAAATATTTTCTTGATTTCTTTTGTGAGTCATCTGTTTTGTACTGTGAAAGCTAATAAAATGCTGCAAAGCCAGGAATTTCATCAAGAAGAAGCAATGAAATTTTATCTGGTGGCCTGAAAACTTTTTCAAATGCTTTCCTTTCTAGAAATGTAACTGTAATGTTTACAAATATTGGAATATTTAAGATATGGGCAAAAATTCTTTTCAGACTGTAATAAAACATGGCATGTTAGGTGAGCAACTTATATAGAAACAAGGAAGCAACAGTTCAATTGCATAGCTTGTCTTGAAAACTGAGCATTAAAATAATTGAAGTTAGAAAAGATCATTGACTAGGTCTGGATTGTAGTCAGCCACAAATATTTTCCACTTAGCTAGTTATTTCTAACCATTAACTCTCATTGGTTCTTGCTAATGGTGGGAATCAAGATACCAAGTAGCAATACATAGTTAATGTTGCAGGCTAGGGTTAATAAGAATGCAGCCTTAGCTATTTTTGTGTACCAAAAACAAGCAGTGGGCCTTTCCCTTCCTGAAGCAGACCATTGCATTATTTGTAAAATTTTATTGTATATGGGAAGAAATGGAAGATTTTGTCATGTCAGATCTTAAACAGCTTACAGAGGAAATATGAATTATATTTTTCTTGTTGGAGATCTGCTACTTCATTTTCATGAAGATAATTAAAAAAGGACAGGCAACTGACTGTCAGACAATAGTCATAAACCTATACAGACTATTTTTCTACTTACTTTCTTTTATTTCTATTAATTTTCCTTTCTACTGGCAAAAGTGCCATCAGTAGTTTTTCAGCAGCCTTCACTGGAAGCTTTAGATTGCTGTCCTTATTAATCTAATTATAATTGATATATGTATGTATGTAGTATTTTATGCCATACTTTAACTTATTTTGGAACATATTACAGAATTTATTAAAAGCATTTAAATAGGAATTTGTATTTTAATTTTTAAATAGAGTTTCTGAAAGTAGAACAAAAAACAGGACAATTTGGTGTGTCTCACTATAGTGAGGCTAAATATATGTTTCTATCTGATTTTATTATTTAAATATGTGGATAGTAAGTATATAATTTTGTTTAATTGTCTACAATTAGCTTAGTTGCAATTGCTCTCTCATTTATATAATATACTGCTTCTCTGTTAGAGTTCTATCAAAGCCTATTCATTTTATAAAATGTATTAATTTTAGGTAATACCTTTAGGTTTGATTTATTTTTATTTTGTAAAGAATATTCTGTAAAAAATTTCTCAAGTCTTAACTGAACATCCTTGCTTGCTTTCTTAATTCCTACTCATTCATTTGCTCTTACATATCATACCTCAATAAAATTGATCAGGTGCTGGTTAAGCTTTATTGGGAATGCATATTACTGAACCTGAAGTCAAAAATCTTCCATTGGATCTCAGGATTAACCTTTCAGCATGGCCTGCATAATTTCACAGAATTTATTTCTGAGTTAATCCTTTCTCCTCTTGTATTATTTGTCAGTTTGTTTTTGAATGCAAACCACAGGTTACAATGGAATGGAGTTATTTCTGAGTACCTAGTCTCTAGACTCCTTCCTGTTTCTTAGAATGGCTGATCTTCTGTTGCTATATATTGATGCCTGCCTTCCCCAGACACAAATAGTATCTCAAGTTATTTTTTAAAAAATGTATTTGTATATTACAGATGACAATCAACGAATCATAAAATTGAAATTGGCTGTTAAAGCCACTATCACAGTGTGACAGTTAAAACATTCCCGAGAGACATAGTTGTCTATTCTTTGCTTGTCCACATCTCTAGTTTTCTTGGCAATACAGTATTTATGTTATCAAATTGCTCTTATGCTAAGCATTGGGAAAAAGTTGTTTTCATGCAGATGACTGCTGATATGGGAAAAGTGCGGGCATATAATTCAGATGCATTGGCTGTTGAAACCTGAGTGGAAGGAGGACATCTAGAAATGCTAACAGTCAGCCACCAGCTAATGCAGATAGTCCTTGACTTACAGCCACAATTGAGCCCAAAATTTCTGTTCCTAAGTGAGATAGTTAAGTGAGTTTTTCTCCATTTTACGATCTTTCTTGCCACAGTTGTTAAGTGAATCACTACAGATGATGTGTTAATAACACAGTTATTAAGTGAATCTGGCTTACCCATTGACTTTGCTGGTCAGAAAGTCGCTAATGGTGATAACATGACGCCGGGTCACTGCAACTGTCATAAATATCAACTGGTTGCCAAGCATCCAAATTTTGATCACATGACTATGGCGATGCTGCAGTAGTCATAAGTGTGTAACTTTTATCAGTGCTGTTCAGTGATGGGTTCCTACCGGTTCGGACTGGTTCAGCCGAACCAGTAGTGGTTTGGCGGTCTGGGTCGCTGAAACCCGCAGCAACCCAGGTCTGCCACGCCCCCGAACTGGTTCTCCATCTTGTTTTTCACTTCTGTGCATGCACAGAACAATTGGAATTGCTTAACATTTCCATTGGAAACATTTTTTCAGGGGTTCCGGCCTATGTGTATCTTTTTCTGAGGCCTATTGGGATTTTTGATTGTGGTTTTTGTATATGCTTATAATTATTTCTGTTCTATCCTTTGTCTATTTTTGTCTGAATCAGATATTTTCTAGTTGGTTTTAACATATTGCATGGCAAGCTGTTGAGCAAACAAGTTGTCAATCAAATCAGCAGCATCATACAAATACTGTAAATAAATCAAAAAGTTTAAATGAAAAAGCTAGTAACTCACATTAGAATAAAACATCAAGCCAATATTCATATATTTAGTCCAAGCAGATGAGCTATCAAGCAGCTTCAGAGTTAAAAAGAGACCGAGTCAAGGACTAGGATATTAGTAAACTAGGTTAAGTCAAAAAATGTAGCCCAAGCTAATGAAATAATACTTTCTGTATGGTCCACTTAGATTTGAGGGTTTATTAATTCAGAGTGGCTTGGAGCTCACTTGTAATCTGGTTGCTAATTATTAACACTTTTGAAAAAAACCTAACATGAAGAACATCAGTCTTTTATTTGTCATAGTCTACAAAAACTACTTCAAATTCCCAAATATGAACCAAACATAGGCTTATGTTTGCCAAGCCCCCTGTTTGTTTCTGAGATGAGAAATGCCTACAGTATGTAGAATTATCCAGCCTTGCCTCTTATGGAACAAAGTAGCTCCATATTATCCAAAGTAGATAATATGTAAAAGATCTAGTAATGTTATCTATATTAATTCATTAATATATAAGGGGACACGGTGGACTAATGGTTACAACACTGGGCTTTTTAACCAGAAACTTGACAGTTTGAGACC
Source organism: Thamnophis sirtalis (assembly GCF_051295495.1). Lineage (NCBI taxonomy): Eukaryota > Metazoa > Chordata > Lepidosauria > Squamata > Natricidae > Thamnophis > Thamnophis sirtalis. The sequence continues at coordinate 134,837,361 of NW_028261381.1, read as the reverse complement.
CACGTACCTTGTGATGGGATGCGCTCCCATTCTTGCCCCAGCTCCTGCCAATCTAGCAATTTGAAAGCATGTAAATCCAAGTAGATAAATAGGTGCCACTTTGGTGGGAAGGTAACTCTGTATGCCTTGGTGTATAGTCATGCTAGCCTCATGACCACAGAAAGGTTTTCAGCTGACTCTCTCGGCTATGAAATGGAGATGGTTACCGCCTGTAGAATCAGACACCACTTTTTAATATTAATTTTGAATTGTTTGTTCTTAAAGCCTAAATATTTTGTCTGTCAATAGGATTTGTTCTGTATTCTTCACGGATATACATGATATGTTTCTTGCAAGATCACTTTAGATTTTAGTAGATTCACTGATACCAGTGGAACTTCTAATCCCATTGATTTAAGTGGCTCATCCTGCAGTATGTGTAAATATGGATTTACTATATAGACTTAAGAATAAATAATAGTGAATTCAGCAGTATTCTCTCTCAGAGAAATAGAAATAATATTAAGTTCTGCATATTCTTTTATGTGGTTTGATGAAAATGGAAAACAAAATGTGGATGCTGTTTTACTAGAAATGTGCAGTTTAATGATACAACTATGTTTCTTGATTTCATCTCTCTCCTGTAATATATGTGATTACAACAGCATACTTCCATATTTCCTGTCTCTTTATATAGAACAAAAATGACACTGAAGTGCATGGGCATCATATTATTTACTTAAATATATGACAGTGGAAGAAAAAAAATCAAAATTTGGAGCTTTGTCTTGGCAGCTATCCATCTCAAAAGTTTGTGTTTTATTTAGTGGCTTAAAATACTTCGTGAATAATGTTACTAAAGCAAATAACTTTTATGTTACAGTTCTGGAGTCTGTGTGGAAATTCATTGACACCAAAGCGTGGTGTATTTGGTAAGACTGGTGATCTCCAAACTATTTTGTGCCTCGCCTGTGCAAGAGATGAAATAACATATTCTGGTGCACTTAATGGAGATATTTATGTATGGAAAGGAGTCAACCTTATACGAACCATACAAGGAGCGCATGCCGTAAGTAGAATTTTGATATGACAATCTTTATTTTTTCTTCAGTTTAAAAAAAAAAACAGGCAGGAAAAACACTGGTTTGTAAATGGATTGCAGTAAAATATTTATTTTTAATACTTTAAAATATGTTTTATCCTGCCTTTATTATTTTCATAACTAATTCAAGGCAATGAACATACCTAATACTCCTTCATCTTCCCATGACAAAACCTTGTGTGATGGGTTCAGCTGAGAAAGATTGGCCCCAAATCTGCCAGCTGGCTTCTATACTTAAGGCAGGACTAGAACTAGAATTTCCTGACCTAGCCTGGTACCTTAACCACTAGACCAAACTGACTTTTAACTTGTTAACAACCAGAGTTGCTTGGCAATTTATTTATTAATTATATAAATATATAAACAGGCATGAAGCATTTTATAATTTTGATTTTTTAATCATTTAGAATTAAATAACAGCATTTTTGCCTCTGTTAATGCCATGTAAACTCTCTTGCACACATAATTATAATAAAGCTTGATGAATATTCACCTCCAAATTTTAGCATGCTGTGTAAAAAAACTCCCATATACAATCTATAGAAAAGAGAAATATGATTATAGACCAAATTCATTATCTGACATACAGGAGAAACAGCTGCAGGTTTCTTTCACTGGACAAGCCAAAGGATGTCTCCCTGCTAAAGAAATGGTACCTCTGCTTTGCTGCCCATGTTGTATTGATTCTTCACTGAGTCTTGCCAGAACTCCAAGCCTTCCTGGAGGAAAGAGGGGTTTGATAGCCAATCAGATGGCAGAGAAAGGAGAGCAGCAACTTGTTTTATCCCACTGGCATGTCCACAGATGCCCTCACTTTGCACAGATTCTATGCAGCAGTGCTCAAAATTCGTTGGATTATGACCTAAATTATAAACCAGACCTAATGATAATCCAGTTCTCTACTTTAGAGTGCTTTGTAACTTGAAAGATATAATCTTCCACAAACTAATTTTTAACTTCTCTGTACCCATATAATGTTCCTACTCCTTCCTTTAGATCAGGGGTGTTAAACTCAATTTTATTGAGGGCTGTATCAGGGATGTATTTTACCTCAGAGGGCTTTGGATGGTTGTGGCCAGTTGGGGGTTGTGATCATGGCCGGGTGAGCGGTCGCCGGGTAGCCATGGTGAGCATTTGACATAGGCTCAAGATTCATTTTTGCCCTTCTTTCTTTCCACAGTTCATTACTATAACCATTTTCCTCTTTTATCAGAAATTACTGAAAACATTTATTACTTATTCTTCATATTCTACTAAACTCTTAGCATACAATAGCATAATACAAGGTCTAACAACAGAGGTAAATTTCCAGGATAGTAAACAGAAATGGCTGTCAATTATAGATACAAAATGGAATATGGAATAGAATACAGAATATGGAATATAGAATAGATGGTTGATTGTAGATTAAATGCACCTACAGTATGTAAAATCTGGTACTAAATTGTAGTATTAACATAGGATGTTGCTTGTTTTCTATCCAGATCAGGCACTTACTTGAGGCCACATAATTGTAATCCAGTCCAAGCCAGGCCTGCTGTAGCACTCTGCCCACTGAAAACAGGACACACAGAAGCCCTGGGCTTCCGCACGGCCCATTTTTTGGCTCCATGCCCTCCTTCAGCACTCTCCTGGCCAAAAATGGGCTGCATAGAAGCCCTGAAGCCCCCCCACGGACGTTTTTGGCCTCCACAGCCTTATCTGCACGGGGGGGGGGGCACAGCCCATTTTGTCTGGCAGAGGCACCATGGGCCAGTCCTTTGATATTTCCAGGCTGGCCCACAGGCCAGATCTAAGCATCCTGTGGGCCGGATCTGGCCTGGGCACCTTGAGTTTGACCTCCCTGCTTTAGATTCTTGCTTTTTTATATATATGGTTAGTTTTTAATTCACATCCTTTATCTCTTATTGCTTTTCATATTTTATCTTAGATTTTTAATTTTGATTCTTGAGGTACCCTTTGTGCTTTTCTAATTACTGTACTCACCTTCCTTATGCTGGGCTATGATCATTATAAAATTTCTACTTTTATTTGATCTTATTTGACAGCTCAAAATGTAACCTTATTCACTTTTGTCAAAGAGAGAGTTGAGATTTGAAATCATTCTTATTTTCTTGTCATTATGTTGCAGTTGTATTATCTGCAGTTTGTTTTCCCCTCAGCATTGCTGTTTCTGATCTGTCATGCAATTTTATATGTTTTTGCATGGGATAGAACATTTTGGGACAGTTCTTTAATTATCAAATTAGCCTGATATGCTATTCTCAATAAAGACATTTTGGTTGCTTCTAAATGATTTTAGAAATTGACCCAGAGGAACAGCTCTTCTCAAGAAGTGCACTGTTGAACTTGTAGTACAGAAAAGGACTGTCTTCTATCAATAGTTCTACATGCTACTGTGTTTCCCTGAAAATAAGACAGGGTTTTATTTTCTTTTGATCCCCAAAATAAGCACAGCCTTATTTTTGGGGAGGTCTTATTATTTTTGAGGTGCAGGAAGCGGCAAGAATGGTCACCTCATGGCTGCTGCTGTGTGGCAATATTTTCAGGGTGGGTTTATTTTCGGGGAAACAGGGTGTGTGAAAGATAATTTGATTATAATAGTTTTCACTTAGAAATACCTGCGTTGCTAGTACATAAAATCTGTTATCTACATATAAAAAGCTCATGCAAGTTGTAATTAGTTCAGTGGTAGGATACGACCGATATGCCCCAGTACGAGCGTGCTGGTGCCTGTTGGGAGCACCAAGTACTGGTACGGTACGGTGCTCTGGAGGGCCTGTCCACTCACTCGTGCTCCTTATCTGTATTTGAGCTGTTTGGGGCTTCTGTGCATGTGCATGGAGCATACAGTGCCTGCGCGACATTCTGCTGAGCAGCTGGAGCATCACGGGCTGTAAGTAAGCATACATGTGCTGCGCGCATTCATGTGGTGGACGCCCGGCCCCCTTGCACCGTATAGATTGCACCGGGATCCGGAACCCACCAATGAATTAATTGATCTGTGACTAATTTCTCTAGTTATTGTAACTAGAAAAATTAAAAAAATATTTGAGCTACTGTATATGACACTAAAATAATTGGTTTAATATTAACTTAAATAAAACAGATATGATAATAGAAAATACTACTGGAAAGACATTTTGCATATTTTTATTTCGGTTAGCAAATTATTGAAGAATTATAAAAAGCTGTCAATGGTTTTTGTAATTATGTAATGCATAATTTGAATGTATAAATTGCATTCAAGGAAGGATTTTCCAGAAATACCAACATGCATATAATTGTTATTTTCTATTTTAAGATACAATATCTCTTATTAGTTTAGTTATTCTGAGACATTATAAATAAAAAAAAACCATTTATCTTATTTGAATAATCATGTTCCTTGATATGAAAGTGACTTTACTTTTTAGAACAATCTCTAATTAAATATGTGGTGTTTTTTTTCTCTGCTAGGCAGGAATTTTCAGCATGAATGCATGTGAAGAAGGTTTTGCCACTGGTGGCAGGGATGGCTGCATTCGTCTTTGGGATTTAAATTTTAAACCCATTACTGCAATTGATCTCAGGGAAACCGACCAGGGGTATAAAGGTAAAAAAAAAAGGATTATTTTAATCAGTTTATTTAAGAGATAATTTTTCATAAGTGTGAAGTAGGAAAAAAAAACATGTTCCTACCTAGTAAATCAGTTTGTGTTCCAAATGAATAACTTTCAGAGCTGGAGTTGGACAGCGGAGAAGTGGCCCTTTTTCATCAATAGGTAGTTCTACTGGTTGTTATTTCCACTCTGTTGGTGATAAAATAACCCTGATTATAATCAGCACCAAATGTGAGCATGTAATAATGAAAATCTGTATATAATTTAGATTTAAGCTTTGCTTTGCCAAGCTAGGAATGCATCTGGAGTAATAATAAGACTGTGATAAATTTCATGCATGAAATGGTTCTGCCACTTGAGTTTAAATCAATGTAGTTATCGTTCTGCTCATATATTCAGTCTCCCTCCTCTTATCCTCCCCCTCTGATGTTCTTTAAAATTATTATACCGCAATACTGCTGTTACTGAGTCATAACAAAACATGCTTACTAATGCTTTTAATCACTGAGAAACTGGAGGTATGATAATTGGAATATGAAGAAAATCATGAAGGGAACATTATATTTGATGGATTATGACTTTGGTACAATTAAGCTAATTACATAAGGTAAATCCTCAATAGGATTCTCATTAGAAATCTGCCAAAATATTTCTACTTGGTTTAGCCTTTTGACAGAAGGCTGTGATAATGTACACAATTGTAATGGCATTTGGGTTTAAACAGATATCAAATATGCTTTGATATCTTTTTATCATTTAACAAGCTATTGGGGTAAAAATAAATTAATGTAAGTTTGCTCAATCATTTTGAGCATATCTCACAAGGTTTTTTTAAAAAAAATTCTCCTGTAGGACAAACCATTTAGTAATCCAAGCTGACTAGCAGTCTACATTCTTTAGCTCAACTTAGACTTCCTGCTTCATATCTATTGATTCTCTATTTTGTTGTATCTTTAATTTCCTCTCTCAGTTTTCTTCTGTTGACTATTGGAACATTTTGCAGACAGATTTTAGAGTCTAAATTAGAGCCTTGAAATGGGAATATCTGGATCAATCACTTTGGACATATTGTTAAATGAGCAAATTTATTCTCCAAACATGTAGGAGTTTAGCTAAAATAGGGCTTCTTAGGTTGCACACATACAGTATGTATTATTCTTAGGAATTATTTCTGTTGAACTTTGTAGGGGTTGAGTGACCTCTAACTTGTTCATACAATATATACATAACATCTTACAGAGAAAGGTAGATATTGGTGTTAAAAAATTGGTGTTTAAAGAAAATTATTTAAAAAATAATTTGGAAGAAGTGGTAGGACCCTGCACAAGCACAAGAATTTGGGGAGAGGGGGGAAATCCCATTAACTTTACTGAGCACAGTCTTTAAAGTAGCAACATCTTTTCTTCAGGTGTATTGCAAAATGATCAAAGGCAAACTGCTTGGATGAAAAGCAAGTTTTGAGACACATGCACAGCTGTAATATATTTGTGCATGCAATATTTACTATAGATAAAACCTCTCTTTGGGGTTAATCATTATGTGTAATTTAATTAGTTTTCTGCTATCTTGAATAGCAATTTTGCAGATCTACTAGCAATTACATTGAGTATGAAATCTATGCTTGAACAATTGTTTTACTTTTTCCTAGGTCTGTCAGTGAGGAGTGTTTGTTGGCGAGGAGATCACATCCTAGTTGGAACACAAGACAGTGAAATTTTTGAAATTGTGGTGCATGAACGCAATAAGCCTTTTCTTATTATGCAAGGACACTGTGAAGGAGAGCTTTGGGCCCTGGCAGTTCATCCTACAAAACCATTAGCCGTAACTGGGAGTGATGATCGATCAGTTAGGTTAGCTCCATGCATTTCTAAAAAGATACAAGATTCTATAAAGTGTCATTTGAATTCTAAAGTACAAACTAATTATATAAATCATTATACATTATACAAATTTATTATACAAATTACTACCCAGTAAAATTATTCCTTTATTGTAAAATCAGCTTTTGATGCCATAATGTGACTATCATGATTAAATCTTTTGGAACTTAATGCTCATAAAATTAGATGAAATTTATGTAAATGTTCCTATATTGTACATGTTCAACAGTCTGAATCAGATAAAGACGTGTGACATATTTCTTCCTTTTCTTTTCAATGGCTCATGCAGATTCATTCCTTATCAGGTTAATTCTTTGCATGAATTGTACCTAGTTGTGCATTACTTGTAAATGTATTATGCATCTGGTTGACTAGTAAGTGGAATAATTAGATAATTGGTACCCGACATGGCAGATAGATTTTCAATATGTGGTAATAATAGCATACCTTTTAATATAATTTTATTGCTTTTAAATAATAACAGAAAAGGAAAAAAAGGGGAAAAAACAAAAGAAACAAGATATAGACACATATACGATCAAAAAAATATATATAACACGTGCTTTAAAATTAGCAAAAAAAAAAACCAAACAAACTCACCGCAACGGAAAATAATAGCATGACAACAAAGAGTTGCAAGGACTAATGTTTTTAGAGTGGTAATAATAGTATACCTAATTTGAACTAAGTAGAAATTGACCTGCAGTCAGACAAAGCAATTAGATAATAACCATAAAGCCAGAGAAATATGCACTAGAGCAGGGTTCCCCAAACCCGAGGTCTGGGCTGCAGCCCATTCAGAACCAGGCTGCAAAAGTGGGCAAGTCACTCGTACACATGCGCAAAGCTACATTTGTTAAAGCAACACACTTGTGAAACCATCCCCTCTCCCACCCCCCTCACTGCCATCACCACCACTACCTAAGCTGGTCTCCCAAGCCGGAAAGGTTAGACATCACTGCACTTCAGTACTCAAATATATTTTGACATGATGAAAATAAACTCTCAATATCAGTCTGATTTAGAAGACCAAGAAGAAAAATTATCTGCTTGTAAAGGGAAAATCAGTTCTGTTTTCTGCTGCAAAGGCAATAATATATTGTTTGCATGAAATACATTTCTTATAGAATATGGAGCCTTATAGATCATGCACTAATTGCACGGTGCAACATGGAAGAACCCATTCGTTGTGCAGCTGTTAGCACTGATGGAATTCATCTTGCTCTTGGAATGAAAGATGGTTCTTTTACAGTACTTCGTGTTAGGTAAGTAATACCTTTGGAGCTTTTAACATAAAATGAACTTTGCTTTCCCCAATGAATAGTAATTTTCTTAACCCCTACTGGCTAGTTGCATGACATAAGTAGTACATCCATTTTTTTTTTTCATTTGTACTCATTTTTAATGCAATTGCTTAAAATCCCTATACTGTATGTGCCACTGTGGAATGTAGAATGTATATTTTTTTTGCAGAAAGTTGGTTTCTGTAGCCTTGATAGTAAGCATTTTATTTTAGTTTTTCTGCAAGATCATCACTTTTATGCTTTAATCTGATAGTTTCATTTACTTTATTTTTAAGCTATTCAGTAGTCAAAGATTTTAGGTTTATAGTAAGCATGTGTGCATACTGTACATGTGCACACACGTGAAGAAATAATCCAGTTCAACAAAAGATATACAACAAAATCAAATAAAATGCAAGATGAAAACATTATACAAACTAGGCAGCAGCAAGATAAATAATTACTATCTTAGAACAATATAAATTAATATACCATTCACATATATATAATGACTAAAATACTATTAAATACCAGTCAAACTTTTGTGGAGATGGCATTTCAAAAATACTCAGATCAGTAAGTAAAGTTGTTTAGAATTCATGGCAAGCTTTTCTATTTTTCTACTTGGGTGAAAGACTGCTGTACTGGATCATGCACAACCTTTTAATCCAACTTTCTTTGTTATACAAAAGCCAACTAGAAGTGCAAGGAAGCTCACAAAAGTAGATTGAAAGGTGATATAACATTATGAACATTATTCATTGTCACTTCATGAAAGCTAATAATTAAGGCATCTTGCCTATGATTTAGGAAATAACAAAAAAATATTAAAAATATCCCAGAAGTCAATTGCAAGCTATTTCCATATTATTTCAGTATGTAGATATATTCATGAGGTGACAGAGATTCAACAGAGATTAATCATTTTAAATGTAGCTTTAATCAATATAATCTATTTTCTGTGTTACAGAGATATGACAGAAGTTGTTCACATTAAGGATAGGAAGGAAGCTATTCATGAATTAAAATATTCACCAGATGGAAATTTCCTTGCAGTTGGCTCCAATGACAGCTCTGTTGACATTTATGGTGTTATTCAACGATATAAAAAGGTTGGAGAATGTGTTGGATCCTCAAGTTTTATAACCCATATGGACTGGTCTTTAGACAGTAAATATTTGCAAACCAATGATGGTAGTGGAAAACGTCTTTTTTATAGGATGCCTGGTGAGATATTTTACTACTGTTATATAATCCAAGAGAAAAATAAGTAAATTGTGTGTTTGGCTGCCTAATATGCCATATTCCTAGTGGAATATTCATAGGGACTGTAATGACTATTCCTCTAATAACTCTCATCAAGCTTAACCCTATTTGAGAATAACAAGTATAAAAGCATAAATCACTCCGTTTGTTGGCTAATTATGATTCGTAACAGAATAGCTGTGTTCAAAAAACATGCTAAACTCAAATAGGCTGGAGATAGTATACATTTTGGAATACCTTAGGCTACAATATTGTATAAATATTTCTTGGGAGTAAGCTATAGTGACACATACTTCCAATTCAATTAATATTAAGCCTACAGAGTGTTAGTTGTTCTTTCTTCCTGTTTAAACAATGTTTTTAATATTCCCACAATCTTTAACAAATGTGCTATTTACTATTGTTTCTTTCAGTACACTCTTATAAAGAAAAAGACTGTTAGGAATATAATCTAACGGTTGAGTTGGCAATATATAAACATGTAACAATGTTGTACCTGTTTCTTTAAATCATACTGTAAAATGTGATTGATTGCTGTTTTCTTCAATTGGCCATAAGAGGGAGCCAGAATGACTGTTAGCTCTCTGTTCGTTATATGCTGGGCTGATCTGATCTGAATGTTTTGGAAGCTGGCTGTTAGAAAGTGCCGTGTGCTATTGTAAGTTTTGCAACTGCTAGCAAACTTTGAGTACTGAACTGATTATATGTTACTGGACTATGTTATTTGGATTATCCCTTAACTGAAAGACATTGATGACTGACTGTCTTATCTGTGTATGACTTGGACTCTTTGATGGATTCTGATACCTCTATTTTCCACGAAAGTAAAAGCCTATTTAAACTGCAGTGTCTCTGTATGCAGGTTTGTGTGTTCTCCAACACAACTCTCACAACACTTCTCTGAAGGTACTCACTCTCACAACGGGGAGCTTACCTAAAACTGGTTATGGGCCCAGAGTGTACCAGACATAGCTAAAGGAGAGTTGGTGTTGATACGCAATACCGCATACAGACAGCTGTTTATTTAGTGATTGTACTATCTTGGAGAAGATGCCAAGTGACCCATCAACAAGCCTATCGATAATAACCCAGTTGGATGGAACAAACTATATTTCCTGGTCTATGAAATGCAGTCTACTCCTGCATAGGGAAGGTTCATAGGATGCTGTACAGAATCCACCGAACATAACTGCTTGGAATCCAAATAACGATGATGATGCCAAGAAGATAGCAGATTTTCAGCAATGCAACAAACGGTCATTGTGTATTATTGGTCTAACACTGAATGACCAATAATTAGTTCATATTCGTAGAAAAAATTCTGCTGCAAGATGTTGGGAGAATTTGAAGAGGATTTATGTACGTGATACTGTAGGTGCACATATACATCTTACACGTAAACTGTTTAGGGCACGTCTTCTGAAAGGTGGAGATATGTTAGCTCATTTAACCTTTATGAAAGGGGTTTTTCAGAAGCTACATAAAAAAAGAACTATTTTTTTCTGAGCTACATCAAGTTTATATCATAGTCTCCTCACTGGATGAGAGTTGTGATGTTTTTGTATCTTCTCTTGAAGTCCTAACCCGAAATGAACTAACATTGACTGACATTACTGCACGACTGTTGGAAGAGTCAAGAAGAAGGATGGAGAGGAAACAACTGAGAGAGAAACCACCACAACATGAGGAATCACCTTCTACTGCCTATACTGTTAGAAAATGTTTTTCTTGTGGGGCTAAGGGACATATAGCTAGTAAAAAGGCAAAACAACAGAATGCCGGAAGAGCTAAGAAAAATGCTAATGTCAACTTAGCTATGTCTACTTTGTCTATGTCTAGCAAAGCACCAGTAAACCATGATTTGTGGGTTGTTGATAGTGGCAGAAGGAGTAAAACTAAAACCATGTGGAAAATATTTAAACTGCAATGTTTGCAATCAGGAGAAAAACAAAGTTAATCCAGCAAACAGACTGAATGGTTTTAAAACAAAGGAACCTCTGGAGGTTGTTTTTGCTGATATAAAAGGACCTAAGAAACCCAGTTTGGGAGGTGCCTGTTATGTTTTGAGTATCATGGAGCATTATTCCCGATACGGTTTCTGTTACTTAATGAAAAACAAAACAGAAACGTTTCAGAATTTCTTTAATTGGCTGAGGTTAATAATATAATATAAAGCATAAACGTTGTTGCGAGGAATATGATTAAGATTGTAAGATTTATATATTGTATATGTTAGGAATATAATCTAACCGTTGGGTTGGCAATATATAAATCATGTAACAATGTTGTACCTGTTTCTTTAAATCATACTGTAAAATGTGATTGGTTGCTGTTTTCCTCAATCGGCCATAAGAGGGAGCCAGAATGACTGTTATCTCTCTGTTCGTTATATGCTGGGCTGATTTGATCTGAGTGTTTTGGAAGGTGGCTGTTAGAAAGTGCCTTGTGCTATTGTAAGTTTTGCAGATGCTAGCAAACTTTGAGTACTGAATTGATTATATGTTACTGGACTATGTTATTTGGATTATCCCTTAACTGAAAGACATATTGACAACTGACTGTCTTATCCGTGTATGACTTGGACTCTTTGATGGATTCTGATACCTCTATTTTCCACGAAAGTAAAAGCCTATTTAAACTGCAGTGTCTCTATATGCTGGTTTGTGTGTTCTCCAACACAACTCTCACAATGCTTCTCTGAATGTACTCGCTCTCTCAACGGGGAGCTTACCTAAAACTTCATTAAGATTCTTCATGGGAAATACAACAATTCTAAAATTCAGAATTTACTTAAAGTAATTAATTTTTTTTATAATTGACGAGCATCATTAAGTAGGTATCTTTTTCTGTCTAGGTGGAAAAGAAGTGATGAACAAAGAAGAATTAAAGGGCATCCAGTGGGCTTCATGGACTTCAGTTTCAGGCCTTGAAGTTAATGGAATATGGCCTAAATATTCAGAGATCAATGATATCAATTCTGTTGATGCAAATTTCGTTGGTCAGGTTCTTGTTACAGCTGATGATTATGGAACAGTAAAACTCTTTCGGTATCCATGTATAAGAAAAGGTAACATTTTTTGTAAAGTACTTTTAATGGAAATAGGTTTTATAAGGTAGTAAACCAAAGTAATGTCTTTTCAAGAGATCAGTTCTAATTAAAAGAAATATGTGCTGGTGGGAAGGAGGCAGATAAGGCATTGTCACTTGTGTCAGCTGAAACACACACATACATAAAAGATACAGGTTTCACAACATGTTAGATCAGGGTGATACTCCAAAACATTGGATCCAATTGGAGCTTAAAATATAAGGCCCTTATAAGGCCCTTGTAAGGCTCAGAGAAGGTTAGATGCAGCACAGACTCAATCAACTGAATGTAACCTTTGTGATTCATTTACTAAGGAATTTAATTGTTAAACTAGCCACATATGGATTGGACATATGCAAATCTCTCTGATAATAGGTTGTATCATTTTTAGACTTCAGTATTTCTTGGGATTCTATATTATTTTCAGTATTTATTCATTTAATTGCCCCCCACCCCAACTCCAGTAGACCATATTAAGACTATACATGCTTAAAATGGAAGAAAGAAAAAGAGACTGATTGTTAAGATTTTTTATTCAATTTTTTCCAAATTTTTTGAATTTTTTTTATTCAAATAGTCAATACACTAAAAGCCAATTCAAAAGTAGTAATTCTGTTATAGGTCACGTAACATTAATAAAACTTTATGAAGAGGGAAAAATACGACCTTGATGCAGAGACTAGCAATTCTTGTCACACAGTGATGAGCTTTCAGAGTGGCCAGAGTTTCATTTGCTAGTCTCAATTGTGATTGCTAAGTGAAAACTGCTGTAACTGTGTTTTGTGGTCTTAAATATCTGGATTATTGCAATGCGCTGTACATGGAGATGCCCTTGAAAAGTATTCACAAGCTTCAACATGTTGGATATTCAACACATTAGAATCACTACTGTGTGAGCTGCATTGGTTGCCAGTGTATTTCCAGGTGCAATTCATGGTGCTGGTTATTGCCTTTAAAGCTCTTCATAGCTTGGCATGAGATTACCTGAGACAATATCTTTTCCCAGTTGTTTCTACCCATCTCATTCAATCAAGCAGGTGGGCATGTTACAATCCCATCAATCAAAAAATGTTGGCTGTTGGGTACTAGGAGATACGTCTTCTCAGCATAGACCTGACTTCTGGAACATTATCTGTTTGTTTGTTTGTTTGATTGATTGATTGATTGATTGATTGATTGATTGCTATAGCTGCCCATCTCAGCAAATTACCCTGGGCAGCTCACAATTAAAAAATATATTACAATCTCCCTTCAGAAATCAGGAAGAACCTGATCCTGTTGGTCTTTTGTAAGACCATGAAGACCTAGTCTGTTAAGAACCCCATTTGAGAAACACTGCATTAGATGTATGTACTATGCTTCAAAATGTAATGAACCTATGTTTTTTATTAGGGGCAAAGTTTAAGAAATACTTTGGTCATTCAGCACACGTGACAAATGTCAGGTGGTCACATGATTATCAATGGGTTATTTCTATTGGTGGAGCAGACCACTCTGTTTTCCAGTGGAAATTTATTCCTGAAAGAAAGTTGAAAGATGCTCTTCACATAGCCCCGCAAGGTGAGTGAATATATACAAATTAATAAGATTTCAACAATAATATATAATATTGCTAGTAATGATTTTGACATGAATTTCTCTTTAGATGGGAAATATTTCAGCTATTATTCATATTTTTGAGAGGTTTTCCCCCTACGTTTTGTTCTTTGCTATTTTCCCTATTTGTGTAACATTGGTATTTATTTATCTAGACATATTTTCTCCCTCTTCTATAGTTGGCTAATAACAAAATATTTTAAAAGTCATATTAAATGCTAGGAACAGATTACAAAAATGAGTCTAGTTCTAAAATATTCCAGAATAGTATGGAACAATGATTGAAAATGTATCTCGTATGTAAATATATAGACTTCTGGTTTTTAAGTCCAGTGAATTGGATTTGATCAAGATTTATTAAAATCTTAGAATCATCTGCAAGTGTTCTGGACTGTAATTTGCTCTTTCTTTTGATTTCCCACCAGATTAGATGATTCTTATTCCTGTTTTGGTTCTTGTTTTCTATCTTTAACCTTGGCTATGTAGTGACACTTACAATGAATTTAAACATTATCCTTTGAAAGACACTTTAATTGGCTTTTGTTATAAAACACAGGACCAGTCCATTTTAATCTATTCAGTACAAGAAATTGCAATCATATTAATAGTCTAAAATGAGAAAAAGTAATAATCTAATGGGAATCTATTGATCAAATGGATTTGTTTAACTACAATAAGAAGAAGTGCCAGGATTGCCATCATTAAGCAATTCAACCATGTTGAATTTTGCATTCTCACCATTTAGTGATAGGAATTCTGGTTCCATTTGCTGTTGTATCTTAGGGGCTTTTGCAATTATTCCAGCTGGGTTGCAACTTACTTCTGATACTGTTGGAAAAATTTGGTGACTTAACCATGATCAATAGTGTTGCCGAGTATGTATAGATATTGATAATCGTCAAGGGTGAGCGCTCCTTCTATAATGAGAGTGGTAGTAAAAGTGAAATTTAGATCTGAGGGTTATGTATTATTTATAACATTTAAACTTCCTCCCTCCTGCATGTTTACAAGTAGACATAAATTTACTACAGAATAATAAGAGGGGGTATGTATGTTATCCTTTGAAGAAATCCTGTGAGAAATTCTCCACCCTGGGGAACAGTACAGTATCCCGGAATACTGTCTATCGTCTTCTGTCTTTTTGAGTTAATAGTTATAGCCATGTACTGTAACTGCTTGTTCCCATCCTTTCAGGTTTCTGTTATATTACCCTTTTTTCTCATATGGGAACATTATGTTCATAACTTGAAGGCCCTCCATAGAATTTGCTTCTGTGAGAATATGTATAGTTCTTGACTTGAATTTGCTTTTACTATTTCAGTATTTTCTCTACATTTTATTTGTATTATAGAAAGCATGATTGACTCCAATAGTGAAGAATCAGATTCTGATCAATCTGATGTTCCAGAGCTGGACTCTGAAATTGAGCAAGAGACTCAGATCACTTATCGACGACAGGTATTATCCTATACATTAAGGAATGAGCTAGAAACACCCTAGATTGATTCTGCTTGTCCTAATAATCCTGGATGGGTCTAAAATATTAATACCACAATGAAGCTTGAGTTACTTCTCTGCCAATCAATTGTCTGCCTGTTGATTCTGTATAGTCTGAGGAGTGAGGAGATGGAATATGGAAAATAAGTTGATTTTAGAGATGTTGGACACTAGACTTTCTTACTATCTGCCATATGTTAATAACCAAATGCCACCAAGCATGAGACATACCAAGCAAGATTCTTCAAATGAAAAAGGAAAAAGTGCCCAATGTAAACTATAGAAGGTATAAGAAGGAATAGCATTATCATGTTGGCAGAGTTTAATCAACTGCTTTAAATGGTTTTGTTCTAATATGCAATAAAAGTCCTAGCCGTGTCACATTGAGTGCCTATGGAGCTTCTTCCAAATTCAAAACAATTAAATATAGATCCCTGAAATTATGCCCCCTAAAGTACTGTATCACTGGAGAAACTTTTTGCTATCATCACAAATGGAATTTTTAAAAATGGAGAAATGCATTTGCTACATACAGCGGCTAAGACGTTGAGCTTGTCGATCAGAAAGGTCTGCAGTTTGGTGGTTCGTATCCCTAGTGCCGTGTAACAGAGTGAGCTCCCGTTACTTGTCCCAGCTTCTGCAATCTAGCACGTAAAAATGCAAGTAGAAAAAATAGGAACCAACACTAACAGTGTTACGCGCGCCTTTGGCATTTAGTCACACTGGCCACATGACCACGGAGACATCATTGGACAGTGCTGGCTCTTGGGCTTTGAACAGAGATGAGCACCATCCCCTAGAGTCGGGAACAACTAGCACATATATGCGAGGGGAATCTTTACATACAGCTAGGTCATTCTATAAACTTATCCCATTTATTGACTTTTAAAAGTAATTTCAGCTCTTGCCCCAAATGTCTAATATTAACATTTCTTTATTTTTTATTCAAACTTTATTATTTTTATAAATAATAACTCAGGCCATGGACATGTATAATGTTCCTTCTTCCTATTTTTCCCATAACCTTATGAGATGGGTTGGCATGATAGGGGGATTGCCCCAAAGTCACCCAGTTGGTTTTCATGCCTAAGATGGAACTTATTGACTTTCCACTAAGTCAATATCTTCATTTTCAATTCTTGAGCAGATAGTTGTGGTTTTACCTCCTATTATATTTAACCTTAACCTCAGGGTTTTTTTATGCTATTGACTTTCATTACTGGGGTTTGCAAAGCATTTGCCTATTCACCTTTCACGGTAATTACTTATAAATTTTATTCTAATAATTTATTTAATTGAAATAGCTTTAACCACGTTGCAACTATGTCCAATATATGATGTTCATATAGAAAACTTCTACTCCTTAGTGTGATTGGTTCTTCAAATATGCACAATGACAGAAAATCTTTGTATTCTAAGGTTTACAAAGAAGATCTACCTCAGCTTAAAGAGCAATGCAAAGAAAAACGAAAAACTGCAGCCTCAAAAAGAAGAGAGAGGTCTCCCATCAATAGTATAAGATTGCATTTTGTTCACGGGTGTGTAAATTTTTTTTTTCCTTTTCTTTTCCCTTTTCTATTTTTTCTTTCTTTTCTTTCCTAAAAGGAAATAATACATATTATGTATTTATCAAGATGTACTGTGTTTGTATGTTTCTTCTACAAAACAATAGTTTTTCTGTTTTAAATTTATGAGTTATTGTTTAAAACAGGTCAAGATAGTGAGTGTTTCCCTAATAGTTGATAGGAAGTAGGTCTAAGTTGAAAGCAGGAACTTAGATAACCTTTTTAATCAGGGCAAACAGTTCAAAGGGAAATTACTGATATAACAGTTTGATTTGTCATTCTATGAGACATACCCAATTTGGTATGTAGGAGTAGGGGCGTAATGACTCAGCGGTTAATGATGCTGAGCTTGTCAGCTGGAGAGCTGACAGCCCTACCTGAGCTCTGCACCACGGAGTGAACTTCCTTTACTTGCCTTAGCTCCTGCATATCTAGCAGTTTGAAAGCATGCAAATCTGAGTAGATTAATAGGCACCACTTCAGGGGGAAGGTAACAGCATTCCATGCTCCTTTGGCAGGCTACATACCACAGAAATGGTCTTTGAACAATGCTCCGAAAAAACAGCACCAGATTGATACAGAAATCTTTAGCTTTTTGTATATAGGAGTGTGCTTTCAACCACTTTATTACATGGTGAATGGGATAAGCCAGGAGAAATTAGTAATAAAACAGAAAGAAATATGGTTAAGAATAAATAGTACATAAATGAAAGATAAATCATTATGGACTGCATACAAAAAAATGGAGTGTTATAAAAAAAGAAAGAACAGTTTGAGGGGAAGAGGAAAACTGGGAAAGCCGTGTTTAGATCAAGGATGGGCTTCAAAATTTTTAGCAAGGGGTTCTCTGCCTGGTTGCTGGGTGGGCGTGGCCATGGTGGCCCTGGCCTAGTTGGCCTCCTGCATCATAGCGGGGGAGGTATTTTTGCCCTCCCCAGGCTGTGGAGGCTTTCCTCAAGCCTCTGGGAGGCAAAAATGGCCTCCACGGGCTCTGGACGCCCTAAAATGGGCCCATTTCCGGCCTTCCCGAACTTCCAGTAGACCTGTTTTTACCCTTCCTGAGCCTCCACACATGCCCTGTACTTACCTGCATCCAAAACGGGCCACATGGGGACTCCGGGGAGGGGTGGGCAGGGCCAGTCAGGAGTGGGATTTGCGGGTTCTCCGAACTGCACAGAATCTTAGCTAAAGATTCTCCTGAACCTCTGTGAACCCCCCAGCAGCTCACCCCTGGTTTGGATGAAGTTGATGAGATCTTCAAAAAGAGAGAGAGGAGAAGCTTAGAGAGCAAAAGACTAGGTATGAAACTAGTGAAAGCAAAAGTAGGAATAGAGTTATGGTGAATAATATTGGCACAAACTAAGTTTAGTTAAATATTCTTTCCTTCTTTTTTCTGCTTCTGATTATTTTTTCCTGCATTTAAATACAATGTGGCTTATGTTGAAGAGGAATAGCACGATCCATGCATATATTTATTACATTAAGATGCATGTTACTTTAATTTCATGTTGTTTTATTAGTTACAGAGGCTATGACTGTCGGAGTAATTTATTTTACACTCAGACTGGGGAAATTGTGTACCACGTTGCAGCAGTGGGCATAGTATACAATCGGCAGCAAAACACACAGCGCTTTTATTTGGGTCATGATGATGATATCCTATGCCTTGCTATTCATCCTCTAAAGGACTATGTCGCCACAGGCCAGGTAGGATGTATGGAAGAACTAGAGATCTAGAATTGTTATTTCAGTCCAGTCAATCTATAAAGGGTATTTAATATTCCTGTCAATATTCTTCTGCTGTAGAAAATGTGTTTGCGCTTGTTATGCTACATGAGAAAAAATAATAACATGAACTCTCTTGGATGATTCTTGGGCTGTATAAGAATAGGCGTGTCTGGAAATCAGAAGCATATTTTTCCTGCAAAGGGAAATGTTCAGTGTATGTGTGAGAGCTTTTCCACTGCATGCTTTACATTGAAAAATACTGAAGCAGCTGGATACACAGAACTTCATAAAATACATGGCTGGACCCATGCTTGATTAGAACCAGTGGGTTGAATCCATTGCATAGATGACAGTGGTTGGATCAAAGCATGTAAAAGATGACATCTACAGGACATGTAGATCCTTATGTAAATGATGATGTTTATATAGTGGTATCATATGTCAAGATGTTCTTATATAACAATGCCATTTGCATTATTATGTATAGAAAGAGTCATAATTGTAATATTATCTTGTCTTGGATGCCTCTGATCAAATGGAATAATTTCTGTTTTCTAAACAATTGTTCAAAATTGTTAATCTAGTGATGGTTTTAAGTAACATAATGTACCTTACAAAGTTTATTTTCAAAATTGTACAACAATAATTTATAATGACAGACAGAATCATCCCAGGAAAAAACAGTGCTGTGTTTGCTAAGCTCACATTTACAGTACTTACTTACAGTATTTATCTATTGCCTTATTCCAAAATAGACTTTAGAGCAGGGGTGTCAAACTGGCGGCCCACAGGCTGGATGCGTCACACATAGGTCATGCCTACCCCAGCTCTATGAAGGGGAAAAAGTCACGAAACATCATGTGACAGCAACATGACACTGCGAGTTTGATACCCATGCTCTAGAGAATGTAGAGGTATTGACAAATTAAACACATTATAAATAAAAATAATAATCATAAGCACATAGAATGCAAGAATTAATGTCAGAGTTATGGATCCATATTAACCAGACTTAAAAGGCCTTCTTGAGCAGCCAGGTTTTGCAAGTTTTCTGAAGGACATAGAAATAGGAGTAAAATACGAATGGCTGACATGGTTAGGAATTGGGTATAATTTAAAAAAACTAGTAAATTTAGTATAGTAAGTTTATGTGTTCAATCTCTTATATAAGGTTGGCCGGGATTGCTCAACCCATGTTTGGGATACAGAAACAATCAAACCACTGTCGGTATTAAAGGGCTATCACCAGTTTGGTGTTTGTGCTGTTGATTTTTCAGGTATGTATGGTTATCCCATTTTTGTGAAAGTGTAGACTGCATAAATATGATTTATTTTGTTAATAGTAAGGGCAGATGTGTATTTGTTGGTGTGTGAAGGAGAGATATTATTAGAATGTTGTCTTTTATATCTCTCTGGACATTGGTATTGGATTCTGTTCAGCAACCATATAATGAAATTAACTCACTGCCTATTCTTATGAGGCCCATCTCTTCCTAAAATGTGGGTGTTTGATGGCCAAAGGAGCAGAATCTTCAATCATTAAGTGGAGATAACTAATTGAGGCAGATGTATATAATAGCATTGGTCTTAAATTGGTTAAATGTTGAAAATAAGTTAATGACCAATGCCAATGAAAAAACATTGAAATATAACAAAAGCATCATTTCTGTCATATATTTCACCATTATTGAATTTTTTAAAAAAAAAATTAATTAGTTTGAAAAAGTATATCTTTTAAAAACAAGCATGTGATTGAATTAGAGAAACATTAGATTAATAAACTAATGATTTTTAAAGTAAGCGTCACAGATCTCGCTTTCAAATGTTGGCAACAGAAGTGCCAGCCTTTAAATTTCATCAATTATTATGGGAGGCATTCTTCAAAATGTTTACGTATATGAAGAGATATAAGTGTCATTAAATATTCATTTGTTAGGTGCAGCACAAAAATATATGGCATTATAATATATTTTGAAATGTGATTTTTGTTTTTGCTACTCAATATTTATCTATTTTTATTGAGTTTAAGTTGCATTTTTGTACATTGCAATTATATTAACCATCCTTGACACATAGTACTATTGGAATGTCTAAGCGGTTCAGGAAATTAGGTAAATAAGCTAGATTTGCCTAAGAAATACAGTATATGCATTTTAATAGCAGACTATGATTGGTTCCACCACAAAACCGCGGTCGACTAAAGCGCGCTCGACGAAACCGCGTACCTGACGTCATCACAGCGCGACGAAAAAAGCATGCTGTGAGCGGTAAAGCTGAAATTAACGCGTAAACATAAACCTAACCCCCCGAAACCTAATCCTAAACCTAACCCTAAACCTAACCCTTAACCTAACCCTAACCCTAAACCTAACCCTTAACCTAACGCTAAACCTAAAGGTAACCCTTAACCTAACCCTAAACCTAACCCTAACGCTTAACCTAACCCTAACCCTAAACCTAACCCTAACCCTTAACCTAACCCTAACCCTAACCCCAACCCTAACCCTAACCCTTACCCTAACGTGAATCGGCTTGCTTTAAAAGTGCTTTTTAAAGCACCCTTTTTCCTCCGCTGTCGTATTTGTTGCACTGCTGATGACGTCAGGTGCGCACTTTAATTGGGCGCGCTTTAGTGGACCGCGGTTTTGTCGTGCCACGACTATGATTATTATTAAGTTACTGAAAGTATACAGAGGTACTGGAAAATCTGGAAAACCAAGCAGCCCATATGCAAATGACACTGATCTTTTAGGCCTTGAAATGATGGAGAATGATTGAAAAAATATAAAAGTACATATTTAGAATCAAATAGCAATGAGGACAGTTACTGCTGATATACAAATATGTGACAATGAGAGTTTAGATATTCAAAATGCCCCCCATATTTATTGCCATAATTTGTAAATATTGCTGTTTATAAAACAATGCTTTATACTTTGTTTTACAGCTGATGGAAAACGTTTAGCTTCAGTTGGAATAGATGACAATCACACTGTTATTCTTTGGGATTGGAGAAAAGGAGATAAGCTTTCAGCAGTAAGGTAAAAAGGTCACCCAGTTGTTTTACTCTAATAATGTGTTATGATTATATTGAAATCATAGTAAGAAGCAGGACATTTGTAGTCTTGTTTGTATTGATACCTAATGTGCAATGGACTGTCAAATTTCTTATTATGAATGTGGATGAATTGTACAAACTATATCCAATCTGCTTTACAGGCCTTACATATACTATACATTAGGTCTACTTGTAAAATGGAGAATGTCCAATTCTAAGTTTGAAAGATAAATAGACAATTCATCTACTAATTTTAAAACAAAATTTGGAATGTTTATATTGCTATTTCAATATAAGTAATTGTTGAAGTTGTTTTTGTCAAAGCTTTATTGTATGGAGAAAATATTTTCCCACATGAAAGTGAAAACATTTTTAAATTTCTTTTAGGGGGAGTAAAGACAAGATCTTTGTTGTTAAAATTAACCCCTTTATGCCCGATAAACTAATTACAGCTGGAATTAAACACATAAAATTCTGGCGAAGAGCAGGTAAGGCAATATTTTTAAAATTACTTTGAGTAATTATCAAGTTACTTCAATCATATTTTATTTTTCCCTTTTATATGATACTGTAGTTTACTGGGATATGAAAGTAAATGAAGCTAAACCCAATAGTAAGTTGTTACTTTAGTTTTTTAACATAATTTGCTTTTGAGAAACTGAGGATAACAGATGACCCTTTGATGATATTTATAGACTCGTGTGTGTGTGTGTGTGTGTGTGTGTGTGAAAGAAAAAATGAAAGTCATTGTGTTTTACCTTTAAAAACTTTCTGTGTTCATTTAGAAACACATGTTCAAGGTCTAATATAATAATTTGTTTTTTTTTTTAATTTAAGGAGGTGGACTAATTGGAAAAAAAGGTTATGTGGGTCCAGTGGGAAAAATTGATACAATGATGTGTGCAGTTTATGGCTGGACAGAAGAAATGGCATTCTCTGGAACTGCAACAGGAGACGTGTATATATGGAGAGATATTTTCCTCGTCAAAACAGTGAAAGCACATGATGGCCCATTGTTCAGTATGCATGCATTAGAAAAAGTGAGTAACTTACTATTGAATATAAATTGATTTTATTATATTCAAGCCCAGAAGTTAGATTAGATATGCCTAAAGGGTTTGGCAAGCTCACTATTTTTCATCTTTTTCCTCCTTAACTCAAAAAGTATATATCAAGAGTATGGCTATGCATCTTAGCAACAGTGCACACATTACACTACACAAGCAGCCATGGCAGTCTTCATTGTGTTTTTGCTTACTCTTAGTCTTTTGTAATCTCTTCTTCTCCAATATCTCCACCCTATGGTGGGGAGGGGTAAGAGTGGAAAATGAATCTATCACAGGAGAAATTGTATAAAGAGATTCCCCCCCACTTTTTCCTCCCCACCTCATTTAAGCAATCTCTCTGCTCTGTGTGGGGGGTGGGGGGGATGGGGACAAGAAAACCTTTTTAGAACCTGCCCTTTCTCATTCAAAGGCATCACTTTCTTGACCCTTTTAGTCTTTTCTCCATCACTAGATGCACTTTCCTTTGCACTCAAGGGCTTTCACTATAAGCACAATAATATTTTAAGCACATGTAGCCTTGCATTCAAAAACACAACAAAAGTCACAAGCCATCTGGCTTGGATGATGCTCACTGTGAAACTGTCACCATCATTCAGGGTGAATATAACATGAAACAACCACATTTTAATACAATACAATTTTGCGATCTGTGCTTCAGAAACGTAAATTTGAGAATATGGATGCCATAAATATATAAAATTGAGGGTAAAATTGATTAAAATAGCTGTAGAAATATTACTCAGGGTTGCGGCAATGGAATAAAATATGAATGAGTATAACATGTAAATAACTTCTCAATGTGGTTTAGAATCAAGAGATATGGAATATGTTTTATATTATCTTTCTCTTTAGGGATTTGTAACTGGGGCAAAAGATGGAATTGTTGCTCTTTGGGATGACAGCTTCGAACGGTGTCTAAAAACATATGCTATCAAACGAGCTGCATTAGCCCCAGGGTCCAAAGGTAATTTGACATTTTCTTAGATCATTATAATACAGACTTATTTTCCACTGATTTAAAATAATTATCTTTTTGTGAATTGATTCATCATAATCCATTTTGTGATCTGATTCAGCTGAAGAGTTTGAAAGCATAAAAGAGCAACAGGTGCTCGGGACTTTTGAGTAGTTGAGAGCTTTTCATGTAATTCCCATAATGTGCTTTATCTACTTTCATGCAGTAAAATGAATAAAACAATTCAGAGATTAGCAGAAGTCTATGGCTATCTAGAGTATAGCCTGCTAGAGTATCCCTCAGTCCTCTCTTATACTAAGGAGAAGCAAGATGAATTTATTTTGATTCTCTTTCTCATGCCCACTAAATTATCAGGACCAAATTTTCATATTTTTTTTTGTAACAGTTCTTGCATTCCTTCTTCAGAGTTATCTCTGAATTCCTCTACAGCAGACTTCTTCCACATAGGGGTCAGAAGCTATTCTGTCATTGCCATTTCTTCCCCCTCCTTCACCTCAGCTTGCACTCAGCTTTACCAGATGGGGATATTCTTGCTCCACCCATGCCAAGGTCACTGGTGAACACATGGGCAAAAGGGCTACCTGAGGAGATGGCGAGCACTCATAAAAGCAGCCAAACAGAAGGTTGCTCTCCCTCTCTTTTGTGGGCTAGGTAGATATGTTTCTTTTGGGGTCTATGGATCTGATGATTTTGGGAGACAGGTCACATCTGGCCCATGGCCAAGGATCACCAATTGCAAATCACAATTTTGAGAAAAGTTTTGAAATTAAATATGTATTTTAGTCATTGACTCAAAAATACATAATGTGTTATTTGTTTAACATACTGTTGAATTTATTGAGCTCTGAAATATGTATATTAGTACTATCAATTTCAGGATGGATATTTTCATAAACAAGAGTTAACTGGACATTTTCTCCAGTAGATACTAAACATGATTTCTCTATGTATTTATGTATCTATTTATTTATTGACACATCCAACTCACAGCAGTGATTTGGACAGAGTACCAAAATTAAAGCCACCATAGCAGATACCCTGGTTAAAACAGTAACAACCCCCCAGCCCAAACAAAAAGCCACATCACCAGCAAAACTCCCTAACTTCCTGACCCAAGTGCCTGGGTCTTACAACACAATCATACAAGTTTTGAGTTGTGGTTTAAAATAAAGAAGATCAGTTCAGAACTTTACAAAAGGATAATAAGAACAGCATTCATCATTCATCATTCTGCTCTCTGGTGGAATGCTGGTGCTGAGGCTAGGCACAGCCACAGAGAAGCCATGACTTGAAGGTAAGATGGCATTGTCTGATAATGGAAGAGACTCAAGAGCCTGCCCTTCTTGTTAAATCTGAAGGGGTAGACAGAATTATGCAATTGTGCTATGCATGTCTGCATAAATGTGACTAATGTATTCAACTAGACCAATTCAGAGTAAATAAGCATTGGATTATCAAAGATAAATAAGAAAAAAATGTATTTTTTTCAAGCAAGAATTATGTTAAACTTTAGGAAACATAATATGATGTTCCAATAATAATTGGTTTTATTTATATTGTGATTGTTCAAATAGAATTCTTTATTTTCTTTTATCCATTTAGGTCTCCTTTTAGAAGATAATCCTTCTATCCGTGCCATATCATTAGGACATGGTCATATTTTAGTTGGAACAAAGAATGGTGAAATATTGGAAGTTGATAAAAGTGGGCCAATAACTTTACTAGTTCAGGTAAACATTAAAAATATTTCTTATTTTAGTGTACATTTTGGAATGTTAAAATAGTGAAATAAAATTGCAGTGAATTAGAAATAACTTTTTAAAAAAAAATAGTGATAGCGATACATACATTGTTAAAGACAAAAAAAGAACACATAAAAAGTGGTGTAACAAAATATAAAAAAATACAACAAAACTCCCATATGTAATTACAACAATAAACAGTTATAATTCCATATATACTGTAGTTGTTTAATG
Organism: Thamnophis sirtalis; assembly: GCF_051295495.1. Classification (NCBI taxonomy): domain Eukaryota; kingdom Metazoa; phylum Chordata; class Lepidosauria; order Squamata; family Natricidae; genus Thamnophis; species Thamnophis sirtalis. The sequence goes on along the minus strand of NW_028261381.1, from coordinate 134,811,698 downwards.
CAAATTTTATTCAAGTTGAATATTTTTCTGATACATTTTTTAATCTACTGTGTTCTATATAAATGAGTCCCATATTTCATTTTACCTATCCATGTAAAATCTACATTTATAGACAATCCGCTCATAGATCGCAATCAATCCATTGAGTGAAAATGGACATAAATTTATCTTTTTAATTCTACTATATCAGTCTTTGGCAATATTAAGGTCATGGAAAATTCATTTACATTGTCCAGTTGTCTAATTCCATGTACTGTAAGAGAATATTATCTTTTAAAATTCTAGCTTTTGTTGAATCACATTTATATAATCCACTACTTTCTATTAAAACTTGGTACATACAAGACATTGTAAAAACATGTCTTTTAAATAAGTGTTATCCTTATTACATCTCCAGTTAAATGCTATTTTTAATCAATTTATACATGCACCCACATTGCCAGTTGTGGCTCTGGGTAGCACACAGAAGACCAAACAAACACCCCACCCAAAGAACTTCCAAATAGACAAATAATACAAGAAAAATCTAATGGTGTCTGTATCCATATAACAACAGCTATACTAAAAAGTCACATTGAAAAATTGCATTGACAGGATCAACCATGTCTTTCCTTTCCTTTCATGCATTATGCTAGTAAAATAAAGAAAATCTCTATATTGAAGATGGGAACAAAGTGTGTTTGTGATGTCTTAAGATCTTGTACCCCAAACATAGTATTTGGGCTCATTGTTCCTGATCACAAATGCCAAATTACTTGCTTCATCTGATTTTTTTTTAATGTTAACTTAATTTCAAAATGAATGGGTGTATTATAAAGCTAAGCTCCAACTGCAATTATTACTGACTCTAAGAAATATCCCAGAGGTATACTTAGAAAATAAAATTAAAGATACTTGTTTGACAAATGCCATTCTACCAAAACCAAAAAAGATTAAAAACATTTGGGAAATAGAAGAAAGAAAAAGGAAGAATCTTACTAGTTTTCCTTTTAACACGATTAAATATTCCAAAGATGTTCAATGCTCTTTTCCAGAGCTCCACAATATTACAGCATCATTATCAGCTGTTAACTTGCAGAGTAAAATTTGTTTTTACAGGGTCATATGGAAGGAGATGTTTGGGGTTTAGCTTCTCATCCTCATTTACCTATTTGTGCCACTGTAAGTGAAGATAAAACCTTAAGAATATGGGATCTTTCACCAAGCCATTGCATGCTAGCTGTTCGAAAACTGAAGAAGGGTAAGATTATTTTTATTTCCTTTTCCAGTCTTACCTACGGCTTTGAACTTTACCAAGCTTCCAATTAAGTGACATATGTCAATTTGTTAAGTATTAAAAACAAAATGAATTTGAATTTAAAAATGGAATCAGATTGCTAGAATGAATGAACTACCTTTAACAGTGCTACCAGGATAATTACAAAACAAATTTTCTCGCTAATTGCTTGTGGAATATGTTAACTCCTTTTACTATATACTATGTTCTCCTAGAATCTGTGTGGGTTGGAAATATTGGGTATAGGAATGAAGATGGGATTTGAGGGATACGGGATGTCCTCATCTAGCAACCACATTTGGGACCAGTAACTTGGTCATTAAGTGAAATGATGATTAAGTGAAAATGTGAATGAGCTTATGATCTTAGTTTAGATCTTATTTTAGATCATACTTACCTTATGAAAAAGTCATGAATGGAAGGACTTGTCACAAAGTTTACTTTTGCATCATCATAATTGAATGAATGAAGGGGTTGCTAAATGAAGGAGTCATTAAATGAGGGCTTCATTCAATGTTGCATGAAAACCCATTTATGAAGAGGTCAAATTCTAGGTATTTTTCCCATTGCAATGTTTAGATTTATGGAAGGAATGTTTATATGTTTTGGAAACAAAATAAAATAAATGAAGTAGTCAAATTCCAGAAAAAAACTGCTGTTATTTTTTTATTAATAAAATTTTTCTTACATACAGTGACACTGTAGGACAGCAGGTTTGGCAGTGAGGTGTCAGAGTCACAATTAGACAAGAAGACATCTGAATGACATGTTGATCCTTAGGTCTAGGGAGCAAGGAAAGATTTGATGTGTTTTGCAAGGGGGAACTGCATCAATATAGTACCCTGGGAAAGGTAGAGGAGATCTGAGTTTGCTGAACTCTTGAGGGATAGAGATTAGAAAGTAGATTGGAGGCCTTGCAGCAAAAGGAGATGGAACAGTGCAAAAATTTTGATGGTGAATGGAAAAAAATAGAGTGGGCTATTGGAGATGCATGGAGGAGAGCTGTGTGGCAGATGATGGGAAAGATTAGGTGAATATAATTATTACACAAGAGTCGAAAAAATGGGATTTGGAGTGAGGCGATGCTGGAAAAAGGAAAGAGGATGAGGATTGAATGACAGCAGAGGCAGAAAGAAGTCAAAGCAGTATCACCATTCAGGATGGTGTGGAGCTGAAGATTAGGATCAGCGGCATGTCTTTTTGTATTTGGCAGGGGGAAGATGTTGCTCTTTTTCACCTGATGGAAAAGCATTGGCAGTAGGTCTGAATGATGGCAGTTTCTTAATGGTAAATTCAGATACTTTGGAGGATCTTGTTTCTTTTCATCACAGGAAAGATGCTATTTCAGAAATACGATTTTCTTCTGGTAAGTAATTGGTTTCAGATCCGAGATACCTGGTAATAATAATGCTTTATGTTCAGAAAAATTAAAATGAACATTTATGAGAGTGAATTTCACTACAGCGGTAGTCTGCATTTTGTGTGCATTCTGGATGCATGCATATAATAAAATCTAGTCAAAAACCTTAGAAATATTAATATTCACACCTTTAGGAGAAAACATCTGAATTGATTCCATACTGTTAGTGTTGTATAGCTACTGGATCATGCTAAAACAGATCACAAGTTGATTTAACTGAGTTTTCTCTCTATGTTCCAGTTATGAGCAATTTTTTTCTTCTCAATTTAGAAAGAACTACATTGACTTTTGTATGGTATGTGAAGAATTGTATTGCAACAATAGAGTATGTGAAGAGTTGTATTGAAACAATAGACATATTAATTTTCTATCCATAATATGATTGAAATGACATTTTCATTTTAATTATTTTTCTTTGATCAATTAATTCACTGTACTCAAGGTAGAACATTCTCACAATTTTTGGCCTTTGAAATGATTATAAAATAGAAATAATCTATACAGAGATCTTTCTTACTAGAACTAGTTGTGATATTCTGGAAATACTAGAAATAAATTAAGGAAAACAGAAATTTTCTGTTTTGATGTTACTTGATAACAATCTTCTAATATTTATGGGGCTACCGCAGAGAGAAGAGGGTCGACCTGTTCTCTAAAGAACTGGAGGGCTGAACAAGAAGTAATGATTGGAAACTTTTCAAAGAGAGATCCAACATAGAACAGAGAAAAATTTTCTGACAGTGAAAACAATCAGTGGAATAGCTTGCCTTTAGAGATTGTGGGTGCTCTATCACCAGAGGTTTTTAAGAAGAGGTTAGACAGCCATTTGTATGAAATGGTATAGGGCCTCCTGCTTGAGCAGGGGGTTGGACAAGAAGGCCTCCAGGGTCCCTTACAACTCTGTTATGCTGTTATTGTCACAACAGAAATGTTCAGCAATTATCATATTTTTCGGAGTATAAGATGCACCAGAGTATAAGACGCAGCAAGGTTTTGAACAGGAAAATAATAAAACAAAGGTTTTGCACTTTGCAAACCTCCCAAAAACGACCTGTTTTTCACGAAAATGGGCCCATTTTTCCCACCAAAAAGACATGAATAGCCTTTAGGGAGCTTGCAGAGTGCTCCTGGGGGTGGGGGTGGGGCAAAAATGAGCAAAAAACAGCCTGTTCTTTTGTGAAAATGGGTCCATTTTTTGTTAAAAAGGGGGGCATTGATAGCCTTTAGGAAGCTTATAGAGTGCTACTGGGGGCTGGGGGGTTAAAATTGAGCAAAAAATAGGCCTTTTTTGCTCATTTTTGCCCTCTTCAGCCCCCAGGAACTCTCTGATAGCCTCCCTAAGGGTATGCACAGCCATTTTGGTGAAGGGGCAGGGCTTCCGGACGCAAAAGATACTGTATTCAGTGTATAAGACGCACCCAGATTTTCAGCCTCTTTTTTGAGGGAAAAAGGTGCGTCTTATACTCCGAAAAATACGGTAATGAGATGTTATGACATAAAATGATCCACCATGTGTCACGGTGTCGCAGTGGTTAGAGTACTGCAAGCTACTTCTGACTGCCTGCAATTTGGCAGTTTGAATCTCACCAGGCTCAAGGTTGACTCAACTTTCCATCCTTCAGAGGTCGGTAAAATGAGGACCCAAATTGTTGGGGGCTATATGCTGACTGTAAACTGCTTAGAGGGGAATGTAGAGCACTGTAAAGCATTATATAAGTCTAAATGCTATTGCTATTGCTATTTATGTTAATTTCATTAAATGAGTCACATTTGTATTTTAGAACGAAATATTTTAGTTGCTAATAGAAAAAGGGAAGGCAAAAGAAAACCCTGCGGGGATAGGTCCATGAAGTCATCAAGAGCTGAAGTCCACACAAAGGACATCTTTTTTTCATGAAATACCTATTACATAAGAGCCATTTTTGTGAGATAGTGAATATATAAATTTGATAATTAAAATAAAAATATTGTTAAATATTTTAAAACTCAAAGGGGAAAGATTTTTGATTCTGTGGGTTGTATGGCATATTATTTCTAATTTAGAGAACCACTGAAGATTAATTAATTATACCACATTTAATCTTACTTTGTTAGTTTTATATACATTTATTTGCAGCCATAGGTTTTAGCTAAATTAATATAAAATTGAAACAATACAGGTCTATTTTCTGTTCACTTGGATAATGAACATGTAAAAAAACAAGTTGCATTGTTTGCAATGGCCACAAGTAAGATACAAATGCATATAGTGCTGTTAATATTAGAAAGGATGTATTGCACTGATATGGACTATTATACTTTTATTTGAATTTTGTTAAAATCGATGGTAGCAAGTAAACATATAGACTATTTTATTTGCTCCTCTATCAGTACTAATTGTTTCATATTTTCAGTGTACATGTCTTAGAATGACGAGAGTTTCAATAACATTGCAGTTCTTAATCCGTGCACTGATACAGTCACCATTAATTGTAAGGTGATGATGGGAATGGAAGGATTTATATTCCTTCAGACAGGTGGTCATTTGAATTCTTTTAGAGAGGCCACTTGGGTGTCCTCAGGGTCACCTGAGTAGTGCATATGGGTATAGAGCCTTCTTGGAACTGCTGAAATGACTGTGTTGTGGAGTTGTGTTGAACACAGGCGCAGGCTGTTGGGGATGACTCTGTGTTGTCTGCATCTGAAACTGAAGTGCAAGTGGTTCCTGAAATCTGTTCATACTCCCACATAATTCAAAGGGTTTCATCCCAAAGTGCATAGCTAAATGTCTATGGAGCATCTCAGTCATCCAGGTCATGGTTGTCCCAAAGGTGTTTTTTCAAGAGGTAACTGGACTTTCTTGTTTTTCTCCAAAGACATTTTGCTTCTCATCCAAGAAGCTTCTTCAGCTCTGAGAAGAAAAGAAAGTCCAGTTGCCTCTTGGAAAACACCTTTGGGACAACCATGATCCGAATGACTGAGAACCCCCATAGACATCTGAATCTAGATAAAGTGGTCCAAATGTTGGCATCTGCTGAGGGCACTTACCGGTAGAATACTGAAAATGATATGAAAATACTTACCTCCTTATAATTGCATTGCAGGTGCTGGAAAATACCTAGCTGTAGGTTCATATGATAGTTTTGTAGATATCTACAATGTAATGAGCAGTAAAAGAGTTGGAATCTGCAAGGGAGCCTCCAGTTATATAACCCATATGGATTGGGACATAAGAGGTAAGGAAATACAATTACTGTAAAATGATTATTCTTGGTAGCTGCTAGTGGGGTAAATGGCTACTAATGGCTGGCAAGGCCAAATGATGTAATTGATGCAGCCACTTAAATACAATTGTTTACCATCTTCTTTTAAAAAATGCTAAGAACACTAAGGATAATAAATTAAACTGACACTAACTTTTTGAAACACATTCTGTGATAAGGCTTGCCAATGAAGCCTTTCTTCCTCTTTCATCCCCTGCTATTTTTCCAGTGTGATGAGAAATCCTCAGGATGGGAAGTTTTATCACGGAGGCTTTATATTTCTTGGGGAGCCAATTTTAGTTGGAGAATTTAGCCAAATAAATAGACTTGAAAGATGTTTGAAGCTATTTGTGTTTGGAGCAAAATGACCATTCCCTGGGAAGTTGAAACAATTCTCTTCTGTGCTCCTTAGTCCACAAAGTACATAGAATCCTGGTGACCTGGGTGGTTTGCCCAGATGCTGAACTGCTGATTACTCTGTGGGCATCCTTTGTGATTTGTCAAGGAGCTGCTTTCCTCCTAATTGGCTTTTGGAGTCAAGTGTGTGAAATGGACGTCTGATTTCACTGCTGCCAATGTTCTTGGTGAATGTGTGACAGATACAAAACAGCAGCAGTGTTCATACAGTCTGCTCGATGCTGCTGAATACTGCTATGGCCTGGGAAATTGCAGGTGTCACAGCTGTTGAAGGAAGTCTGGGTCTGCCACTCACCCTGATTCCAGGCAATTATCCCCGATTACAGTTCTACAGTTTAGAAAATGTAAAGCTATACAGGGTAAGTTTCTGATAATTCTGAAGGTTTCCTAAATAATTTCCAAATAGTAGTGATAAATATCTCCCAAATGCCCTGAATAAGTATCATAATTTAGCATTCTATGATCAATCACATGTTCAGTAAGATAATCAGTGAGCTGTGCTTTTTGTTTTGTTTTTTTCAGGCAAGCTTCTACAAGTCAACACTGGTGCTAAAGAACAGCTATTTTTTGAAGCTCCACGGGGGAAAAGGCAGATAATTTCTACTGCACAGGTAAAAATATACCCATTGTTTTTGTTATGTTTTATTTTGTCATTTACATGATCATTGGCTAATTTCCGATAAAAAGATTGGAAAATGACCTTTTTATATAATCTAGCAGAAAATGGAGTTTTAATCATACCATGTTTCCCCAAAAATAAAATAGGGTCTTATTTTCTTTTGACCCCTGAAATAAGCGCTTGGCCTTATTTTCAGGGAGGTATTATTTTTGAGGTGGAGGAGGCAGTGAGCGTTGTCACCTCATGGCTGCTGCTGTGTTGCAATATTTTTGGGAAGGGCTTATTTTCAGGGGAGGGCTCATTTTAGCGCATGCACTCAAAAGCCCAATTGGGCTTATTATCCAGGGAGGTCTTATTTTGGGGGAAACAGGGTACTTACACAAACTTTTGTGATTTGAATTGCACTTCTCATATTAAAATAAAGTAGAACATGATGCTTCTTTCTTTTTTTTTAATTTATGTAGAGGCCATACCTTATGCGGAATCAGGTTATATCTTTCTATAAAAATGAAATCCATTAGGTAATGTCTTCATATAAATAATGATAAATGATAAAGAAAGCAACACACTGAAAGGATTTTATACAACAAAATTGAAGATTTTTGAGTAATATATTTTTTCAGGAGCCTTTAATATTAAAAATATATAGTTATAGAAAATTTAAATTCCTTATGTATCATATTAGTTAAGTTTTACTGCATCTTGAATTTGTTTTTGATAATGTGCAATATGGAAGCTGTCTTAAATGCCACTGAGACTGTGGCAAAATAGTGACTATGAGGAGCAGTGGTCCTTCTGGATGTCCTTCATGTCCTCCAGATGTTCTACCTTTCATGCATTTTTTAAAAAGATGCTTATTTTTTGTTAATCAAAAGCTAAATATAAATTTCTACTATATTTGTAAGAATGTCTCTGATTTTACGCTGCTCCCTTTTTGTTCTTAAGAAATAAAAATGGTGAATGGATATAGCCCAATCTTTTGTTTAGAAATACATCCTTCAGTCCCTTGGAAAAGAAAAAGTTATGTGAGCTTATAGGCTACTAAGGCTCTACAAATGTAGTTATATACTGTATAATAAATGGGTGGTTTTGAACAGCTTTATCCTTAGTGGCAGCCATAATTAATAATGCATTTTCTCTTCTTGGCAGCCATTTCTTGAACACATCCAAACTATAGTCTCATAACTTTCCAAAAAAGGACTGTCTATTTTCTAGGGCACTGATTCATATCTACTGTGTGATTATTCTAAGTGTATAAATCCTGAAATTTTTTGTCATTAAATAACTTTTTTCCCATGCTTAATTAGCAAACTTTGATTGTAAAAAGTATGAGTATTATTTCCTACCACAAAGCTAACATCCCTAACTAATATTATGGTTTGCATCGCTGAAATGGCACAATAGTCAATGGAAACAAGCCATTAGAAGCTACAAATAAGCAATTAAAGAAATTTAATAGAACAGTATAGAATAGCATAGTGAGCATTGCTGTGTTGCCCTTTCAGGGAGACTAGGAAACTCATCGCTATGAATTCAGTTCAAATGCTACAAGTATGATTTACACTAATCACCAGCAAGACACAGGAAGCCAAGGTATGTCCAGGGAATCTTTATGATTTCCATATTAAAAAAAAGACCTTCCCAAAATTTTCCTACAAATGAATAACAAGAATATTAAAATCACTGAGCTGCAATCCTATGTGCATTATAGAAAAGTAAGCTCTGGTTAACCAAGTAGAGCTTATTTCCAAGAAAGCATTCCCTGGATTGTGCTCTAACTACTGCAGATTTCTTTCCTCTGCAGTTTACCTTCTGTCATTCAAGACAGTCATATAAGCAACAGGTTTTCATTGTTGGACACAGTGGCAATGAACCTTTTATGCACAGATTATCATAATTATAACTTTGTAACTGAACTCATTATGTTTACTTGTTAGCTATAAGTCTTCAGTCAGTCAGAATAATAGTTAAAACTAATAGTTTTAGTTAAAACTAATAAAGCATTGGTCCTCTGTTAAGTATTACAGCTGAAAGATATATTCAAATATTTTTGTTAAAATTAAAATAATGTTAATAATCAAAATAACTGCCAGGCATGTAAAGGTAAGATCTCATTTGCAATAGTTTGATATTTTAAACTAAAATTCAGTTTAAACTAATATATTGGATAATAATTAAGTATATGCATCAGATTTGACCAAATCCCGATCCCTGGAAAATGTGGATTAATTCAGAATAGATGTTCCTCTAGAAGGAGTAAAAAAAAAAAAAATCTAAACCAGGTTTCTGGTTTTAAGCCTCAAAGAAACAGCAGTCCTTACCTATTTCTCTGGAAACATGGGCACCAGAAAGGAAAGGAGTACAGAAGCAGCAGCCCATAAAAGAGACAAGTGTTTGTCATATATGATAATGGGGGAAAGAAGAAGGAATATTTAGTGTTAGTGACCCGCAAGAATGCTTCTAAACCAGAGTAATTTTTGTGATCAGGTTACTATCTTTATAGGTAGAAAAGATTTCCTGGGCATCCTGGACAAGTGTTTTAGGTACATGCTGTGAAGGAATATGGCCAATAATTGGAGAAGTCACAGATGTAAGTGCTTCGTGCCTCAGCAGTGACAGTACAGTCTTGGCAACAGGAGATGATTTTGGATTTGTAAAACTTTTCCACTTCCCTGCCAAAGTAAGTAAAATTAATAGCTGCATAATAAAACAAGACAATCCTATAGTTTTTACATTTAGCAACACACTTATTAGGAGGATTCCACTATATTTATGTTATCTAGATCTACAGTATCTATCTATCTATCTATCTATCTATCTATCTATCTATCTATCTATCTATCTATCTATCTATCTATCTATCTCTACAGTACATATATATATATATATATATTAATATAAATGTATGGATAAACCCCTAGTTATAACTTTCATTTTACTTCTTCTGTCAAGCCAGTGACTATTTCATAATACAAATGTTCATTTTATCTAAATATTAGAAACTGCATGCATTAGCCAAGTTAGAAAGTAAAATATACAAACTATTTGAGAATTTATTTCCTGTTTTTATGAGAGAAATTATAAATACTCTATCAATTAATGATTTTAATGAGTTAAAAATTCTGGTCTCAATAAACATACTGCAGTTGTCAACATGACTATAGTTCTTATAGTCATCTTTCTCTTATGTAACCTGGCCCCACAAGTATGCGAACAGCTTGTTTCTTCACTTTATTAACATCCATGGTAATTTTCTACTTCATATATATTTATTTGATATTGTTTTAATGTTTTATGATCTACACTTCCCAGAGTCACTTCTTGAGATGGGCAGCTATAGAAATCAAATAAATAAATAAAGCTTGCATCACCATCTTGTCATCCCTACACCTCCCCCAATTTAAATCATATATCTGCATCTAATGTAGTAAGCCTTAGTTCAAAAAAACTTTAAATAAAATTTGTTAGTCTTTAAAGGTGCTACAAGACTCATTATAGGAAGTATGGATTTTTTTCAGATTAAAGTTTTTTATTTTTCCATTTTCATACATATAATTTACATGTATACTATTACATAACCAACATCATATCAATTCATCTTATCAACAACTCCCAAAAATTATTGGCTCTTCTGCTCTCCATACACCATATTTGTGCTTTATCCATCACTTTCTTCTCTCTCTCTCGTCTCCCCCTCCCTACCTCCTTTCTTCTCTCTGTCCTTCTCTTCTCAACTTCCCCTTCCTCTCTCCTTCTCCTCCCTTCCTCTTACCACTCCTCATTGCTCTCCTCCTCTTCTCCCCCTTTGCCCTCTCTCCTATCCCTCTCTTCTTCCCTTACCTTTCTCCTTTACTTCCCATTCTTCATATCATTTACTTGATGTATTTTAGCTTCTGAGCAAGCTCCATTTTAGTTTGATGGTATTTATAGTTCCTTTTCAATATACATATTTAATTTTTCTTCTCTTTTAGTAAAAAAAGGGATATAACAGAAAAGTATACATATGTAAATAGTTATTGTGCTTTTAAACACCACCACCCCAAAAAAACCTAATTTTAGTCAAGATGTAGACCTGGTTACTATTCTCATTATTATCTTTATATAGTTATACATCCTTACACGCCCCCAATTTGTGATTCTGTCTTTTTATCACAATAATTTCTCATTGTAGGTATATTTCATATTCCCTCTCTATTTTTCCATACCTTGAATTAGATTACCCTTAGTTATCTCTAAATGTCAATCTTCACTGTTCAGTATTCATTACCGGAAGTATGGATTTATTATGTGGGAGAAAGAGCAGTGCTTTCAACATTGGAAAGAAAAAATTATACCAGTCTCACAATTGTGGATTGTAAATATATGCTTCTTTTGCATTTATGAATTGGCTTTCTGTCAACACAGTGGGAATTAATTTTCTGTGGGTGGCAGTTTAATGAATTATTTAAAAATTAGGCTGAATCATGCCTATTGTACGTATTATGTTTCTATGTGTAATGTTTCCTTCTTTTTTTCCTGTAATAATTTTAAATGAGGGATTCATGCAAATTCTGAAATATTCATAAACTTATCAATCAAGCTTCATAACTGTGTTAATTATTAGTAAGAGTTTTTATGTTAAATCTGAATGTAAATATTCACTTATGCATTGTATAGTAGAATGTTCAAAAACTAAAGTATGCGCATATTTCAAAATTACTTTGCTAGAGACCTGCAAATTTGGGTTTTAATCTAATATCTCCTTTCTTTTATATCTGTTCTAGTAAGAATCCTAACATGAGTCTGTAGTTAAAGCAAAAAGAAAAAAACAAAAGCAAAAATCACTGACATTTTAATGTGTTTTTAGATAATTATTTTTATTTAATTGTGAAGTAAACATTTATATATTTTGCATTTAGGGAAAGTACAGCAAATTTAAGCGGTATGTGGCTCATAGTACACATGTAACAAATGTCCGCTGGGCTCACGATGACAGTTTATTAGTCAGTATTGGAGGAGGAGATATGTCGTTAATGCTATGGACCCATGAGATGGAGGGTCATCGAGAAAGTAGGCAGTGCGATAGCGAAGAATCTGACCTGGATTCTGAGGAAGATGGGGGTAAGTAACCATGTCAATTTTAAAGAATAGAATTATTTATTTTTATACAATCTGCAGTATGGAATAGCAACATCTATTTAGGTGTCATCGGTTATTTTTTTTAATGGTTCGATTATACATGAAGAGATATAATCCAACCATAAGATCATAAGAACATATACCTGGCAGTTCGAAAGCATACAAATACAAGTAGGTACTACTTTGGTGGGAAGGTAACAAGGTTTCTTGCACATTTGGGGTATAGTCATGGTGGCCACATGATCATGGAAATTGCCTTTGGACAATGCTGGCTCCCTTGGCCAAGAAACAGAGATGTGTACTGTGCCCTAGAATCTGACACAACAGATAGGGAAACCTTTCCTTTTTTATACTGGGGAAGAGAGTACGCTCTAAATGAGATCTGTTGAACCCACTACCCACAGGCTGCCTGTGGCCCTGGATAGCTAGTAATGCAGCCCCACAAGTTCGTAAAGTTTTAATATTATTATGTGATTTATGTACATTATACTATACATTTTATATGTATATTTTATATGCCCAAGGTAATTCTTCTTCATTCAAAAGCAAGCAAAAAGGTTGAACACTCATGTATTAAATGTTTTAGAGAGTGTTTTTTTTTTTTTTGTTTGGACCTAGAATATTTACTTATTTAGCATTGTGAATACTTTTTTAAATAGCATAAAGCAGGAGTGTGAAACTGGTGTGGTCCACAGGCCAGATGTGTCACACACAGGCCACGCATACCCCAGCTCCATGAAGGATAAACTGTTATGATACATCAAGAAATGTCATGATACATCACATGATGCCAATGTGATGTGGCAAGTTTGACACCTGTGGCATAAAATAAATAGTTGTAATATTATTGCAAAATGAAGTGGGTCTTTTAGGAAAAGAAAGGTTCTTCCTGTTTGAAAGACTATATTAGAATCAAACTATTGATTTGTCTTTAGTCTGGAAAAGAATTCTTATATAAATAAATTATAATATCTAGCCTATTTTTAGCTCCAATATTACTAATATTGTGATTATTTTATTAGGATATGATAGTGATGTCACAAGGGAAAATGAAATTAATTACACCATTAAAGCCTTATCAACCAACATAAGACCTATGTTTGGAATCAAGCCTCATCTACAGCAAAAAGAGCCTTCAGCTGATGAAAGGTACTTCTAACTGTGCAAAACAAAACAAAAAATTATGTACTATATGGCTACTAACTTGCCATAGCAACTCTGGGCAACTAACATGCATATGGATTAAAAAGTTAATTTTATTACATATTGACACATGAAACAATAATTAGTAATAAAATGCTTGAACTTAGGATCACTGGTTTAGTTAATGGCCTAATGGATCTCAATTTCTTCAGAAATAATTTGTATTACATACTTCAAAATCTGGTAACTGAATCCTGCTCTATTTCATATTTGCAGTTCTCCTGCAAATTCATCTGAATGCATCTCTGGGTTTTAAGCATGAACCTTAGCTTTAAAGTCCTGTGTGGCATCATTAAATAAGATAACCAGTGCCCCAAAAAACCTCCACCGTAACTCTAACCTTAAGATGGGAATGTTGTGATAATAGTTTTCCTGCCAAGCCTAATAATATATTCTTTCTTCATGCATTATTCAGGCAGATATTTGAAAGTGTCATTTCTAGCACAGCTGGAAGCAAAACATTTGAGATTTGTAGGACATTCTTATAAGGCTGAAAGAGAACAAAAATAACTCTAGATTACTGCAGAGGTACATTTACTCAGGGACCAGTCTCTGCCTTGATGAAAAAAGATCTAATACATTTAAATACTTTCCTGTGGCACTGGTAAAAATATTTATTTCTAAGTAGTTTATAGAAGCTCACAATACATTGTACATCCTGTTGTCCATTATGCTTTACATGTACATTTTGTACTTAGTATCAATATCTTTGTTCAAAATTTACCTTGGGAATCTGTCCAGTCATAGGCTTACTAAAAATGCAGTATGAAAGTTATATTAATATGTCATTAAATATATCCTCTACAAATCATTATGCATTTTAAAAATTAGGGAATGAAACAATAATAATCCTCTTAATTAATTTCAGTTCTCTTTTCAGTACATTTATACTGTGCGTTTTTTGTAATTTAATTTTCCTATTCATTTTTTATGCTTGCTATGAAGGCAAGGAGTTGTAAGGTGAGTTACTCTTTATAAAATCATTATAAATCATGTTATTAAGTCAAATCTCATTAGAAAAAAGTAGATTTGAACTTAGGGAAATGATCTTATTTGTCAAGTGGATTCTAGGGAACACTGTGTTGGAACGATATGGTTTCCTTTGTGTTTACAAAACAATTTGAATGTGAGATTACTGTGTTTCCATCTCCGGCAAAGTATTCCTACGATTGCTAGGGCAACATCTGATGTGTGTGTCAGAGCCTATTGGATATATGAGCTTCTTCCCTCTGAGAGTGGGAGTATGATAATCTTAGGGGAAATTTTATACAAGATATTTTTGCCAACCTTCCAGAATAGCTGTTTCTGCCATCAGGAAATCACTGTCTTGGAAAATCCAAAAGGAGTTGTACTGAGGCTGGATGATTATTCTGTTAGATCCTAGCTACATACACCTATCTACCTATATGTTATAAGGATCGGGCAACTTTGCTTTACTTGAATCTTTACTGTCTTCTATCCATCCATATAATGTGAGAAAGTAGACCAACCCTTTAAGGGGATATGTTGCCCCAGCGCTTTGAGAAACACTGAGATTTTTTTTATTTTTAAGAAGGGACAGAGAAAAAGGTTTGCACAATCTATTTGTTGGTGTTTTCTTATAGCTCAACTGTTCTATAAATTAAGAGTTGTTCCTCATACTCCTCAGGTTGCCCATTGAATAGTATGTGGAATATTACCAGGGAGAGTTGGGAAAGAAACTTGTTTTGGGGAAAAACCAGATGTTATGTTGAATAAATTACTGCCTTTCATATTTTTACTTCTTAAACTTCTTTAAAAAATACACCTGATACAATTGTCTGTGAGGGGAGTACAAGAAGGTGGGGTTTTAATTATCTTCTTCTTTGATTATGAATATTTATTACATATTATTACAAAGGGTAAGAAAGCTGCTGTGATCAAACAGCTTCTCCTAATAGTTTCCACATAAACAAACAAACAAATAAACAAAGCAAATAAAGCAAATATAAATTCCATTTTTATAGAAAATATTTATTTATTTATACATACATACTCACTCCTTACATTATCTGCCTGACATTAGTAGGCAACTGGGAGTTTTCTTTCTATTGTACTAATAAGGAGGTTCTAAGACTTGAAGACTGTCAGCTAATAAATGTGTTTAGTATTGAGCATTTGCTGGAAATGGGAATAAGCATTGAATTCAGTGGCACATACATTTCATATTGGAGAAGGTTTCTTCTTCAATACATCATACATACATACATACATACATACATACATACATACATACATACATACATACATACAAGCATGCAATTCTGAGGCTTCCCAACAGTATATAGGATTAAAAGCAGAAAAACAATACAAATGTAAGCATCTGGAAAAAAACACTCTATCAGATAAAATTTGACAGAGGCTCAGCACTACCCTAATCCTTGGGGAACAGCCAAATTTTCAGTGATGTTTTGAACATCCTCAGGGTGGGACCCATATAACACCTAGGCTGATAATGTTCCAGAGGGCAAATGTCTTGAAGACTGGATGAAAATTATCCAGAATTGCTGGATAACTTATTGAGGAGAAGTTACATCACTGGTTGATTTAAAGATGGAGGGACCAGCCTTTCCATAAAGGAAGCTGTAATTGCATGGACCACCCAGGCTGCTTTAACAACATAGAACAACCTGAATAGGTTGCTGAGCTCATTTTTTAAGGATCCTGTCTATATCATAAGTGACAGGCTTAAAAACAGCCCAGGTAAAAGACATCAAACACCTTAGTTGGACTTGCAACTTGAAACTTTGAAAACATCTGAATAGTTTTATCCATCTAGTAGCTAAAATATTCTGCAAGCAACTCTGTGAACCCTGCACTCCACCAGGAAGAAACAAGTCACACTAAACAGGGTGATTGGGAGAATATTAGTGGTGGATATAATAACAAGAGTAGAGAAATAACATTTTGCCACCTATAGGCTTATTTGCGTTTGGCCAGATTCATTCCTCACTCTAGTGCTCTTACTGATGCAGATCTTTTGTTTTCAAATGATTGTTTCAAGAAACCAAAGCTATATCAGACCCCAAACTACTGTATCTTTGTTACAATAATTAAAGATCTATATTAAGCAATCTTTCTAAATTATACAAGTTTTAGAATCCAGAGTCTATAGTACTGCCTTCAAATTACCCTCCCCTGATGTAATTTATTGTTGGATGACACTAGTCTCTGGGTTGGCAGGAAAATTTTAATAAAGTGCTTAACAATTGAAATGAAAATGATATTGAGCAAGAGTATTCCTATGAGAAGGTTGATAGAATGGATTTAAAGTTTATACAATCTAGTTTGTGTATTACAATTTGGATGATATAAGTATTAGATAGTATTGTGGGAAAAGATGGCATATTGTAAACCTTTACAATATTGTAAATAGGTGCATCAAAATCTTCATCTGTAGAGTTGCTTCCAAAAGGATTACTACAAGTACTGTTGCTCAAATGAGATTATTTCGCTGTTCATACTTTCTTTCATTCAATATATTGTGCAAAGAAAAACACTGAAGAAGTGATGAGGAAAACATGAAGAAGTGATGAGGAATTTACCAATGGAAGCTGGCTATACTTCATGAAATTCTGTATATAGGGAATGGTGACTACATAAAGGCTCTGTTTTGCTGACACTGCAGTTCAGTTCAGAGGTTTTAAATATTTTTAAGTAATGGTAAGAGGCATAGAACTCTACATATCACCCCCCTCTTCTGATACTTTTCTTGCTGTGTTCAGTGACAATAAATGACCAAATGCTACTCAGAGTTGCTTGAACTTTACTGTTTATCATTGGGGATCCCAATAAATCATATGAATAAAAATATATTTAATTTATATGCGGCCCTACTTCCAGCATCACTGGAATAGTTCCTTGAAAAACATTCAATTTTTTTCCTTCAACTTTTTGCCTCTTGGTAGTTATACATCTTCAAAAAAAATTTTTAGACTCAGGCATTGTGCTGAAGAGAAAATTAAAAGAATTCTGCAATAATGGCGAATGTCTGTAGCTCGGGTGTAGGATGAGGGTGAAGGTTCATTCTCCTTGTGGATTGGTTTCTAAATGTTTCATCACCAGGCTAGATAACATCTTTAGTGGAGTTTAGGGGATGAAAGAATTCTATATAAACCTTACCTATTATGAAGAAAAAAATACTGATATTTTTCCAAAAGCACCCATTTTAATGTATCAGTTTCAAGCTAGATTAGTATAAGTAATCATATTCTTTTTCCTATCTGCTGCTGAAAAGGGGTTCCAGGTAATACTTTCTCTTTCATCCACCTACTTCATATTTCTGTATCATCTTCCATTACCCTCCAAAGCCATCTGCCACTGTAGTATCATTATTTATACCTGCACTTACCAACATTTATCATGCTGTGTTAGTTGCATACATAGGTAAATCTTAATAAAGTAACTACTATTATGTGAACAAACATAAAATAAAACTAATGTGTGAAATTCAGTCAATTGTCAAAGACAAGTTGACATAGGTTTTATTGGAAATGTTACATGTGATACTCGTTAATTTAGGTCCCTATTTCACATTTATTTTTAAGAGATGAATGAAACTTCTGGCAGGGGATAAAAAAGGTAATAGTGAAATCAAAAATTAGGCAAGAAACAGCTTCTCTATAGACTTGTTAAAATTATTTAATGATATTTCTATCTCTGATAAAGAACATTTTGCAATTATTCTTTTCATAGATAGAAGACAGAACCTTCTTGCAATCTGATTCTTATGTGGCTATGTGGGGAGAGAACCACCGCTTTTGCAGATTGTCTCTACCTCATAATTAGGAAATAAGAGATAGATGGATTATTGTCATAGAGCTGGAACGAATTGCAAATAAAACACATTAAAATAAAATAAAAACAGGATAAGATTTTTTAGTTAGTGGTAGATTTATCCACCAATAGACAATCAAAGTATGCCTAATTTTACAGGCAGTATTAACAGACTTTAGCTGCATTCAAGAAAACTAAATAATATTGATCTAATAACAGTTGTATATAAAAATAAGCAGGATTTCTGTGTTTTAATGGATAAGGCATTATAAGAGAGGTTACAAGGATCCTTATAGAGGATACAAGGGCAAGATATAATTTCAGTAGTTCCTATCTACAGGGCACAGTCTTAGCTCATAAGAAACTTTTGTATACTGGCCCTTCAATACTCCTATAGGGAGAATGTTGCATTGGTGCTCTTCAAAATTTGGAAACAGTTAAATGAGGTCTATATCTTGCTGATTTGAAATGGGAGTAGGCAGACTTAACTGCTCAGAAAAACTTTTTGCGTTGAGCAGACTAGTGCTATTGGGCTTCTAGATCTTTATTTATTTCATTTGTAAAATGTATTGGCCACCCATCTTATGCAGAATGACTCTGGATGACTTACAATCATAAAAAATAAAAACTGTATAAAGCTAAAAGCTATTTTCCAAAGCACTTGAAGGCCAGACAAGGAATAATGGATGGAAATTTACCAAGGAGAGATTCAACTTAGAAATAAGGAGGAACTTTCTGACGAGAACAATCAACCAATGGAACAGCTTGCCTTTGGAAGTTGTAGGAGTTTCATCATTTAAAGATTTTCAAGAAGAAATTGGACTGCCATTTGTCAGAAATGGTGTTGGGTGTCTTTCTTGAGTGGGGAGTTGGACTAGATGACTTATAAGGTCCCTTCCAACGCTGTTAATCTGTTAATCTAAATAACACATTGCTTAAATGCATAGTTCACACCTATAACCTATCATTAAGAAGACTCTTCTGGAAATATTAAGAAGTTAGAATTTTTGTGAAATTGTCCTGGTTTATACTGAATCATAGCTGTTCTCAATAAGGAAAGAATGCAAACTTGGGGCGGGGGGCAGAATAGTATTTGCAAGCCAGTGTGGTATGATGCAAGTCTATGTACCTATTTCACTTTAACCTGTTTCCTTAACTGAGAAATAAAGAGCTAACTGGAAATTACCTTTAGGAATTTAGATTAGACCCTTTCAAGAGGAGATAGGATGTATAAGACCCCAGCTGGGCACTGAAGAATAATTGCACTTCTCTGAATATAGCTTCAGTGCTGGGATATTCTGCACTTCTCTGGTAAAATGAAATTGAATTGCAATAGCTGCTTTTTGAGCATTTTGCATTTTGATCGAACTATGGAAAACCATGCTCACTCCAGATATTTAAAGGCTTTCACTTATTCAATATTCTGGCAATCTAACATTTAGGCATGAAATTTAGGTCTCTTTGCAAAAATCAAAATCTTATGTAACTGGTTTCAAATGCTTCCTCATAGCAGACATTGGCTAGGACACTCAAAGCTCATTTAAATGCAGTTAAAGCTCCTTCTGTAAGTTTACCACAAGGTTGCAGTGTACCTATTAGGCTAGTTTTGAGGAATAAAATTCTGATTGATTGATTTTGGCCACAAATGGATTTATGGTGAAATTCGAAAAATTAGAATATCGTGCAAAAGTTCATTTATTTTAGTAATGCAACTTAAAAGGTGAAACTAATATATGAGATAGATTCATTCAATGCAAAGCAAGACAGTATGCGGACGATACACAGCTGTATCTGTCCGCCCCGTGCCAACTCAATGAAGCGATGGACGTGATGAGCCAGGGCCTTGAGGCTGTTAGAGACTGGATGGGGGGTTAACAAGCTTGTACTCAATCCAGATAAGACCGAGTGGCTGCTGTGCTTCCCTCCCACTAATTGGCCAAGTGTTCCATCTCTCAGGCTGGGGGGTCAAATAGTACGCCCCTCAGACAGGGTCCGCAACTTGGGAGTCCTCCTGGACCCACAGCTGACTTTTGAACATCATTTGTCAGCTGTGACCAGGGGGGCATTTGCCCAGGTTCGCCTGGTGCACCAGTTGCGTCCCTACCTGAACCGGGAGGCTCTCACAACAGTCACTCGTGCCCTTGTGACCTCTAGGCTGGAGTACTGCAACGTGCTCTACATGGGGCTGCCCTTGAAGAGCATTCGGCGACTTCAGCTTGTCCAGAATGCAGCCGCGCGAGTGATCGTGGGTGCGCCTCGATTCACCCACGTAACACCTATCCTCCGCGAGCTGCACTGGCTGCCTGTTGATCTCCGGGTGCGCTTCAAGGTGCTAGTTGTCACCTACAAAGCCCTTCATGGTATTGGATCTGGGTACTTGAGAGACCGCCTACTGCCAATTACCTCCACTAGACCAATAAGATCCCATAGACTAGGCCTCCTCCGAATTCCATCAACCGGCCAATGTCGACTAGGAACTACCCGGAGGAGGGCCTTCTCGGTGGCTGTTCCGACCCCCTGGAACGAACTCCCCATGGAGATTCGTACCCTCACCACCCTCCAGGCCTTCCGCATAGCCCTTAAAAGTTGGCTGTTCCGACAGGCCTGGGGCTAAAGACTTGCAACCCCACTCGAATGGTATGACTGTTGTGTTTTTTAATGGTGTACGGTTTTCATGTTTGTAACTTGTCTGTTTTTCCCCTCCCTTGAATTGTGAGCCGCCCTGAGTCCCCTCAGGGAAAAGGGCGGCATACAAATAAAGTAAAATCTAATCTAAATCTAATCTAGTTCAAGTCGTGATTTGTCATAATTGTGATGATTATGGCTTACAGCTCATGAAAACCAAATCCACAATCTCAGAAAATTAGAATATTACATGCAATCAATAAAACAAGGATTGTACATAGAACAATATCGGACCTCTGAAAAGTATAAGCATGCATATGTACTCAGTACTTGGTGTGGGCCCCTTTTGCAGCAATTACTGCCTCAATGTAGCGTGGCATGGAAACTATCAGCCTGTGGCACTGCTGAGGTGTTATGGAAGACCAGGATGCTTCAATAGCAGCCTTCAGTTTTTTTGAATTGTTTGGTCTCATATCTCTCCTCTTTCTCTTGGCAATGCCCCATAGATTCTCTATGGGGTTCAGGTCAGGCGAGTTTGCAGGCCATCAAGCACAGTAATCCCACAGTCATTGAACCAGGTTTTGGTGCTTTTGACAGTGTGGGCAGGTGCCAAGTCCTGCTGGAAAATGAACTCAGTATCCCCATAAAGCTCATCTGCGGAAGGAAGCATGAAGTGCTCCAAAATCTCCTGGTAGACGGCTCCGTTGACCCTGGACTTAATGAAGCACAGTGGACCAACACCAGCAAATGATATGGCTCAACACAGATTGTGGAAACTTCACACTGGACTTCAAGCATCTTGCAGTGTGTGTCTCTCATTCTTCCTCCATACTCTGGGTCCTTGGTTTCCAAATGAGATGTAAAAGTTGCTCTCATCAGAAAAGAGGACTTTGGACCATTGAGCAACAGACCAGATCTGTTTTTCTTTAGCCCAGGTAAGACGCTACTGACATTGTCTGTTGTTCAGGAGCGGCTTGACAAGAGGAATACAACATTTGAAGCCCATGTGCAGGATCCGTCTCTGTGTGGTAGCTCTTGATGCACTGACTCCAGCCTCAGTCCATGCCTTGTGAAAGTCCCCAACACTTTTGAATGGCCTTTTCCTGACAGTCCTCTCCTGCTGCTCATGCACCTTTTTCTTCCACACTTTTCCCTTCCACATGACTTTCTATTAATGTGCTTTGATACAGCACTTTGGGAACATCCAACTTCTTTTGCAATTACCTTTTGAGGCTTTCCCTCCTTATGCAGAGTGTCAATGATGGTTTTCTGCACAACTGTCAGGTCAGCAATCTTTCCCAGGTTTGTGATTCCTACTGAACCAGACTGAGAGACCATTTAAAGGCTCAGGAACCCTTTGTAGGTGTTACGGCTTAATTAGCTGATTAGAGTGGGATACTTTGAGCCTACAATATTGCATCTTTTCACAATATTCTAATTTTCTGAGATTGTGGATTTGGTTTTCATGAGCTGTAAGCCATAATCATCACAATTATGACAAATCACGGCTTGAACTATCTTGCTTTGCATGTATCTATCTCATATATTAGTTTCACCTTTTAAGTTGCATTACTGAAATAATTGAACTTTTGCACGATATTCTAATTTTTGGAGTTTCACCTGTACAGATTAAATAGCAAGTTGGAATCTCATTCATATGGTGCCTTTGCAAAGACTTTCATTTTATGGTTCTTAAAGATATTGTCCAGTAGCTGTTTACCTATAAAGTGGTTTATAATCTTAGTCCATCATTCTGCTTTGTGAAATAGATAGAATGCAGATCTAAAATCAATAAATGCAACATATAATAATGTTCTAGTTGTGTACATTTCAGCCGAAAGTTGAAGTATAAGGGCATAAAGTATAAGGTATTATAGAATGATCAGTTGTAAACCTAGTCTGCTGCTAAGTGCTCTAGATTCATCCAATTGACTAATTTGTTGTATATTTTAATTAAGCATCTTTAACAAATTCAGATTTTGAACTGCTACTTGGTTTCTGAGTCGTGGTGGCACAGTGATTAGAATGCATACTGTAGGCTACTTCTGCTGACTGCTAGTTGCCTGCAATTTGGCAATTCAAATCTCACCAGGCTCAAGGTTGCCTCAGCCTTCCACCCTTCCGAGTCCAGTAAAATGGGGACCCATATTGTTGGGGGCAATATGCTGACTCTGTGAAAAACGCTTACAAAAGGACTGTATACACCGTGAAGCGGTATATAAGTCTAAGTGCTATTGCTATCATGCTTTCTTCCTCTTCACTATATCCTTTTGCTGCTTGTGCCATGTCATTGTGAAATAATATACAGAGGGATCAGAGAAGTCTGTGAGATATTTGTTCCATCATTGTACATCTTGTGATGGTATTTGGGACCTCATTTTTTTTTCACTCATTGTCTACGCTTTTAACCCTGATAGTGAGCAGCCAATCCTATTTCATTCTTGCCATTATTCTCAGATTAGTAAAGACTAAAGAATTTTTCACTTTATCTCATTTGCACTACCTATGGTATTTGCCAATGTATATTGTTTTGGCTACTAATAGGAATATCTTGAGATATTTTAAAATTACATGATTCTTGTTGTTGAGTGTGGTATGCTACAAAATACTACTATAATTTTTGCTACCCCTGGAATAGTATTCATCTCTAGTCACTCAAATAGGAGTTATTAATACATTATCTACATATGAGCAGAATAAAGACAAGTTTAGGAAATGAATAAATAGAAGATATGGAAAGTGAGAAGTCTAATTCTGCCAAGAAAGTTTAATTTTTTATGGCTAATAAACACATTAATAAGCAAAGAAAAGAGAGCTATATTAACTTAGTTTCTTTATCTCAAGAATGAATTAATACTGTCCATGTGATGATTAAATATACTTAATTTTTATTTCATTAGTTTATATAGTTTTTTAAATGTGGAAGGCAATTAACAAAATTAATACTGTATTCATAATTAAATAAACTTTTATATAAAACCGATTTCTAATATATTAGCCAGGTAGGCTAACATTTTTCATTGTCCAGGTGACAGTTCAAAAGATATTGTTTTATACTGAATAGGTGACAGACAATTTTTCTTATTCTCAGTTCTTTGTTTCAGACCACCAGTTAGTAGGGCACTGCCTCAGCCTGAAAAACTCCAAACAAATAATGTTGGGAAAAAGAAGAGACCTATAGAGGTAAGAAAAACTGCTGGTTTTAAAAACATATTATTTAAGCTATAATTTCAAGAACTATAGGGAACTATCACATTAAAAATATTAGATAAATGTAGAAGCTCTATTTGACCAAGTAGAGCAGGGATGTCAAACTCAAGGCCCGCAGGCCACATCTGGCCCATGATGTGGTCGAATCCGACCCGCGAGGTCATCCTGGAAAATGTAAGGGGCCAGCCTGCGTCACTTCGGCCCAGTCTACCCATGTCGCTTCGGCCCAGTCTACCCATGTCGCTTCAGCCCAGTCTACCAATGTGAAGAGGAAACATCGGACCAGCAGTTTGGGGAGTGGCATCAAGCTGATTATGCCCACCCAGCTGGCCATGCCCACCCAGTCAGCCATGCCTGCCCAGCCCCCTGAAGTTAACCACAGCCCTGATGTGGCCCTCAATGAAATTGAGTTTAACACCCCTGAAGTAGAGGGAATAAATTATAACATATGATGTGATATTTTATTCCGTATCTATTTAAAACTTCCAATAATTAAATCGGCTAGTTCTTCGGGGTTAAAATTGAAGAACAGAGTGAAGTAGGAGGTTTAGAAGACATAAATCCTGTTTGTGGTCAATTATGTACGTGGTAGTGTAATGTGGTAATGTATGTTTTTCTCAGTGTTTTGGTGGAACTATTAAAAGTTGTTTAATACAAATGTTTAAAACCTTTTTATATAAGAATCCAGTGATTCTAAATATGTTTTCTTAGGATTTAGTGCTCGAACTGGTATTTGGATACCGCGGTAGAGATGGCAGAAACAATGTGCACTATTTGAATGATGGTGCTGACATAATTTATCATACAGCATCAGTTGGGATTCTATATAATGTGGCAACAGGTAGGAAAACTACGTATCTATAAAAGAAAATAGTATGAAACAGTATTCATGTTGCCTTCTGTAATGATAATGTTTTTCCCTCCAGATGTAATACTGTGCTTGAAATAATACATATACATTTTTCTCTTTAGGTTCTCAGTCTTTTTATCAGGAACATAATGATGACATTTTGTGCCTCACTATAAATCAGCATCCCAAATTTGTCAACCTTGTGGCAACTGGCCAAGTAGGTATGTTTCAATTTTTTAAGAAAAAAACAATATATACTGTAATTGGGCAGGGAGCCAGATGAATTCATAAAGAGGAAAAAGCATTTAGTTACATTGCTTCTGATTGGTTAATTATTGGAGTCAATAAAATTTATTCTTGTATCATTAAAAATTATTCATAAATCTATTCCTGTTTTTACAATGCCAATTATATTTTCATCCCAGCATTCATTTTTATTTTGCATAACACTATAAAGCCTGCTATATGCAAACTACAGTATTTTAAATAATAAAATAAACATAGCTATGAAATGAAGAAAATATTTTGAAGAATATTGGATGAAGAGAAGATTCTATAGCTTGAAGATAAACAAATTACATATAACCACATGCTCTGTCTTGTGAAGGTTGAAAAAGTAGATCTCAAATGTCAGTACATGGATTTTACACAAAATGCACAAAATTCTGCTATGATCATTTGTGAATGATGTCCAGATACAAACAACACAATGTAGTCATGGTTGTGATACATCACAATCATGATAACACAAAAGTTATATATCGGATCACTATGCAAATTACATATATTCTATTATTTAAAGTAATTTACATAATGTATTATTATCATAACCTAAATGACACAAAGGGCATAACTTGTTTTGCTACAATGGAATCTTCTTCAGTTTACTGAACTTTGGAGAATAACTATCACCCTTTTCTAATTAGTTTGTTAAATAAAATATCATTTTACTGATCTTTATTCTTTCATTCTAATGTGATTCCCTGAAGATAATTAAAGAAACTTGCTTGGAATTGTCTCATCTTAGGCTACATGAGGAAGAGAAAGAATTTTCCCAAATAAAACTTTAAAAAGATGAAATAATTGAAAAGCAATTATTGTAAATAATCCTGTCTCCCATAATTAAAATCTATATTCAGTCAGGTTGGATAAACACATTATGCACAGTCCTAATTTTGAGGTAACTATAGTTTGGGAACACTTGTAGTATTGCATGGAATTAGAAAGAGAGAAATTTTAGTACAAAGGCAGTTTTTCACTCACATAATACCGTGTTTCACTGTTTGGCATAACAGCAAAACTCTGAACTCTCTGAAAGTAGCTAAGATAATACATTTTCTGCACTTCTGTGGATTGCTTCAGAAAGAACAAGAACGTGATCTGTCTTTAGCCAAATAACATTTCTCTGCAAAGTGAAAATTCCATATACGGTAATTTAGATGTGAATAATCTACAAGATTGATGTAAAGAAAAGTCTCTGTTTTTGCTCCGAACAGTTTATCTTGTGCTTGGGAACAGCATCTAATTGCATAGAGATAGCTTAAGTTTAGATTTATTTTTGAGAATAAATTGAAATTATACACTTTATGCCACACATATATAAATTATCATCTTTTTTGTTTGTAATGATTTTTCTACTGGTTTTCCATTACAGGAGACTCAGCAGACATGTCAAGTAAGAAAAAAGCTAAATTTTAATATCTTCAATTATAACTAAGCATTTTCTGTTATTTAGTGTGTTGTAAATAACTGATTATATTTACATGGTATGAAAACATATTAGTAGTTTTTTCATTCAAAACATAAAATTTAACAATCTTTAAATGTTCAAAATTTCCCTTGATTGAAATAAAATATTCATTCTTTGTAATGATAATGTTATTGTTAGTAATAAACCATTTCTGAACTACATTTCTGTTGAGCCTATTCCTTCTCAATAAATTGTAGCTTTTCAAGTCTATGTTCCAAATACGTATGTCATCCTATTTGATTGTAGTGGCACCTGTGACAACATATTTGTCCTTCTTGTCAGGCTTCTGGGAGCAAGCTGGGTTAGACCAGAACAAGTCTTTGAGTTCTGATTAATAAAATTTATTAAGAGACATTAAAGTAACATATCATTTCTAGCAGCACTCTGCTTTCAAGTGAAAAACCTGTATCTAGGCAAATCAGGGCAGAAGAATGTGCTTCTCGTTCATAAATGTTTGCCTCTTTTGTAAAAGAGGAGAAAAGTGTAGGTGATAGTTGTCTTGGAATGATTGCATGATTAATAGCAGATTCACAAGGCACCTGCAAAGCACATCCTTCCCAGTGTGTGTGGGAGATGCGATCCATCTCTTGCCAAGATTCCTTTGTGTGGGTAGAGCAGTCCATGACTGAGAAATACAAACCCTTCTTGGCAGCACCATCTTCACAGGCAGTTATTTGTTTCCAGGATCCTGTTTTCCCCATGCAGTAACAGTCAGCTGGCAAGTTGTTAAAAAGACAGTTTGCTTTTTACAGTTTCTTTACCTTCTTATCCAGGGCCATGTAGTCTCCATTTAAGGGCATTATGGCCCACAACTAAAATGGAAACATTTCTAAAAACTAAATTTAAACTCATGACTTGGCATTTGTCATAAAGTACTTTTGATTAAAGCATTTGTTCCTATATGTGTTTTAAGGCATTCTTTCCTTCAGATCTAAAACAAGTTTAGAATTGCAAGAGAAATTTTAGTAGGAATGAGTTTATACTTACTAAATGTAACTTTTTAAAAGAACAAATGTAAATGTTAAAAAATTAAATGATGCTTTAAAACAAATCAGAATGCTTTTAATATTAAATATCCTATAAGCTTTCTTTAACAAAATTAATTATTGCTGTTCTTATATTTGTTCAGCAACAGCTCCTTGTATTCATGTGTGGGATGCAATGAACAAAAAGACATTGTCTATACTGCGATGTTACCATTCAAAAGGAGTTTGTTCAGTTGGATTTAGTGCCACTGGCAAGCTTCTTCTGTCTGTTGGTTTGGATCCTGAACATACCATTACCATTTGGAAATGGCAAGAAGGTAGGCAAATATTCACTCTATCTGAAACTAGGAAATTCCTATGAGAGTTTTCAAGAGTCTGTATTTACTTCAAACTAGGATTAAAGAAATTTTTCTGAAATCCTCACTCATAATTTACATAGCAATGAATCTGTTACAATTAGAATTATAATTCTTTATTGGCCAAGTTGATTAGACATACAATGAATTTGTCTCTCGTGCATATATCGGTGGTGGGTCCCTACCGGTTCAGATTGGTTCAGCCGAACTGGTAATAGCTTGGCGGCCTGGGTCGCTGGAACCAGCAGCAACCCAGGCCTGCCACGCCCTCGAACCAGTTCTCCCACTCTTGTTTTTTGCTTCAGCACATGCACAGAACAATTTTAGTTGTACTGTGCGTGCACGCAAAGTGTGCGTGCATGGTGCACCCCTGAGCAAACCAGCAGTAGTCTCTGCTGGAACCCACCACTGGTCTGTACAGTAAAGCAGGAGGTGGAGTTTGTAGGATGAAGGGATACCCAGAGAAGTAAATGTCTGTTTAAGCAGAAAAAAACACCTTATGTTAAAATCCTAGTTGAAAGGAATCATTTTCTTAAGAACATAAACCAGTAGTGTTCTTAGTGTAGCAAAATCAGGAATAACCTAAAATAAAAATGGGCAAACTATCCGAAAGGCTGAATTTACTTGATAATGCCAAAAGAGGCATTATCCTTTTGCGGAAGATCATATACATTGTCTGGCTTAGGCAGATGTTATATTTACAAAGGGATTGAAAAACTACCTGCACTTTATTCACTCTGAAGAGAACACAGTTCTTAGAATAAATGACAGATTGTCCAACTTCTTAAAAAGCCATGCAAAAATTCATGAGAAATATGATTTAAAAGTTTCATGAAAACCGAGAGAGATTTTTTGTCAGTCTGAACTGAATTATCACACTTTTAAAATTCCCATATCAAAAATTACAGGCAGTTAATTGTAAAATACCTGTATGCTTTTCTTGCAAATCAAACGATAAGATTCCGTAAAAACCAATTTGATAAAAATCCATGCCTTTTGATGTTTTTTTGAGAGGTCAATGAGTGAGAAAGGTTGATGATCTCTAATGGTTCATTGATCAGGAACTGTAATCAGAGATTGCATTCAGATACCCATCTTTCTTTAAAAGGTGTGAGACATGGCACCCTGGACAAAATCTCTTAAAATCTTACTGATAAATTATTTTAAGTAAGCCAACTCTGTGTTTGACACCAAGTGGTAAATGTTTCTCCTTCATGGATCATTACCTGGTAACAGTGAAGGAGCTTGAATATCTCCATGATTTTATATCTTTCTGAATGTGTACAAAGGTCAATCTGACAGGCAGATAGACTGTAGATAGATTAAACAGAATCTATTGGAGAAAGAAGTGATAAATCATTTCAGTATTCTGACAAGAAAATCCAATCGCAATATCAACCAGGGCATCAGTGTGATTTTGGAAGATGATATCTCTCCTTCTGCCCACCTCCAACTCATGTCAGAAGATAACGAGTGAAATACTTGGGAAGAGCAGAGGCAAGTACAAGAAGTACTGGTGATTTTGATGTGGCTGAATAAAGCTAGACATCCGGTGTTGATATGCCCAGAGGCAAAAGTTCAGTACTGAATATAAACATATACTGTTGATATGTGGAACATCAGAACCATGAACTAAGGCCAACTTGATGTTGTCAAAGCAGAAAGTCAAGACATTGACATTCTGGAAATCTGTGAACTGAAATGCATTGGAATGGGTCACTTTTTCATCAAAGGAACATCAAATTTACTGAGAAAGAATAGAAAGAAAGAAAACAGAAGAAATGGAGTGGTCATTGTTACTAATTGTGCCAAAGTGTTCATGAAAAATGATAGAATTATCTCAACTCAATTATCTCAAGTCAAACAAATGAATATTATAGCGATCCAAACCTATGGTATAATCACAGCAAAATATTGAGAACTTGCAATATTTTGTCAACACAGTATTTACAAATGTGTTCCTGGTTTGGAAGTTGTCTTGATGCAGCCTAAAATTATTACATTTGTCTTTTTTGCCACAACATTACATTGGTGGCTCATACTCAATCTGCAGTCAACTACTATTGCAAGATCATTTTTACACAAGTACTTTTAACCTGAGCATTTGACTTTTATTTCTTAAAAGAAGAACTTTGCATTTGACGTTTTTACATCAGCTACACGCAGCTTTAATTTGTCTTAAAATCAAGAATACCAGTGTTGCCTGGTCTTTTCCCTAGAACTTCCAATTTCTCAATTTTATCCTTCTGCTCTTATGATGTTCTTTACTGATAGTTTGGTTAGAGGGCAACTTGAAAAACTACAGTAACTATTAAATAACTACCTCTTAGGTGTCCCAGGCCTAGTGCTCTGTTCTAGAAGCAGAAGGCTAAAGCATGTGAAATAATTTACTATCTTTGCAATTTAAATATCATCTGATATATTCTGCCTGTACAATGGGTATTAAATGTGCATCATGCATGATTTCAGTCATATTTTGCAGAACTTACTTGTACAGAAAGAAGCTTTAGGTCCTGGATTACACTTATTAGCAGCAGTTAATCACTAGTTGGTGCCAATATCTCTCATATTGACCTGCATTTAGATAGGAGTACTTAGATTACTTACATGAGCAACATAATGGGGGATATACATCATCACAGATCCCTCTTCAAACTGATACAGTTACTAAAAGAGTATGATACTCCTTATAGAACGGGAAATAATACAAGGGTTAATAGCAGAGTTGCTATATTGTTCATAGCAAGATGAGATGTAATAAATTTAGAATTGCATATGTATAATGTCCTGCTTGTTTTTAAAGTTGTAAATACTAAAATTTCATAAGTGAGTAACAATTTTTATTAACAAAGATAAAAATAAAAATGTTACTATTAGCAATAATGTTGTTATTATCAGCATCAATTTAAAAAATGATCAAATATGTAATGTAATCATAGAACACAACGATCCTACTACTATACCTGAAAGAATATTGTTTAAGACACTATTTGTTTTCACTATTTCTTGATATGTATATCTGAATGTAAAGTATAATTAACTCTTCCCAATAGGTGCCAAAATTGCCAGTAGAGCCGGTCATAACCAACGTATTTTTGTAGCAGAATTCAGGCCTGATTCCGACACTCAGTTTGTTTCAGTAGGAGTAAAACATGTGAGATTTTGGACCCTTGCTGGAAGAGCCCTTCTTAGTAAAAAAGGACAGACAAGTTCAATAGAAGATGCACGAATGCAAACCATGCTCTCTGTGGCATTTGGAGCTGTACGTAATTTAAAAGAATATTTTAATATATAAATCAACTTTGAAACCACTTTTTGTAATTGTTGCTTACTATATTTTCCCACTCGTCCAATCCAAAAAAGACTAAGGGAGGCTGTATATTACTTGAGCAATGACTGAATGATGCTATGAACACAGTATGTGTCATTTGTGGGAAAAAGCTTATTGTGTAACATTTCAAAAAGCAGAGTATTGCTATTTTTCTTACATAGGTCCCAAAGCTTCTTTTAACCAATTCCAAGGCTATGGAATAATAAAATAAAAAATACTTAAGAAATTATAATAGTGCTTAGGAACCCCTGTAAGCAAAAATGTAGCTCAGATCAGTTACTGAAGGATAATTGTGATCAGTGCTATTAAAATCCAATAAGCAGTGAAGAACCACTGGATTTGTGCACTTGTCATCATTTGCAAAATGACTAAAGTTTTTTTTCCCCAAACCCAGAACTAAAGTCAGTTGGGGTTGTGGATTGGGCACTATGTAGAAATTGTCCTTTCATAGTAAATGCTTGCATTCATTCCTTTTTGAAATCAGATGATGGACATATTTTTCCCCCTTTTCAGAATAATTTGACATTTACAGGTACCATCAGTGGAGATGTGTGTGTTTGGAAGGACCACATATTGAATCGAATTGTGGGCAAAGCTCATAATGGTCCTATATTTGCAATGTATACGACATTACGTGATGGCTTAATTGTAACTGGAGGCAAAGAGAGGCCGTGAGTCTTGTTTTCTTATATGAACATATATTTTTTGTTTTATTAAATTTGTTGCCCACCGAAATTATCATTGGGTACCTATGGTAGTAATTTCACAAATTGTAGTAATTTTTACAAATTTAGTAATTTAAAAAATTATTAATGGATACACAATTGTATTATAGTAAATTCTATTGCAGTTGTAATAGTAATAGTACTTGTAAAATGTTTACAGTGGATAATGTATCTACATGGTGTACATTGACTGATATGGGTTATGAGTAGTGGAGCAAGCAGTGGAGACAGTCGTGGCTGTTCTCTCTGGTTACTTTCACAGGAAAAGTGATACATATTATAAGTACATCAAAGAGATAGATTTTGGTTTTTCTTTTCCACCCAAAGAAAGGATGTATTTGGAGCTGCTGATTACACTTCCTTAGTGGTTCTGTATGACTAGTTGTAATCTTCTAGTCGAGTAAAACAAACATCTAGTAATTGCCATGTGATTTTCAGAAATAATGTTACATCTCTTTTTCTATTTTCCTGTGTGTCTAATGGAGTTAAGTACTTTACAAATTATAGACTATAGTAATTTATCTTGCAAAGGAAATAATCAATTGTGTGCTTAAAGACACACAATTGGTAGCTTGAAGATGTGTGGACTTCAACTTCCAAAATTCTGGGAGTTGGAATTTACATATCTTCAAACTGCCAAGGTTGACAAACACCGTTCTAGGTTGCATTAAAAGTTTAGGGAGTCTTTATACCAAGTGAAGGAAATCATCTTATTCTCAGCTACTAATACAGTAATCTTAGTTCTGATATCCTGAGATCATTAAATGCAAACTCCTAGATATCACTTATCAGCTATGCAAAAATCATTTTGGTATTACAAAATTGTTTTAAATACCATGATAACTTTTGAAGAACACAAACTGAGGTATTATCATTTTTTTAAATACTGGATTTCTGTTGAATTATTTAAGTTAACGAACAGTACTTGGTCTTAGGGACTTTCATCTACTTTCTCTGAAAAGACTATTTCTTATTTTGGCTAGATCAAAAGAAGGAGGTGCAATTAAGCTATGGGACCAGGAACTTAGAAGATGTCGAGCCTTTAGATTAGAGACAGGACAAGTAATTGATTGTGTCCGTTCTGTGTGCAGAGGCAAGGTAAGTCAATAATGCAATATGACCCCAGCCAAAGATAGATATACAAATAACTGGTATTGTGCATTGTTTCCATGCATTAAAAGTTACAGTAGTTAAAACATATATTTAAAAATATTAACAAATTATAGTATATTAATTCATGTTGCTTTGTAACAGTTTGGGATGATAGGCACATAATTTTGAAACCATGTTATAGGCACTTCCCTAAAATGGTTGCCGTTGTGAGCGTTTCCAGTCACAAAACATGTACTTATGTTTAATAAGTGATCATAGCAATAGTGGCAATAGGTGATCAGAATGGGTTTGGCTAACAAAAAAACAACCTTATAAATAATAAACCTTGTTTATTAAATTTAGAGGCCACTTGCTCCTAGAATGACTTGGGACATCTTATACTTAAAAAGATAGAAAACAAAGAAAACTAAAGAATGATTATATGTATCTAGACAAACCACAATCTATATATCATAAAACAGAACCAACAGGCCTCTGCAAGCACTGTATCCCAAGACCTAGCAGAGCAACCAAGTTTTAAAAGAACTTCTGGAAGATCATCAGGATGGCAGTCTGGGGGAGCATGGATCCACTGCGACAGAGAAGGGACACTTCCTGTCAGCCTCTGCCTTGCTGCTGAATTGAAACGGGGAGGGGGGGCATGGTATTTGGGAGGGGAATCATTATGTGCTGGAGGAATATTCTAGATGCTGTCCTGATCATCTCATTGTGCATGTAGAGGAAGGGAGTTTCCCGCCAAGGTTAACTGTCCAGCATTCCACCCTGATGATGTTTTTTGAAGATATCTCCCACCTGACAGTTGGGTGAATTATAATTGGACTATGGACTGGGGTGCCAATGGGAGGGGATTGACCTATACATGATATTCTTTGCTTTCGCGCCAGTTAATCAGGCTCAGCTTAGCTTTGCTACTATTCATTTGTAATTAGTAAAAGTACACTTAATTTCAAACAAATGGAGTTGAGTGGTTTCTTTCCTGATTATTAAATGAAGCAGCCCCTGACACTTCTTGGATCCTGAAGGAGTGTATTGTTTGATGAAGAGGATCCAAAGCACATCAATTCTTTCCCATCTTAGCAGATTAGCAAAAATCATGGGATACAAGTGATTCCTCAAATAATATAGCCCCATGCCATGAAGGGCATTACAATAATAAACAGCACCTTGAATTCCACCTGGAATCCCATTGGCAACTAATGCAGTTTGCAGAGAGTGGTATAATGAGGCATACCACTATACAGCATTGCCTATACCACTTTGTTCTGGACCAGCTGAAGCTTCCAAGGTGCCTTAAAGGGAATCTCCCTAGCTTCCAAGGATGTTCTCTACCAATTCAGTTTACCTTTCCTTTCACATGAAGCAACTACATTGTCAAATAAGATAACGGCTGTAGCCACCTATTGTTTTATTTATTAAGGAAGCTAATTGACTATTTCAAGGA